>NC_090648.1:256789170-257143545 GCF_040937935.1 Hyperolius riggenbachi
CGTGGGGTCCCCCCTCCCAAGCCTCCTTAACCCCTTGTCCCCCATGCAGGCTGGGATAGCCAGAATGCGGAGTCCCGGCCACGTGGGGCTTCGCACCCTGAGCTATACCAGCCCGCATGGTCCATGGTATGGGGGGACTCTGGAGGAGAGGGGCGGCCAACCTCCCCCTCTCCCCCAGAGCCCTTGTCCAATCCATGGACAAGGGGCTCTTCCCCACCTCCGGTGCCCCAGGAGGAGGTGGGGGCCGCCGACGTCCTGGGGGGTTCATGGTGCCATCCAGGGTTCCCCTTTAACAAGCGGACCCCGGAAGCCGCCCCCTCCCCAGGAGAAATGAGTATAGGGGTACGCGGTACCCCTTACCCATTTCAGCAGAGTTAAAAAAAGAAATAAAAACACGACAACGAAAAAAGTCCTTTATTGTTCTAAATTAACCACGGATACTTACCTTGGGATAATCTCACGCCAGTAACCTCAGGAGTGGTCCCACGCTAGTATCCTCTTAGGACATCTCACCACCCTCCCACACTGACGAACTCCCACCACTGAATGGTCACAGTCAGCCTCTGCATCTGTATAGCAGAGGCTGAAAACACGAAAATTTTGCCTTTAAAACAAGAAATTTCGGCAAACAATGAAGCAATCAAAATGGCCACTGGGAAATCCCCGATCGCTGGAGGCCACACTAGAGTGGCGAAACCAGTGATTTTTCACATAGATGGTGGGTCCAGGTGACCAGAGCAGGAGGTACCCTAATCCCCTGGACCCACCCATTCATGTGAAATAACGCGTATTCTGACACTCTGAGGTGGCCTCCAGGGAACGGGGATTCCCCAGCAGCCATTTTGTTTATGACACTGTTTGCCGAAAATTCTTGTTTTAAAGGAAGTATTGGTTCGCACCCTTGTGAAAAAAAGTGAGTGTGCTAGGGTCAGAAGATACGATACTGTATGGAAGGAAAGAGGCCCTGGAACAAGCACCACTCAAAGCTCCATGATGACAATTAACAAAAGATCTTTATTACACAAAGGAATTCACCTGACAATAACTCTAAAAACCATTGTAAAACATCCCATAAAATATCTCCATGCTGAAATAATAATGCTTGCCATATCAATATATCATGATTGTAGAACAGACAGGACAGCAGTTTCTGTATAGAAGCCGCTGCCTGTAAGAACCCGGGTTCAGTGTTGCAGTGCTGTAACTTTAAGAGATAATTAAGTGCACAACCTCATAAGAAGACTAAGGGCTCGTTTCCACTATTGCAGTGCGGAATCGCCTGGATTCCACCGCTGATGAAATCGCATGCGGATGCGATTCCGCATGCGTTTTTTGCCGCGAATTCGCGTGCGAATTCGCATAGGTGAGGGTATATGCGATTTTAACCATGTCACTGCCTGTGTGAATATACATTGGTACCTATGCGAATTCGCATGCGAATTCGCGGCAAAAAACGCATGGGGAAAACGCATGCAATTTCCCTATGAAATACATTGTGTGCGATTCGCCTGCATTCCACACGCAGGCGAATTCTGCAGGGTGTTCCGTGCAGATTTTCTCTGCACAATAAAACGCTCCCGCAGACGCAGAAGTGGAAACAGGCCCATTCACTTATATTGTCTATGCGAATACGCATACGCAAGACGCATGCGGATTCGCGATAGTGGAAACGGGGCCTAATAGTGAAAAATGACAATCAGTGTATAACCATAAGACATAAATGACCAACATATATTAAGATGGTCCACTGTGTAGACAAAGTGCTATATAGTGCAACAGTACCTGGAATAATAAACATTAGTATATCAAACATCATAGATAAATGTGCAAATAGCTCCTGATTAGGTTTGACAGTGCAGCAGCCCACCATGTGCATAGATAAAAAAGTGCAATAGGGCAATACTTAGCCAAGTAAGGATGAAGGCAAGCGTGCAGCAGGAGAGACAGAGGATCCCCTGGAAGCTACCCCACTAGTTACGCGGGCGCAACCCCGCTTTGTCAAGGAGAGGAGGAACCATGTGTAATAAAGATCTTTTGTTAATTGTCATCATGGAGCTTTGAGTGGTGCTTGTTCCAGGGCCTCTTTCCTTCCATACAGAAAATTCTTGTTTTAGCAAACAATTTTCGTGTTTCTAGCTTATGCAATACAGATTGCAGAGGCTGTCTACAGCCATTCATCCCCAGGAGTTCTGCAGGATCGGCAGGTGCGCGGGACCTACAAAGAGGATAGAGGGGGGCACAGCGCAGGAAGGTGGGAAAGTGGGCACAGAGCGGCGGGGAGGGGGGGAAGCCTCCCCTCCCTCACCTAGGGCCCCCCCTTGCGCACTCCCCCCCCCACCTCCAGAATTCCAGCCAGCCAGCGGAACGGCTTACCGAGAGCGATAGCTCTGTGTGCCGCTGGTCTGGTATTCTGCACTGACACTGTCCAATCACGCTCTCGCAGTACTTCCTGTGAGAGCGTAATTGGACAATGCAATTCAGGAGACCAGACCAGCAGCGGCACACAGAGCTCTTCTCTCGGTAAGTGATTCCCGCTCGCTGCCGCTGCTGGCTGCAATTTTGGAGGGGGAGCACGGAAGGGGAACCCTAGGTGAGGGAGGGGGGAAGGCTTCCACTCCTCCCCGCCACTCTGTGCCCACTGCCCCCCTTCCAGCATGGGGGTCCCCACTAACTGGTGACCTGCCTACCTAAACTGGGGACACCTATAGACCTGGGTATATCTATACTGGGGACACCTATATACCTGCCTACCTAAACTTGGAAACTTGGCAGCGAGCGGGAATCACTTACCGAGAGAAGAGCTCTGTGTGCCGCTGCTGGTCTGGTCTCCTGCATTGCATTGTCCAATTACGCTCTCACAGGAAGTACTGCGAGAGCGTGATTGGACAGTGTCAGTGCAGAATACCAGACCAGCAGCACACAGAGCTATCACTCTCGGTAAGCCATTCCGCTGGCTGGCTGGAATTCTGGAGGTGGGGGGGAGTGTGCAAGGGGGGGCCCTAGGTGAGGGAGGGGAGGCTTCCCCCCTCCCCGCCGCTCTGTGCCCACTTTCCCACCTTCCTGCGCTGTGCCCCCCTCTATCCACTTAGGAGGTCCCGCGCACCTGCCGATCCTGCAGAACTCCTGGGGATAAATGGCTGTAGACAGCCTCTGCAATCTGTATTGCATAAGCTAGAAACACGAAAATTGTTTGCTAAAACAAGAATTTTCGGCAAACAGTGTCATAAACAAAATGGCTGCTGGGAAATCCCCGTTCCCCGGAGGCCACCTCAGAGTGTCAGAATACGCGTTATTTCACATGAATGGGTGGGTCCAGGGGATTAGGGCACCTCCTGCTCTGGTCACCTGGACCCACCATCTATGTGAAAAATCACTGGTTTCGCCACTCTAGTGTGGCCTCCAGCGATCGGGGATTTCCCAGTGGCCATTTTGATTGCATCACTGTTTGCCGAAATTTCTTGTTTTAAAGGCAAAATTTTCATGTTCTCAGCCTCTGCTATACAGATGCAGAGGCTGACTGTGACCATTCAGTGGTGGGAGTTCACCAGTTTGGGAGGGTGGTGAGATGTCCTAAGAGGATACTGGCGTGGGACCACTCCTGAGGTTACTGGCGTGAGATTATCCCAAGGTAAGTATCCCTGGTTAATTTAGAACAATAAAGGACTTTTTTCGTTGTCGTGTTTTTATTTCTTTTTTCAACTCTGCTGAAATGGGTAAGGGGTACCGTGTACCCCTATACTCATTTATCCTGGGGAGGGGGCGGCTTCCGGGGTCCGCTTGTTAAAGGGGAACCCCGGATGGCACCATGAACCCCCCAGGACGTCGGCGGCCCCCACCTCCTCCTGGGGCACCGGAGGTGGGGAAGAGACCCTTGTCCATGGATTGGACAAGGGCTCTGGGGGAGAGGGGGAGGTTGGCCGCCCCTCTCCTCCAGAGCCCCCCCCATACCATGGACCATGCGGACTGGTATAGCTCAGGGTGCGAAGCCCCACGTGGCCTGGACTCCGCATTCTGGCTATCCCAGCCTGCATGGGGGACAAGGGGTTAAGGAGGCTTGGGAGGGGGAACCCCACGCTGTCTGTTTTCATGAAATGTATACAATATGTATACAGAACTCGGAATGCAGTAACCTGCTCTGCAGCAGTGTCATTTTACACAGTTTAAAAAACATTTTTCTTATGAAACTTTGAAATCGATTTGCTCAAAAACTATAAGCTCTTTGCACAAATTTTTTTTTTACCATGTTCCTACTCATCTGCTTAACATACATGCCAAATTTGGTGATGATAGCATGTACGGGGGCTTTACAATTAACCGCAGAAGTTAACACTATTTAATTCAATAGAAATGCACTCGGAACACGAAAATTCGGAACACGAAACTCGGTTTTCGCATGCGGTACACGAAATTTCGACGAAATCGGAATTCAGCTGTTCCGATCAGCCCTAGTTAGGACCCTTTAAACAACTTTAAATCAGTTTTGTGGCCAGAAAGAGTCCCTATAGGTGTTAGAATTCGCCTGGCTATTGAAGTCTATGGTGGCTTGCCATGTTCGCCAGTTTGAAAACGGATGCAGAATTGTTGGCGGACCATTTACAAACAGATTTCTGGGAGGTTCGTCCATCACTAGTCCCAAGCAGCTAAAATATGCCTGAAAAATGTAATATAGGAGTTTAGTGGGTAGTAAGAGGGAGCTTCTGATATTCTGTGGGTGAGCTGCTGGGATCTTCAGATACACGCTCTGTGGTAGGGCTAAACATTCACATAAGCTAGTAATATAGACTATTTGAAAAGCTTGAAAATAAGATGCTAGATTTGAGACACCCAGGCCTTTCTTACAAGATAAAGAAAATGAGAATGGCTGAAGACCTGAAACCAACATTTCCATTTAATTGAGAAGAAAACCATATTAATTTAAAGCAGAATATAACCCTGCATTTCAACTTTGCTCTAAAACATTATTTACAGTATATTATATGCAACCAGCATTTTTTTTTTTTTTACTAGACCAGCATTGGAAGGGTTACACAGGGCTTTAAAGTCCCTGGAGATTTCTGCAGACGCATCCGAACTTGAGTTAGATACTTTTTGTTTACATAAATGTATCTAAGTGTTTATTGTGACTCATCTCTCTCAGGGCTTGTTTCCATTGTTGCGACGCGATTTCGGCCGCATTCCGACGCTTGTAAAAACGCATGCGGATGCGTTTCCACATGCGTTTTTACCCGCGATTTCGCATGCGATTTCGCATGGCAGGGTGCCATGCGAAATTAACCATGACACTGCCAGGGCTAAATAAAATTGAAAAAGGTGCGAAATCGCACGCGAAATCGCGGGTAAAAACGCATGTAACAAACGCATGCGTTTTTACTATTAAATACATTAGCGGCGATTCGCACGGATTCCCGACGCAGGCGAAATCGTTGGCTCTTTTGTGCGTTTTTTTCACGCTGAAAAAAACGCACCTCAACAACGCTACAGTGGAAACAGGCCCATCCACTTGTATTACATGTGCGGATCTGCATGCGTTGGACGCATGCAGATTCGCGATAGTGGAAACGAGCCCTAACTGAAAAGGAGTTGGAGGACAGCCAAAGAGTGTGTAACATTTCTAAATATATACATATAACTAAATAGAATGTAACTATCTGAAGGTCTGCACGGAACTTAAAACCTCTGTGTTTAACCTTCCAATGCTGGTCTAGTAAAAAAAAAATGCTTTTTGCATATAATATGCTGTAAATAATGTTTTAGAGCAAAGTTGAAATGCAGGGTTATATTCCGCTTTAAGTATTTAGGCATACTCTTTTTGTGCTGGACATACAATGAAGGATGGGCTATGTTTATCCTGTTTAGGGACCAGGATTTTAAATGGAAAAGCAGGTTCTGAGGGGAGTGGTCAATGTATATACAAACAATCATTAACCCTCTGCACTGATACTCACATCAAGCTGGGGCACTAGCAGCATTAAAAGCAACTAGGTTGAAAAAGTATGCGGTTGAAGAAATGGGACATTAGCTTCTAAAATGAATTGTACGCAATAGCATTGTGTACTAGACCCTTACACCAGCGATGAGGTCTCCCCATTATGATAAGTGTTCCTACTCTACAGTGGCATAGCTAAGGAGCTGTGGGCCCCGATGCAAGTTTTACAATGGGGCCCCCCCAAGCACTCTATACATAGCAATTGATACGGCGCACCAAAACCTGTCAATGGCAACTACAGTGTCAGAGGTACAAGAAGGGGATGTGAAAGTTTGTTAATGATTACTACTATTCTAATTATCTATAGAAGTGATTATTATGAGCACAGGACAGAACCTCTGCAACCCCTATTGCTACGCCCCTGCTACTCTACCTATACCAGTCTGCAAACAAGCAAACACTTGATGCTCATAACCTGAGATTCATGCTGAGGCACTGTCAGGTTCAACCATTGTAGAGAACATGCGCATGCACATAAATCAGTATGAGATTGTCCATGAGCAAGAAACTGCACCTAGGTAACCTGGAATACTCTAATTGCACTGTGTAGTCTGCGTACAGAATGGTAAAGTTAAGGCCCATACATACGTCAGATTTCCGTGAACGACGGGTCGTTTGAACGTCCCTTCGTTCAGTCGTTCGCATGCTAAATCGGGCGTGTGTACAGACTGTCGTTCGCTTGATAAGAGTGAGTTTGAGCGATCCGCCCGGCGGATCGCTCAAACTCACTCTTATCAAGCGAAGGACAGTCTGTACACACGCCCGATTTAGCGGGCGAACGACTGAACGACGGGACGTTCAAACGACCCGTCGTTCACGGAAATCCGACGTGTGTATGGGCCTTAAGATATTACAAATATGCAGTTTTAGGCTTACCTCCAGTTAAGAACATATGTTAAGCTGGCCATACACTATTATGTTACCATATTAATCTGTTTTTGATCGATATTACAATTGATATAATGATCAATCGTTTTACAATCGACTAAAGACCAACTTTGCGGATCAGTCTTTAGATCTATTTTCGCCCTTACTGTCAAATCGTAAATTTTTAAATCCACTTCAATGTACGATTGATTAGACGTTTTATATTATCAAATGTCTAATTAGGTAAAACAATTAAACAGCTTTAATAGAAGACATTTAAAACAGAACGTTCTTGGAAGACCAACTATATTTAAGAGTCTATAGGCTTGATGCAGTGTACTTTACTATATGCAGATAGTGCATATAATTTAAGTGAGCATTATTGCAAACAGCATAACCTAAACTCCATACACACACACACAAACGCTGAACTCATGAAATGGCAATTTATTTACTGTTTAGCATTCTCGCTGCTTTGGTTTACTTTACTGTTTTGCTTACACACACACTTGCTTACACACACACACACACACGCACACACTCACGCACACACACACACACACACACACACTCACACTCCTTCTTGATGAAATAGTTTTGTTGATTAGCTTTTTACATAATCGATCTTCACCTCATCTGATCAGTAGAGCTACAGTACTACTGTTCTTTAAGAAGATCATTGGGTTTTAGTTTATATAATACTGTTCAGTATCTAAAACGTCTTGAAGCTATATCTTCCCCATGCTAGCTTCCCTAAAAAAAAAAAAAAAATGAAACTTTTTATTTAATGTATTATTAGTTGTTATGGGTGCGACTTCCAATTTCCTGCATGCTGTATACATGTACCCATTCACAAGTAAGACGCACTTTAGAAAGTTAAACCATTCCTTTTATACTGTGTTCTGTGCTGCATGTTTAACCCCAGGTAAAAAAAAGGCAGCAATGACATCTGGTGGTTGTCTGTCAGTACTTCACAAATCAAATCAAATCAAATCAAATCAAAGATAGCTTTATTGGCATGACCAAGATTCATTACAGGTATTGCCAAAGCAAGGGGAAATAGGGGACATGGGAGGGGGTGGGGTAGGGGGACAATGGCTAAGCAGTCAGTGGACATTTTTAGGTTTACAGTTCTGTTATGCTCCTCTCAGTCTGTGGCATGCTGTGACATAGTGTGCAGCGATTGTCACTGTGGATTCCTCTTCTCCTAGTAGGATATATGTTTTTCTCTCATCTTCTAGTGTGAGAAAGTCTGGGAATAGTTCCGACAATTTCTTAAAGTAAGTGTCCCTGGTTGCAGTATATTTGGGGCAGTGCAGCAGGAAGTGGCTTTCATCCTCAAGGGTCTTCTGCTCACAGTGTTTGCATAGTCTCTCTTCCCTGGGTTTGTACGTCTGTCTGTGTCTCCCAGACTCTATTTCGAGGTTGTGAGCACTCAATCTGTATACACTCAGGATTTTCCTCTCTTGAGAGTTTTGCAGCTTTTCCAGGTATGGGGCCATTTTATATTCTCTTTGTAGAGACTGGTATATGGCTAGCTTTTGTGACTGTTTTATTTCACTCCTCCATTTTTCCACATAGTTTTCTTTGCTCTTAGCTGTGGTGTGTTTTATCTGGACTTTTGTTATGACCTGTGGGTCGGGGGTTGGAGGGAGTATAGAGCTGACCACGACTTTCAGTGCACACGGCTTTTCTTGGTCTTCATTGTGCAGCATGGCTTTGTAGTGGGGTGAGTCGGGGCTGCTGCTCTGTAGGTGGGCCCAGAAGGACAACACTCTCTTCTGTACCTCAAGCAGTAATGGGAATCTCCCCAGCTCAGCTCGGCAGGCATTGTTTGAGGTACTCCGATGGACATGGAGAAGGTGTTTGCAGAACTCAAGGTGGAATATTTCTGTTGGGCTGGATTCCCATTTTGATTGGTCTGGGTAGGTGGTGGGGCCCCATACTTCACTTCCATACAGTAGGATTGGGGTGATGACACTGTCAAAAACCTTCAGCCAGACCTTTACTGGTGGTTTGAGGTGGTACAGTTCTTTCCTGATGGCATAGAACGTTCGGCATGCTTTGGCTTTTAGGGCCTCCATGGCTGACTTAAGGCTTCCTGATTGGTTGATTTCCAGACCAAGGTAGGTATATTTATCGGTTCTGCTGATTTCACAGTCATTGAGTATAAAGGATGGGCTCTGGGCTGACCTGTTTTTCCTCTGGAACACCATGGTTTTGGTTTTCTTTAGATTAATGGGGAGTGCCCATGTTGTGCTAAATTTCTCCAGGGTTTCTAGGCTGTCTTGTAGGCCTTCTTTAGTTGGTGATAGCAGTAAGAGGTCATCTGCATACAGTAAGAATTTCACTGTTGTGTCATGCAGGGTGAGTCCTGGTGCTGATGAAGCCTCTAGGGCTGAGGCTAATTTGTTGATGTATATGTTGAAAAGTGTTGGACTCAGGCTGCAACCCTGTCTTACCCCCCGACCCTGGAGGAAAAAAGGTGTTCTTTTCCCATTTACTTTCACACTGCACTTGTTCCCAGTGTATGAGCTCTTTATGACATCATATGTTTTCCCTCCTATTCCGCTCTCTAGGAGTCTCAGGAACAAACCTGGATGCCACACTGAGTCAAAAGCCTTTTTAAAGTCCACAAAGCAGGCAAATATTTTTCCCTTTCTTCGTCTGTGTACATGGTGCTTGATAAGGGTGTGCAGGGTGTAGATGTGGTCGGTGGTGCGATGGTTTGGCATAAAACCTGCTTGGCTCTTACTGATAACATTGTGCTGTGTGAGAAAGGTGAGGATTCTCTTATTCAGGATGCTGTTGAACAGTTTTCCCAGTGTGCTGCTCACACAGATGCCTCTGTAGTTGGCTGGGTCATAGCGATCTCCACTCTTGTAAATGGGAGTTATAAGTCCTTCATTCCAGACCTCAGGGAAGTAACCGGCGTACAGGACCAGGTTGAATAGTTTCCATATTGCAGCATGGATTTCTGTGGTGCCAGACCTGATCATTTCTGATAGGATTCCATCTGTGCCACTAGCTTTTTTGCCTTTCATGGATTGTATCTTCTCTTTTATTTCCTCCAGTGTGAAAGGTGTGTCAAGTGGGTTTTGAAAATCTTTCACCTTCTCCTCCAGGTTCTTTAATTTGCTGAATATTTGTTCTTGTTCTGGGCTGAGTTCTTTTATAGGAATGTCTCTGTATAGGTCTTTGAAGTATTGTAGCCAGACTTGGCCATTTTGGATATGCTGATTATTTTGTTTGGGTTTTTTGCCAATTTGTTTCCAGGTCTCCCAAAAGGAGTTGTCTTGCAGGGATTCTTCAAGCCGTTCGAGTCGATTTTGGATGTGATTTTGTTTTTTCTTTTTAATGGTCGCTTTATATTGACGTTGTGCGGCGTCATGTGCTGTCCTCAATTCCATGTTGTTTGGATGTCTGTGTTTTTTGTTTGATATGGCTCGTAGGTTGTTTCTTAGTGACTTGCATTCGCTGTCGAACCATTTGTTTGAGTTTTTCTTTGATGGTCTCTTTTGGGCAGTCCTTCTTATGTTGGCCATTTCTGCAATGGTGTGTAATATCTGGTTGAAGTACTTTGCTGCTTGCTGCACACCTTGTTGATCAGGGTTCACATGCTCCTAATGAGATTGCCATTTCACAGTACATCTCTAAGGCCTTGTTCACATTGCGTTCGGCTCACGTGTCCGTCCGCTGTGGGCTTTTTTTCCACTTTTTTTAAGCATTTTCCGTTGATTTTCTGCACATTCGCTCATTTTTGTTGGCGTTTTTGGAAGCGCTTTTAAAGAGCGCTTCTGTCTTTTGATCCAGAAAAAATACAATGTATTTTTTTAAAAACGCTTACGCAATCGCTTGCCAAAGCGATTTTGTGAGCGTTTTGCGTTTTTCCTATACCTTCCATTGAGGCCAATCCCTTCAAAAATGGCCCAAGCTCAGCTTTTCAAAGTGTATAGCAAACAAACCGCTCTGATATGAACTCTCTTATAGAAAATCATTGCACAAGCGCTTTCAGGGCAAATTTGAAAATCACCCGGACTTAACATTTTACAAAAACGCCTATAATGTGAACAAGGCCTTACAGGTCGAAGTTTTAAACTGCTTTAAAATATGCAGAAAGAGCCATTTCTTGGAATGGTCCATTGCCTGTCATTGTTATTAGCTTATTTTTGGTAAAGGAATGCGCTATGCCATAAGCATAGCAGCATGGTGACCCCTGCGAGTCTCTTTGACTGGCTGGGAGGGGTTAGAGGGTTAAATGTCGGGGGCGGGGAGTTTAGTGTGAGGCAGGGACGGGGGGCAGAGCCAGAGCAGCGTGAGGAAGGGACGTAGCTTACGGAGGTTCACTACCTCCTAGACTGGCAGCCGGAGTAAACGTCCCACCCGCCCGCCCTGTTTATTTTCTCTTATTTGTTTTGGGGGTTAGTTAGGTGGGGGAAGGTGGTTTGTTATTTTAAGCTAGCTGCTGCAATGTGTGGCCTTTTTGCTACGGCTGGTGGGAGACATTTGTTTAGGGGGTTAAGGGTTAGTTATGGAGGTAGATTGGTTGGTGGTAGACTAATTGTGTTTTATTACAGATGTCACAGCATCGGCGGCGGTCCCTCCCCTGGGGGTATTGAATGTGGCAAACATCGGGACCGAGGGGCGGAAGAAATGGATTTACTGATAGCTTGGGGGTGGTGGATGGTCATCGGAAGGAGAACACCACTAACGATGCAAGCCCTTGGGCCTCCCAGGCTAGGAGAGAGACGGCTGGGAGTTGGCTGGCATCAGGTGAATTAGTGAGGTGATCAGTTGGGGGGCTCCTCGGTCGCCACTAACCTTACGTCAAGGAGGGGAGGGATGAAGACTGGAGATCTTGGTTCTGGAGGATCTTAATGTGAGATTAATGTTATGGAATGTTATGTTAATGTTATGTTAATTGATGTTAACCTGATATTTGTTGTGGTCTTGTTTTGATTATGTAATGAGCTGTGGCCGACATTAAATGTATCACTCCAACTACAAATTGTGGAGTTGTCCAGTTATTGAAGTGTGAGTGGAGGGTAGAGTATGTCGGCCAGTGGCTTTATATAAAAAAAAAAAAAAAAAAAAAAAAAAAAAATGGAATTGTTTGTAGGGAGTTTTAGTAGGGGGGGGGGGGTTGCAATGGTAGGATAGTGGACAGTGGGAAAATAGTGGACGCTGCTGGGTCATGTGTGTATGATTTTGGTAATATCTACATGTCATCATTAATATTTATTGGATTTATAAAGCGCCAACATATTACGTAGCGCTGGACAATAAATAAGGTTACAGACAATGATGCTAGGGTGACAGACAACACAGTACAGGTAATAAGCAGTACCACACACAATGCCAGATTATACATTGGAGTAGTAGTCCAAGTAATTCAGTTATTCTGCAGGCAAGATGTACAATCGAGCAGAATACACAAGTGGGGAGGGTCCTGTTAAAAGCTTACAATATAAAGGCAGGGGGTAGTGACACAATAGGAGGGGAGATGCATTGAGAGGTTCTCGGCAGAGAGAGTTAAGGCATCGACGAGGGGGGTAGGACTTCTTGAAGAGGTGAGTTTTGAGGGCTTGTTTGAGGCTGCTTTCACTCTTATGCGGTCCTGGGATCAGGGACGGATTTTGGCCAAGGCCACCTAGGCCATGGCCTAGGGCACCACAGGAGCATGGACACCAAAGCAGCAGGCTAAATTGTTGCAGCATTTGCAAGCCTGCAAATGCTGCAATGCAGGGAGATCAGGTGAGCGCCTGACTGTGGTACTCTGCTCCTAGCCACCTGTGCAGCAGTCACTTTGCTCTCTGTGCACATTTGCATTGTGGCTGGCAGCTGTGAACTTGGGCAGCATTGGAGACGGAAAGGAAGAGGAAGCTTCTGTACTGGAGACAAGTGGAGAATTGAGTGACACTGATGTCTGCTGTGGTGTGAAGGCAAGCTAACTATGTATACTGAAGAGGGGGGGGGGGGGATTGAGGGAGCCATCTGGCTACCTATACTGGAGGGAAAGGGGGAGGGGTCACCTGGCTACCTATGCTGGAAGGAGGGGTCATCTTGTTACCTATATTAAAGGGGGGCGGCTGGTGACAGTGTCCTTGGGCGGTAAAGAGTACAAAACCGGCCCTGCCTGTGATCCCATTGCATGGCAGCGTACAAATCAGTATTTTAAGTAACCCTGCGTCAGAGTGTGCCGACAGGAACATATGCATAGGCCCACCTTGTTCAGTGACGTACTCCCAGCTGGACAGGAAGTACAGCATCGGGGTTCCCATCAGTTCGCACATGTGCGCCGCATTGCGCTCTGTCGTTTACACTTATTGCGTTGCCATAGACTTGCATTACTGCATAATCCATACGGTAGGCACAGATCATGTGATAACGCACGTATGAACTTGCAACGGGATTACTGCAATTTGACTGCTTCTGGTGCAGCGCGACGTATCATGTAAGTATGAAAGTCTCCAAAGACTTTCATTGTCCTTGTAATGAGACAGATAAAACTATTAAATAAGGGGCAGCTGGGTATCAAAACCACACCCAATCTGTCCACTGGGCCACCCTGCATTAGTTTGTGTGAGTGGGAAATAGCAGGGTGACTACGAAGTTGGGGATTTAACAAACTACATCTGCCCGTCACTCTTCTCCCATTTGCTTCCAGCACTGAAGCCTCACTGTGGGTAGGCAGATGCTTCTCCTGCCGTGGCCGCTGCATCAGCTTCTCCTACTCACCTTAAGCACTGAAGGTTCCTCTTCTGCTCTCACTGTCTCCATCAGCTTCGGCTGTATCTCTCTCTCCAGCCGGCGTTTTCTATCATGTGACTCACTAGTAACATACCGGCAAGTCACGTGTGAAAGACGCTGGCTGGAGAGAGAGATACAACCGCAGCTGATGGAGAGAGCAAGACCACAAAAGGAAGCTTCAGCGCCGAAGGCGATCGAGAGGTGAGTAGGAGAAGCTGGTGCGGCGGCAGGAGAAGCATCTGCCTACCCACAGTGAGGCTTCAGTGATGGAGGCGAGCGGGAGGTAAGTGCCTACCTTCAAGGAGGGAGGGGGAGAAGCATTTGGCTTCCTACAGGCAGGGAGGGAGGGAGAAGCATCTGGCTACCTACCTACAGGGAGGGAGGGAGGGGGGAGAAGCATCTGGATATCTACAGATAGGAGGGAAGGGGGAAAAGCATCTGGCTATCTACAGGGAGGGGGGAGAATCAATTGGCTACCTACAGGGAGGGGGAAGAAGCATTTAGCTATTTACAGGGAGGGAGAAGAAAAATCTGGCTTTCTACAGGGAGGGAGGGAGAGAACCATTTGGCTATCTACAGGGAGGGTGGGGACAGAAGTATTTGGCTACCAACAGGGAGAGAGAGGGGAGAAGCATCTGGCTATCTATGGGGAGGAAGTAGGTAGAGGTATCTGGCTACCTAGAGGGAGGGAGGAGAAACATCTGGCCATCTACAGGGAGCAAGGGAGGGGGAGAGAAACATCTGGATATCTACAGGGAAGGGGGGAAAGCATCTGGCTATCTAGAGGGCGGGAGAGGGGAGAAGCAGCTGACTACTTACAGGAAAGGAGGGGAGAAGCATTTGGCTATTTACAGGGAGGAAGAGGGGAGAAGCATTTGGCTACCTACAAGGAGGAAGGGAGGAGAAACTTTTGGCTATCTACAGAAAGAGAGGGGGAGAAGCATCTGGCTATATACAGGGAGGGAGGGGGAGAGAAGCCTTTGGCTATTTACAGGGAGGGGGGAGAAGCCTGTGGCTATCTACAGGGAGGGTGGGGGAGAAGCATCTGGCTACCTACAGGGAGGAAGGGTGTAGAAGTATCTGGCTACCTAGAGGCAGGGGAGAGAAGCATATGGCTATCTACAGGGAGGGAAAGGGGAGAAACATCTGGCTATCTAGAGGGAGGGAAAAGGGAGAAGCATCTGACTACCTACAGGGAGGGGGGAGAGAAGCAACTGGCTACCTACAGGAAGGGAAGGGGGAGAAGCATCTGGCTATTTACAGGGAGGGAGGGGGAGAAGCATTTGGCTATTTATGGGGAGGGAGGGGGTAGAAGCTTCTGGCTACCTACTGGAAGGGAGGGTGTAGAAGTATCTGGCTACCTAGAGGCAGGGGAGGGAAGCATATGGCTATCTACATGGAGGAGGGAGAAACATCTGGATATCTGCAGGGAAGGGGAGAAGCATCTGGCTATCTAGAGGGAGGGGGGAGAAGCATTTGTCTACCTACAGGGAGAGGGGGAGAAGCATCTGGCAATCTACATGAAGGGAGGGGGAGAAGCATTTGGCTATCTACAGGGAGGGGAGGAAGGACAAGCCTTTGGCCATCTTCAGAAAGGGAGGTGGGAGAAGCATCTGGCTATCTACAGGAGGGGGGGAGCAGCCTTTTTGCTATTTACAGGGAGGGGGGAGAAGCCTATTGCTATCAACAGGGAGGGGGGAGAAGCCTTTGGCTATCTACAGGGAGGGAGGGGGGGAGAAGCCTTTGGCTATCTATAGGGAGGTGGGGGGGGGGGAGAAGCCTTTGGCTAACTACAGGGAGGGAGAGGGAAGAAGCATCTGGCTACCTATACGGGGGGTGGGGGTTGGGGTGTTGGTTGAGATGCTGCTAGTCGGGGGGTGGCTGGCGACAGTTGGACTTAGGCGGTAAAAAGTACAAATCTGGCCCTGTGTATTTGTTAAAGGGGGTAAGCTGAAGGTGCTGAAGAAGGGGGCAAGCCTGATGGGCAGTGGGAGAGAGTTCCACAGGATGGGGTATGTCATTTATACTTGCTGTTACGACTTCTGTAGACAAGATATTTGGTGACCACGTTTAGCAGCATATACAAAAGTCTGGACACAAAGATAATTGAAACTGTGCTATATACATACATACATATGTACATTCATACATACATACATACAAGTGACAGTAATCTTTCCCACAAACACACAGCAAACTAGCAACTATATACAACATATACAATATCACAATATTTATATAATCAAGGTACAGGATCAGGTAACAGGAGCAATGTCAAAAAGCAAGCTAAATTCATACACGGGCAGATCAGGATAAAAGATTACCAAGCAGGGTATCAGAAGGTGTACCAGGCAACAGAAGCCAAGCTAACTCGAGATCTGGCAATCCTGCAAGGGGTGTGGTTGTCTTAAATAGGAAATGGTAAACTGCTAGGAGAACACCTGTTGATCAGAGACATGCCCAGAGGGTGATACTCCATCTTGTGGTGAAACTGGAAACTACAAGTAGCATAGCAGGGATAGCAGAGCCACCAGCCAAACACACTGGATGCCTGGAGAACACTGCTGAAGGGTCCTCTGGACCTCAACGGGGCCGGTGCCTTGTCTCAGCCGGATTGCTCCTACAGCTTCAGGATATCTTCCACACAAAACAAAAGAGACGGCACACCACTGGCTGCAATAAACTTTGCTGTATTGGAACGAGTGTACACTACATGTTACGGATATTACATCCTTCACCTGAGGAAGGATGTAATATCCGTAACATGTAGTGTACACTCGTTCCAATACAGCAAAGTTTATTGCAGCCAGTGGCGTGCCGTCTCTTTTGTTTTGTGTGGAAGATAGCAGAGCCACCTGCTGGTGACTCGTGATAACACCAGCAGGTGAAGCAGGGTGCAACAGTGTTCCTGACATTACTTCCCCCCCCCCCCCCTTAAGTAGCGGCCTCAGGAAGTTCCAAAATGTTATCTGCCACAAAAGGTAGAGCCCCGAGGGGAGCAAACCAACATAAGGATCATTCTGAATAAAACAAGAAATTCCACCTCCAGGGTCCCCTGAGCCATTCCGATAACCAATTGTCTCAGCTGCCGACCTGAGCCCCAGGATACCAGAATCAATTACTGCATATTTGAGCACTGGACCGGAAGCCCACAAAGTGTAGGTGTTCCCTTGACCCAAACTGTATTTGCAAACAGGTACCATTGCAGGCTCTTTAAAAAGATACTGGCAACCCCATTAGGGTCACTTACAGTACCCTTTGGCATGGCAAGTTCCTCCAAAAAAAGAGAAAAACCTAAAAACAGGCTTGCCTCAATTCCAGAAGACCACCAAGACTGCGGTAACTATAGTAGCAAATGTTCTGGGCCATTAGGACACCTCTAAGCAAAAGAGTGAGTGCTCAAGCAGATCAAAAACATCTGGAAAGAGTTTGGTAACTCTGGTAGCTTGCTGATATTGCTGGTAACAAACATGACTCTGCCCCCCCCCCCCCCCAAAAAAAACAAGGACCCCAATAAGCAAAACCCCAGAATACTCAGGGTGATCCTTAGGTAACAGTATTAAGTAGTCAATGGCAAAAAAGGCTGACTAGAAACACTTGACACCTGCTTAAGCTGAACAAAAGTGTAAACCATTTCTGGGTATATAGCAGGAAAACACATAGCAAGAATGTAAAACGTATCTGGGTGCATGGCAATAGTGTATTAAGTTACTCGGTGAATGGCAGGCGTACACAAAGTCTCCGAGGGCATGGCAGGAATGCACAAAGTCTCTGGGGGCATGGCAGGAGTGCACAACGTCTCTGGGGGCATGGCAGGAGTACACAAAGTCTCTGGGGGCATGGCCAGAGTGCACAAAGTCTCTGAAGGCATGGCCGGAGTGCACAAAGTCTCTGAAGGCATGGCAGGAGTGCACAAAGTCTCTGAAGGCAAGGTAGGAGTGCACAAGGTCTCTGAATGCATTGCCAGGGAGCATCTTTGACCAACACTGGGACAGACAAGGCTGACTGAAATGGAGTTTGAACTGCTGGCAAAATTGGTGGTGGCTGGGCTGGAGCAGATGGCAAAGTTTGTGGTGACCGTGCAAGAGCTGCTGGCAGAGCTTGTAGCGGCAGTGCAGGAGCTGCTGGCAGAATTTGTAGCGGCAGTACAGGAGTTGCTGGCAGAGTTTGTAGCGGCAGTACAGGAGCTGCTGGCAGAGTTTGTGGTAGTGGTGCGGGAGCCGCTGGCAGAATTTGTAGCGGCAGTACAGGAGCTGCTGGCGGAATTTGTGGTAGAGGTACAGGAGCTACTGGCAGAGTTTGTGGTAGTGGAGCAGTAGCTGCTGGCAGAATTGGTAGCTGCAGTACAGGAGCTGCTGGCAGAGTTTGTGGTAGCGGTGCAGGAGCTGCTGGCAAAGATTGAGATGTCTGTGCTGGCGCTGCTGACAAAGTTTGAGATAGCTGTGCTGGAATAGCTGGCAAAGTTTCTGGTGGATGCGCTGGAACAGCTGGCAGAGTGTGTGGTGGCTCTGCAAGAGCTGCTGTCAGAACTTGTAGTGGCTCTGCAGGAGCTGTTGGCAGAGTTTGTGGTAGCTGTGCAAGAACAGCTGGCAGAGTTTGTGGTGGCTGTGCTGGAACAGCTGGTAGAGTTTGGGCTGCAGGTTGTACCGGAATGTCAGAAGTCTTTATAAGCTCAGTTGGAATTAAATCAGTTTCTTAAGCTGCATTGGAGTGAAACAAGTGTCTTTGTACTGTGCTGGAACACACATCTCTTTGAAAGATTGGTACTGTGTATTGTCAGTTGTTGGCAGATTTGGAGCATGATTCTTTGCATATAGGATCGTAGGACATGTAATTACATGCTGGTTGATTGAAGGTTGACTAAAAATGCAATCTTTTGCAGACTGGCTGGTTGTAGATTGAATTGGAGTCTATTGCATGTGAGTTGGTTACAGGCTGAGCTGGAGTACAGTCTATGGCAAGCTGGCTGGCTGCAGCATGGGTTGAAATACAGTTCATTGCAGGCACACTAGTGGTAAGCTGGATAGGACTGCAGTCAATTTTAAGTTGGCTAGTTTCAGGCTGAATTACAATTAATTTGCTGACTAGTTGCAGGCTGGAGTGAAATACAAGTTTATTGCATGTTGGTTTGTTGCAGACTGGGATGAAACACATTTTATTGCAGGTTGGCTTGTTGCAGGCTGGGAAGAAACATGGTTTATTGCAGTTTGACTTGTTGCAGATTGAATTGTTGCACAATGTATTGTATGCAGGCTGGTTGCAGATTGGATAGAAGTACTAGCATGCTGGCTAGAGATGGCCCAAACGGATCGCCCGGCGAACGCTTGCAGGTGAACATCCGGGGTTCGCGATCGCGGAGAACCGCAAACTTTTCCGGAAGTTCGATTCGCCCCCATAGTGCATCATGAGGGTCAACTTTAACCCTCTACATCACAGTCAGCAGGCACATTGTAGCCAATCAGGCTACACTCCCTCCTGGAGACCCACCCCACCCCCTTATAAAAGGCAGGCAGCATCAGGTATTGGACTCACTCATGTGCCTGCAGTAATTAGAGAAGGGAGAGCTGCTGTGCAGAGACCTATAGGGAAAGCTTAGTTAGGCTCTTGTAGGCTTCTTAGCTTGCTCCTTGCTGATTCTTATTGCTAAGAAAGCACCCCTCAACAGCTCTTTTGAGAGCTAATCTTGTTCTTGTGACCTATTTTTTTGTGTGTGTGTATCCCACAGACAATTGTGTTGCATAGACAGCCTTGGTAGTTCCTACTGTATGTGCCACTGCCAGGCCCAGCACATTCAGTGACTACCTGTCTGTGTGACAGGTGCACATTGTAATACCCATCACTGCATATACCTACTACCTGTTGTTCACTTCAGTGCACCCACCTACCTACGTGAGCGCACGCAATGTCACTGTGCCTGTCCGGTACCTGTCTGTGTGTGACAGGGGCACATTATAACACCAGTCATTGCATAATTGTTCACACTACCTGTGTGACTGCACGCTGTGTAATATAACACTCCGAGCATACCTGTTAACTGCACCTTTGTGACAGCTGCACATTGTATTGTAATACCACTCACTCCATACCTTTCACTGCACCTGTGTCACACAGTCACTGCACATTGTATTAGTCAAGTCAGTGCATACCTTTCACTTCATTACCCCTTATATGGGCAAAACAGGTATAGGCAGAGGCAGGCTACAATTCACTCTATGCGAGAATGACGTGCACCAAAGGGGAGCGTCTGATGGCATAAGACGGACTGTACAGGGGGAAGGGTGTTACACCCTGAAGAAACGCCCACGGCGTGAAACGCGTTGGTGGGTGGAGTTTGCTACACACCAGGCCACCCTTTCCATTCCCAGCCGAAAAAGGTTTCCCAAAGCCTCTGCGTGCAATAGGGTCAGCGTCTTGACGAGAGAAGCGTGGAGACCGCAGCAGTGTGTGCTGGACTGGGACACCAGTCTGCCTTCGGTCCATGCAACGCATAGCCAGCTAATCAGTCCACAGCGGCAAATCAGAATGGGCCCCAACACACCCCTGTGATCTGCTGGAAGAAAATTTGCAGCGCTGCAAAGTGATCAACAAAGTGGGTGAGATCCAACCATCTCTTTTTATCCAGCCTGTTTTGATC
This sequence comes from Hyperolius riggenbachi, assembly GCF_040937935.1. Taxonomy (NCBI): domain Eukaryota; kingdom Metazoa; phylum Chordata; class Amphibia; order Anura; family Hyperoliidae; genus Hyperolius; species Hyperolius riggenbachi. Next base: position 256,809,408 of record NC_090648.1, read on the forward strand.
TATTGACATTTTCTCTGTAGCCTAGAAAGTGACTATCCTATATAGCTGGACATTTAATCTGCAGTCTGAGAATATATTTCTGGACGCAGTGCTATAGTCATCCATCCAGACCTCCCAGACAAATTGTGAGAAAACGCGGAAAAGCCACCGCGTGTGCTGACAACAAGGGGGCTAATTCCGCGTCCAGCGCGGCGGTTTGCACACAGAGGCATGCATCTGGTACTGGGAGTGAACAAGCAAAAGCCGCAGCAGCATGCGGCTGGTGTGGCTGGGTCTGTTAGTTCACACAGATTCAGGAATAATATTGTTATACTTCAGACTAGTTCCAGGGTGTAGAGACCACGGACCTCACACCCAAGACTAGGGAACTTGTGTTATCATTCTGTTATACTTCAGACTAGTTCCAGGGTGTAGAGACCACGGACCTCACACCCAAGACTAGGGAACTTGTGTTATCTTTCTGTTATACATCAGACTAGTTCCAGGGTGTCGAGACCACGGACCTCACACCCAAGACTAGGCATTGTTTGATATTTGTTATGACCTATTGCTTTCCTGACTACTCCTCTGCTCTCTGATTCGGTACCATGCATATTTGATATTCCGTTGCCAACCCCTGCCGGTCTTGGATACCGAATCAGCTTTCTGTCTTTGTACTTTGTCTGTCCGTGTGTTGCCGACCTGGCTTGCCCAACCTCGAGAGCTATCTCTCCTCTTAAGAGATAGTCTCCAGATCTGTCAGTGACATCCACCTTCAGGTGTCACTCACTCTCTGGTCCTCCCTACCTTCAGCCTGACTCCACCCTTTGGAGAGTCTCAGGCTGCTGGGCGGTTTCTGTACTCTCTAAGAGCAGTATTGCCCATACTGCCTAATATCACCTGCTCTGCAGGTGCATTACTCAAAGTCTTACTGTTACACCAAGCACCCACGATTACATACAGGTGTCCAGAGGTTAGTACTATATCTGTATTATTGGTGATTCTGCAGATTATCCATAATCAGGTATATATCTGCATTCTTGGTGATACTGCAGATCACCAATAATCAGATTCTCTCTGCGTGCTGACACCGATCGTTACACAAATCAATCTAGTTTTATATACATTGCTGGCAGCACTGTTATTTGATTAGGTAGACCGGTGTTGTATGTATGTGCTGAGTGAGCTGGCGTGCATGATTTACTGGCTGGCCAATTTTTTTGATTACACTTGATACCAATCATTTATTGTTTAGCAGAGACAGAGGCAGGGGCAGACACAGAGGCAGGCCAACCGGCAGGTCTGTTCAAGGTCGTGCTGCCGTGATTTTGTGTGGCCCTGGCCCAAAGTACAGTGCTCAGAAGAAGGCACATCCTATCAACTCCCAAGATTTTCAGGACGTGGTTGACTATTTAACACAGAACACCTCATCTTCCGCAGCCACCAGCGCTACTACTAGCACCACATCCGATGCATTTGACACTTCGCAGGAGTTATTTGGTGGGGAAATCACTGAAGCACAGCCATTCTTGTTACAACAAGATGAAGGCGCTAAGCAAGTTACACCACCTCATATGTCTGAGTTAGGCAACACGATGGATGTAAGGTGTGAGGAGGAGGATGATGAAGTACCTGCTGTTGGTGCAGTTTATGAGGTGTCTGAGGCAAGCGAAGCTGGGGAGGATGATTATGATGATACGGATGCCACGTGGGATCCTATGAGACATGATGACCAGGGGGACAGGTCAGAGAGGAGTAGGAGGAGACGAGTTCCTGAAAGAAGCAGGGGAAGCTGGTCGTCAGAAACAGCTGGTGGCAGTGTCCAGTGCCATGTATCGCCTCCTATGGGCAGCCAGCCAACATGCCCGTCAATGTCAGCTGCTGAAGCCACCATAGTGCCCATACCCCAGGGTGGCTCAGCGGTGTGGACATTTTTTAATGTGTATGCCAAAGATTAGAGCAATGCCATCTGTACTCTCTGCCACCAAAAATTGAGCCGTGGAAAGGCCAACACCCATGTAGGGACAACTGCCTTATGAAGGCACCTGCAGAAAAGGCACAAACTGCAATGGGAAGACCACCTGAGGAAAAGCAGCACACAAAAGCAAAGCCACCCTCCTTCTCCTCTTCCTCCTTCGGGTGCATCATCTTCAGCCACTTTCTCCCTTGCACCTTCACAATCACAGCCCCCCTCCTCCACTCCGCCTCTAACCTTGAGCGGTTCCTGCACCTCTGCCCAAAACAGCAGCCAGGTGTCTGTGAGGGAAATCTTAGAGCGGAAGAAGCCAATGTCTGCCAGTCACCCCCTCGCCTGACGCCTGACAGCTGGCTTGGCGGAACTGTTAGCTCGCCAGCTGTTACCATACCAGCTGGTGGACTCTGAGGCCTTCCGAAAATTTGTGGCCATTTTGACACCGCAGTGGAAGATACCAGGCCGCAATTATTTCTCCAAAAAGGCAATACCCAAACTGTACCATGAAGTTGAGAGGCAAGTGGTGTCATCTTTGGCACACAGCGTTGGGTCAAGGGTCCATCTGAGCACGGATGCTTGGTCTGCCAAGCACGGTCAGGGCAGGTACATTACTTACACAGCCCATTGGGTCAACCTGGTGACCGCTGACAAGCAGGGAGTACGTGGCTGTGCAGTGGACCTAGTGACACCTCCACGGCTTGCAGGCAGGCCTGTTGCCACCTCCTCTCCTCCTGCTGCATCCTCTTCGCTGTCGTCCTCCTCCTTGGCTGAGTGGCAGTTCAACCCTACTGGTGCTGCGATCTCCTCTCCAGATACACAGACCCAGCTCCCCAGGGCCTATGCTGCATGCCAGGTACGATGGTGTCATGCCATATTAGACATGTCTTGCCTCAAAGCGGAGAGTCACACTGGAGCATTGGGCAATAGTAATCCTTCTCCCATGTCCACGCAGGCAAGGACAGGACGCTCCAGCGATCTCATGGTGATGTCGGACATGCGGACATTCTTTAGTCCAACGCCTCGCCTTAGTGCTTCTGGATCCACCCTCCACCACCGCCTCGACCGGCAGGTAGCTGACTACCCGGCCTTAAGTGTGGATGTAGACACTGCGGGCAGCGATGAACCCTTGGACTACTGGGTGCGCAGGCTTGACCTGTGGCCAGAGCTGTCACAATTTGCCATCCAACTTCTGTCTTGCCCTGCCTCAAGCCTCCTGTCAAAAAGGACCTTCAGCGCAGCTGGAGGCATTGTCACTGAGAAGAGAAGTCGCCTAAGTCACAAAAGTGTTCAGTACCTCACCTTTATCAAAATTAATGAGGCATGGATCCCAGAGGGCTACTGCCCGCCCAAAGACTAAGTCAGTCCCCACACACAGCATCTCTGCCTGCACGCCATGTGACTGGTTGCCTGCCCCAAGACTAAGTCGCTCCCCAAACAGCATTTCTGCCTGCAGGCCACTTGACTGCCTTCTCCGCCACCACCAACAGGGTCCACCAGGACTCCAGGCAGATTCCTGAATTTTTAAGGCCGATGCTAGCAGCGGCCGCTATAATAATTTTTCTGGTGCGTGTACATGCCTGCCAAATTTTTCTGGCTGTACTGAGGCTGCAACAACAAAACAAAGGAATGTACATGTGTCAATTCCCCTTCGTGATCGTTACCTTGCCACGCTGAAGGGGCTTGCGTATCATAATGAAGCAATGACCGCCGGCTATATGAGTGTCTCGGGGGGTGGCACACCAAAGATAAAAAGGTTGTTGCTTCATTGTGGACAGACCAAATTCGATCAGCTGGACGGTTGTAGGAGGTAGAAAGGGGGTATCGTTTTTTTTTATAATATTACCTGATCAGCAGCCCAGGTACAGAGGTGCTGCTGACACAGGGTTTTATTTACATTAAGGGCATTTTGCTCATACTTAAGATGACCCTGCGGATGCTCTTCTGGTGCTGAGAATAGTGATTAGTGAACGTCTGCTGCGGGAGAGACCGAGGCTTCAGTGAGGCTTATTACTAATCATTCGCTTTCCCATGTCACAGTTATAGTTTCCCTGCTGCTATGTTCCTGTGGGCAGCTTGCAGGCAGCCAGGCTGGCTCATGCACCATTGTTTTTAATTACTGTAGTATCCCATGCAGTTTAGTTAGGAGAGGGGCAGATGAGAGGGAATATCCTGCACGCTGGTGCCCCCTGCTGGTCATATAGCCATTGTCTATATGCAACTGAAGCCCTCTCCTACTAATTGGCTGACTTGCTCAGCTTTTGCTTGATTATCACTGCAAGCTAGGTGTATTATGTGTGCACTTCTCATTGGCTTATAAGCAGCCTGCAGGCTTTATAAAGCAGCAGAGAACTGTTTGGGAGTGAGGTTCTCCAATTGTGTGTTTGGTAAACATTCGCTTTCCCATGTCACAGTTATAGTTTCCCCGCTGCTATGTTCCTGTAGGCAGCTTGCAGGCAGCCAGGCACAGTAGTGTACCAGGCAGGGCTGATTGCTATGCGGAGAGGGGAGCGAGTGCACTCGTACAGATTAACGCATGCACTCCTCCCGGTTGCCAAGACAACCAGGACGCGTCGGGTAAGGCTCTCATGCGTAGAGCCGGCCGCGTTCATTATGCATGAGAGGAGGGAAGGTTGCAAAGCAACCAGACACACGCGGGGAAGCCTTTGGAAAAAGATTAACTGCTCTCTGAGGGGACGGTGTGGCGCAGTTTGAAGCGGACAGAGGATGAGGAAGGACGCAGCAGGCTGAGCTGAAGGGAAGCAGGCCAAAAGTTGCAGCAGACGATATTTTGAGGAGAAAGTAATGCGTTTAGATGACACTTCCATCCTCCACTTATAGCCATCAGTCCATCAAAGCTGACAAGGAGTGGGGAAGCCAGGAGAGAGATTTCAGGCAGAGGAAAAGAGCCAGACAGATGTATAGCCAGTGATTCCAGATACAGAGGTGCTGGAAAAGAAACCGTTTAAGATGACACGTATGAACTATAATTAATGTTGTGATAAATCAGCATGTGAAAAGAAAGACCCTTGAACATTTTGATTACAGTGGAGTTGGCTCTGGTAATGTCCCTCACTGCTGAAGCATAGTGTTAGTGAGGCTGAAAATTAAGATTTACCATCCCTAACTGTGATGATTATAATCTCACTTGTATTTTTTATAAGTTTGCCTGGATGGTTGCGGAAATGGGGAAACAGTTTATGTTATAGAAGTCAAAAACTGCATATTACCCATATACTATGTATGAGACTATGAAATAGTGGGATGGAGAAGAAAGTGAATCTGATTACTGCAATAAGCTATTGCCCTGTCCGCTAGAGGCCTATCATACCCTCTTCTAGCTATTGACTTTACCAAAGTAATAAATGCAAGAAGGCATTTTGTTTTATTTATTTTGTGTGTATGGTGCAAAAGACAGTGCGAAGTGATATTGGAGAAATACTTACCTTTGGAAAGATTCGTCCGGCTGGATTCCTGAAAAAGAAAGGATAAATGATTAATATGTCAATTTATCAGCAGTAGTGACAGATTTGGAATAAGTACCTGTTAATAGACTGTTTTTCCCAGCAGTAGACTGGTCCTGCAAAAGAACAGAAGTGATTATTTTGGATCTGCAAAGAAAATATATATTTTTTTGTTTAAAGTTTTTTTTTTTTTGTTTTTTTTTTTTTTGAAGCAGGCATATTGCGGAGTTTTGCCTAGGAGAACTAGTGACGGAGTCATTTTCTTTATATTTATCTAATCCAAGTAACCTTATTAATCTACTAAATTTAGTAATTTACTGACTCATTTTTTTATTATTTTAATTTTATTTACCAACCAATTTATTAACTACTAACCAACCAACTTATTCTCATATAGAACCTGGCCGAAATGTTGGATAAGTAATAGCCAGAATAACTTACTGGTTCAGAAGCAAAAATAAGGAGTACTCTATTTACTATTTAGTTATGGAAGATGTTGCTGATCAGCAAACTTAGAGGTTAAATTGCTATATAATGGCATTGTTATTGAAATATTAAACTGAAATTATTCAAGTACACAGAGTGTTATGAAAACCATGTAAGGTCCATTGCAGGGATGCTCGGATGTGCCTCATCCACGAATTCGGAAATCCGCGTGGTTGCAAAAAAAAATCCGCATTCGGCCCCGCCGCATGCGGATTTTCGTCCGCGTCCACGCAACCACGCGGATTTTTGCCCGTGAATGGCGTAATCACGCGCGGATTCACGCCCGGAGGCGGATTTTCTTTTAACGTTAATAACAAAGCCCCCATACATGCTACAGTCCCCCAAATAGCATGGATTATCGAGGTGATAAGGGGCAACATAACTTCAACATAAAAAATTCCCCCCAAAAAATTTTTTCTAGAGAAAATGGATTTTAAAGTGAAATCAACACTTTAAATGGGGCTATTAATTGGTAATAAGTGGTTTTAAAAAGGGATATACGCGTTAAGCAGTCAAAGAGGTGAAGGCGAGTTCCAATGGCACTTGGCGGCGAAGGTACCGCTGGAGGAGGATGAGTGGCTGACGGCAAAAAGGCTCCAGAGAGGTTTTTGTAATTTTTTTTTAATTTTTTTTTGCAGCAATTAGCAATGACATCGCAGCAGAGTTGTCAGTGGACACGGGCAGTGTGAACGCAGAGTGCAGTGGTGGTAGCGACTGAGTCAGGAGAAGGACTATGCGGGCGGTCAGTTCAGCAGCACAGAAGGACCACGGCAACATACTGGTGGTAGTAGTAGCAGCACAGCGTCATAGTGCTGGCCAAAAAATTAAATGCACCCGGTGACCCGGGCAGTGTGAACACAGAGTGTAGTAGCGACTGAGTCAGGAGGACAAAGCGGGCGGTCAGTTCAGCAGCAGCAGCAGCACAGTAGTAGTAGCACAGCGTCATAGTGCTGGCCAAAAAATTAAATGCACCCGGCGACCCGGGCAGTGTGAACGCAGAGTGTAGTAGCGACTGAGTCAGGAGGACAAAGCGGGCGGTCAGTTCAGCAGCAGCAGCACAGTAGTAGTAGCACAGCGTCATAGTGCTGGCCAAAAAATTAAATGCACCCGGCGACCCGGGCAGTGTGAACGCAGAGTGTAGTAGCGACTGAGTCAGGAGGACAAAGCGGGCGGTCAGTTCAGCAGCAGCAGCACAGTAGTAGTAGCACAGCGTCATAGTGCTGGCCAAAAAATTAAATGCACCCGGCGACCCGGGCAGTGTGAACGCAGAGTGTAGTAGCGACTGAGTCAGGAGGACAAAGCGGGCGGTCAGTTCAGCAGCAGCAGCACAGTAGTAGTAGCACAGCGTCATAGTGCTGGCCAAAAAATTAAATGCACCCGGCGACCCGGGCAGTGTGAACGCAGAGTGTAGTAGCGACTGAGTCAGGAGGACAAAGCGGGCGGTCAGTTCAGCAGCAGCAGCACAGTAGTAGTAGCACAGCGTCATAGTGCTGGCCAAAAAATTAAATGCACCCGGTGACCCGGGCAGTGTGAACGCAGAGTGTAGTAGCGACTGAGTCAGGAGGACAAAGCGGGCGGTCAGTTCAGCAGCAGCAGCACAGTAGTAGTAGCACAGCGTCATAGTGCTGGCCAAAAAATGAAATGCACCCGGCGACCCGGGCAGTGTGAACGCACGCAGAGTGTAGTAGCGACTGAGTCAGGAGGACAAAGCGGGCGGTCAGTTCAGCAGCTCAGAAGGAGGACCATGGCAACTTACTGGTAGTAGTACCATAACACCAAAAAATTAACCAAGGTAGGCACTAGGCAGGTAGTAAATGTCTTTATAAAGGCAGGCATAGTTAACAACAGCACATGCAGCAGCCACTTCATGTCCCCCTGTGTCCGACAATAGGGGCCAGGAACTCACCTTCCACCCAAGCCTGGTTGATTTTCAGGAAGGTGAGTTTGTCCACAGAGGCGTGGGAGAGCCGAGAGCGCTTCTCTGTGACCACGCCACCGGCCGCACTAAAGCATCTCTCTGAGAGGACACTGGAAGGAGGGCAGGATAGGAGTTCCAGGGCGTACTGGGAAAGCTCGCTCCAGATGTCCAGTCTCTTGACCCAGTACTCCAAGGGGTCCACGGGGCTGTCGGTGTCATTGAGCCCGCTGGATGACCCCATATAGTCAGACACCATGGTGGTCAGTCGTTGCTTGTGCTGGTTGGTGGTGGATGCTGTGGCGGGCACCTCTGTTCTGGGCTGCTGCACTGCATACAGGCTCTTGCTTAGGCTCTTCAGGTCTCCGGGGCGCCAGTTGCTGCTGCTGCTGCTGGTGGTTGTTGTTGTGCTGCTAGTGGCAATGGCAGGCACCTCTTACTGGCTTGGCAGAGCAGTTACAGTGGGGGTGGAAGGCTGGGGGAATGCTTCCAGTAGTCTGCGCACAAGGGCCTCCTTCAACTCCCTTGTGCGTTGCTCGGTGGTGGATGGCGTCATTAAGTCTCCCAGCTTCCCCTTCAGACGGGGATCAAGCATCAAGGTAATCCAGATGTCCTCCCTTGAACGCATCTGGATCACCCGGGGGTCCCTGCGAAGGCAGCGCAACATGTGCACAGCCATGGGAAACAAGTGGGCCCTGCCAGCAAGATCTTCCTCGTCCTCGCCATTGTCCCATAACGCATGCCTGTCCTCTTCCTGTGCCATGTCGTTGTCCTCCTCAAACCGCCATCCACGTACAACGCCTGCTGCACTCTGCTCCTCCTCCTTCTCCTCATTCAGGTTAGGGACCTCCAACTCTTCCACTACCTGCTGTGAGCCCTCCTCTGAGCTGGACTGTGCTGCCATCTGCTCCTGTTCTTCCAACTGCCTCAGGGCTTCATCCCCACGCTCAATTAAATTGTCCATTGCCTGCTCCAGTAGACAAACCAAGGGCACCCACTGGCACACAGAGGCCCGCTCCTCACTGACCATCTTGGTTGCCTCCAGGAAGGGACTCAGCACCAGGCATACTTGCTGCATCAGTGTCCACTGAGTGGCAGTAATCATGGGGACTTGCTGGTTGCTGGGGACACTTGGGTCTAGCATGTAGGCCCTAAGAGCCAGCCTGTGCTGACACAGCCGCTCCAACATGGCCAGAGTCGAATTCCAGCGAACTGGCATGTCGATGATCATCCGGTGTTGTGGCCTTCCATACTGCTGCTGTAAGGTGGACAAGAGTGCAGAGGCAGTGGCTGACAGGCGGAAAAAGCGTACCACCACCCGGGCATCCTGCAGCAGCTCGCTCATCCCCTGGTAGGTGCGCAAGAAGCGCTGCACCACAAGATTGAGCACGTGGGCCAAGCAGGGGATGTGCTGGAGGTTTCCCTGCTGCACTGCTGCCACCAGGTTGGCCCCGTTATCGGCTGCCACATACCCCACTTCCAGGCCTCTGGGGGTCAGCCACCTCCGCTCCTGCTTCCTGAGGGCGGCCAGGACGTTGGTGGCCGTAAGCCTCTCCTTCCCCAGGGTCACCAATTTTAAAAGGGCTTGGCAGTGCCGAGGCTTGGCGCTGCTGCTGCCGAGGCGGGCTTGCTTTCCGGGTGCTGAGGGAGTGTCGTGACAGGACCCTTCTGCATCCCCCCTGATCCCGCGTGGTGGCACCACTAGCTGGGCTGATGCGCTGTTGTCCTCCCTCCCTTCCATCAGTGTCACCCAGTGGGCCGTAAAGGACAGGTAGCGACCTGTCCCAAATCTGCTACTCCACGAGTCCATGGTCACGTGGACCCGCTTGCCCACAGAGTAGTCCAGGGAACGGGCCACGTTTTCCACCGCAAACTTGTGGAGTGCTGGGATCGCGCTCCTGCTGAAATAGTGGCGACTGGGGACTTGCCACTCGGGGATGCCAAATTGGAGCAGCGTCCGCATGGCGCTCCCCTCCTGCACCAGGGAGTAGGGAAGCAGCTGTGATGCCATGGCCCGGGCCAGCAAGCCATTTAGTTTGCGGATCCGCCTGTGGCTTGGAGGCAGAGGCTTGGTCAGACCCTGAAAGGTGTCGCTCAGCAGGGTCTGACGACGCTGGGATGCAGGGGAGGCAGAGGAGAGAGACGAACACTGGCTGCCAGCCTCAATGTCTGTGTCCTGAGCAGCCGAGGTGGAAGAGCGCTTGCGTGCTACTACTGCTGCTGCTGTGGGGGATTCACGACCCTGAGGGAGGGAGGATGCTGCTGCGCTGGTGGGCCTTCTGCTCTCAGGAACCCCTGCCAGCAGTGCCTGCTTCCTCTTAAAGTCCGCATACTCGCGGCAGTGGCGGCTTCTCAGGTGGCCCTGGAGGGATGAGGTACCCATCTTGCTCAGACTTTTCCCACGGCTCAATCTTTTGCTGCATAACCTGCACACCGCATACCTTTTGTCATCAGTACATTCCTCAAAGCAATCCCACACTGGTGACTTTAATTTACTGCGGCCCCCACTAGCAGAGGGTGCAGAGGAGCAATGTGTGGTAGTAGTTGCCGGGGGTTGCATGGTGGTGGTGCCGGCTGAAGCAGTGTCCTGTCTACTTCCTCCACGCCCACTGCTGCCGATGCCCCTGCCCCTGCCTGACATATGGCGATATCCTTGCCTAGGCCGAGGTGACTCGTCATCCTGCTCTGCCTCTGACCATTCTTCCACGGACTCAGCAGGCTGCACATAGTTAGGGTCCACAACGTCGTCATCATCAGCAGCATCATCATAATCCAGCTCTTCCTCTGACTCCCCCGCCTCCTCTTCTGTCCCTACATCCCCAGACACAGACCCCTCTTCTTCATCACCAGAACTCAACAACGCTTGTGATTGTGGCCCGATCTCAATCTCTGCCACATCAGTCCCCAGTAAGTCCTGAGCTTCTTGCATCAGCAGGTTCCCAGATGCCGGACTGAGGGACAGAACGCTGTCATCCAGGGAGGGCTGCTGACCAGTGGGTGCTGGGGTGGATGTCACAACAAGTTGGCTGCTGCTGCTACTGCTTGGAGTGGTGCTCACAGTAGAGGTCTGGGAGGAAGTCATGATGTCCATGAGTACATCAGGTTCCATTTGCTCAACCACCACACGGGGACCAGAAACTTTAAAATATTTGGACAATGGCGTCCGCTGACTCGGCCCAGGCTTTGCTGCCCCCCTTTCTGCTGCATCACGACCACGTACAGCTGGGCGTCCTCTCCCTGGACGTGGAGCAGTCCCAGAAGTGGCTGAGGCAATTGAACTCCCTTTCCTCTCACCCCGCGAAACCCTGCCAGACATGTTGCTAGTAATGAATCACTGGATGCAGTGGGCACAGTACAAGGTCACTGAAGGATGCAGTGGGCACAGTACAAGGTCACTGAAGGATGCAGTGGGCACAGCAGTGGCCACTGGATATACAACTAGGTCACTGAAGGATGCAGTGGCCACAGTACAAGGTCACTGAAGGATGCAGTGGGCACAGCAGTGGGCACTGGATATACAACTAGGTCACTGAAGGATGCAGTGGGCACAGTACAAGGTCACTGAAGGATGCAGTGGGCACAGTACAAGGTCACTGAAGGATGCAGTGGGCACAGCAGTGGGCACTGGATATACAACTAGGTCACTGAAGGATGCAGTGGCCACAGTACAAGGTCAATGAAGGATGCAGTGGGCACAGCAGTGGGCACTGGATATACAACTAGGTCACTGAAGGATGCAGTGGCCACAGTACAAGGTCACTGAAGGATGCAGTGGGCACTGGATATACAACTAGGTCACTGAAGGATGCAGTGGGCACAGTACAAGGTCACTGAAGGATGCAGTGGGCACAGTACAAGGTCACTGGATATACAACTAGGTCACTGAAGGATGCAGTGGCCACAGTACAAGGTCACTGAAGGATGCACTGGGCACAGCAGTGGGCACTGGATATACACCTAGGTCACTGAAGGATGCAGTGGGCACAGTACAAGGTCACTGAAGGATGCAGTGGGCACAGTACAAGGTCACTGAAGGATGCAGTGGGCACAGTACAAGGTCACTGAAGGATGCAGTGGGTACAGCAGTGGGCACTGGATATACAACTAGGTCACTGAAGGATGCAGTGGGCACAGTACAAGGTCACTGAAGGATGCAGTGGGCACAGCAGTGGCCACTGGATATACAACTAGGTCACTGAAGGATGCAGTGGCCACAGTACAAGGTCACTGAAGGATGCAGTGGGCACAGCAGTGGGCACTGGATATACAACTAGGTCACTGAAGGATGCAGTGGGCACACAAGGATGTCACACTGTAATGAGATGCTCATATGCCAGCGAGCGAGCGAGCAGTGGGCACTGGGCACGGCACAAGGTCACTGACAGAATGAATGAACAGCGCTGGCAGAGAGTGGCGGCGCCGGCGGTGTGACTGGCTGCCTGCAAATAGTACAAGTGTATAACTGTCACTGGAATATACAAGTGAACACTGCAGCTGCACTAACCTGCCTGCCTGCACTCTACACACAGATAATCCCCACTCCCACTACACTGCAGCACTGAACCTGCCTGCACAGCACTACACACAGTTAAATAATCACTAGACTCCCACACTCCCACTACACTACACTGACTACAACTAACTACAGCAATCACTCACTGACTAGCTAACTGTGTACAGTATAAGAGCAGTGTTAGCAAAAAAAAACGCTTTGTTTTTAACACAATAAATGCACTTGCTCAAACAATGGCCTGGAGATAATCCTCTCAGCACCACAGTCTAGCAAGGACAGAGCTTTTCCATCATGGCCGCCGCTTTATATTCAGGAGGGTAGGGCATAGCTCCCCTCCTGTGATTGGTTGCTAGGGCCTGGCTGGGGCACTCTGATTGGCCTGCAATGTGTCACTTCCGCATAGTTTGACGCATTTCCGCAAACCACGACTTCAGCACCGGGTTTCACGAGTGTGAATGCGGATTTCTGTCCGCATTCACGCGAAGCCGAAGTAGATTTTCGTGGTTGAAAATCTATTCACGGATTTTCGTGTCCGAGGCGGAATGCGTCAAAATGGTCGTGAATCCACGCGTAAGCGTGATCACGACCTGGCGGTGAGCACCACTAGTCCATTGTCCGTAAAGTGGGTGGGTATGCTCAGAAATACTTACCGGGTGGGCAGGTTATTTTATGTTAACCAGTTGTTTTCCTCCTAGCTACCGGAAGTGTTCTGTAGGAAGAAGACCAGAAGACATTCAGAAGACTGTGATATTAGAGATTGTCTGTTTGTAATTCTGATTGGTTACATGGAGTAGAAAGTGTAATTTTTTCTTAATACAATTTTTGAATGTTACAACCTGCATTGGTGTTTGTTAAAACCGTTTACACAGTCACTGTTGTTCTGTCATTGAGCTACCTCAGCCCGGCGACCATATGGGCTTGAAAACCGCCATGACAAGTCCAGCATGGCAGTCACAACACAATCAGCTGTTTGCGTTGCATTACACAGTGAGTTTGGTGTGTCAGTGTGAAGCAGTACTCTAATTACACTCCCTGATTGATGTATACACATGCAAGATGTTTCAAAGCACTTTAGACCTCCAATTTAGCATGCAATCTGATTTCTGTCCTTAAAACGCTGCTTTGCATCAAATCCAGATTTTTCCCCGGGACTTTTGGCATCTATCCCACTCATCCATGTAAAAACTCAGATGTTAGACCCCTTGAAACATCTTTTCCATCACTTTTGTGGCCAGCATAAATGTTTCTAGTTTTCACAGTTTGCCTCCCAATTGAAGTCTATTGCGGTTCGCGAACGTTTGCGGAGGTCCGCGAACCTAAAATCGGAGGTTCGGGCCGTCTCTAATGCTGGCTGGTTACAGGCTGGTTTGGTGCAGTCTATAGCATGCGGGCTGGTTGCAAGCTGAATTTTATTGTAGTCTTTTGTATACTGGCTGGTTACAGGCTGAATTGGTGAAAAGTCTTTAACTTGCTGGTTGGTTGCAGATTGATTTTAATTGCGTGAAATTGCATGTGGGCTGGTAGCAGGCTGGTTATTATTGTAGTCTTTTGTAAGCTGATTAGTTGTAGGCTGGATTGGTGCAAAATTTATAACTCACTGGTTGGTTGCAGATTGATTTGAATTGCAAGCAGATAAGCCAGAACTGTCCATTTGCAGCTCCACTGCAAAGGACAGAATATGTTACAGGAGGAATTCTTACACTTGTCCCCCAGGGGGACAGCCGTGTAACACAGCTGTCCCCAGTACAGCGCTGCTGCTGATCGCAGCGCTGTACTGTGTAAATAGACGGAGATCACGCCATCTAACAGTCTCCCCAGCGGCAATAGTCACTTGGAGACTGAAGACAGGGCGGAGCTACGCCCCCCCCCCGTGAAGGAGATGCACACGCACCCTGAGCGCGATTCCTTCAGTAGCCGGCTCCAGGACCTGACGCCAATTGGCGTTAGGCGGTCCTGGGGCTGCCGCCGCGGCCACGCCCATTGGAGTGGAGCGGTCTTAGAGTAGTTAAGGGAGAAACCTCCTCATACTCACAGATTCCCTGACTGACCCGAGACAAAGCTGCATTCACACACTCTTGTACTAACTCTCAGAGTTCTTTAAAATAATGCTAAAAGAAATAATTTTTATCATCCACCAGCTCACATACTAAGCATTCTATCTTATACTAGTCAAAGGGAGGTTCATAGTCACTGGTAATAGGTAGTGTTGGGCGAACAGTGTTCGCCACTGTTTGGGTTCTGCAGAACATCACCCTGTTCGGGTGATGTTCGAGTTCGGCCGAACACCTGATGGTGTTCGGCCAAACCGTTCGGCCACATGGCCGAACTAAGAGCGCATGGCCGAACGTTCGGCTAGCGCTGTGATTGGCCGAACGGGTCACGTGGTTCGGACCCGAACGCGCTCTGATTGGCCGAACTGTCACGTGGTTCGGGTAAATAAATACCCGAACCACGTCATATCTCCGCCATTTGTCTGTGGGTTTAGCTTTGGGTAGGCAGGCAGGGTAGTTCGCGCTCCAGCCACGCTAGCCAGGGTCCCCCCAGTCATTGTGTCGCTGCAGGGAATAGTAGTACACCGCTCACTCAGCCACACTATATAGCATTGTGTTTACTGCCACTCTGTGTCTGCTGGGAATAGTAGTACACCGCTCGCTCAGCCACACTATATAGCATTCTGTTTACTGCCACTCTGTGTACCTCGCTCAGCCACACTATATAGCATTCTGTTTACTGCCACTCTGTGTCTGCTGGGAATAGTAGTACACCGCTCGCTCAGCCACACTATATAGCATTCTGTTTACTGCCACTCTGTGTACCTCGCTCAGCCACACTATATAGCATTCTGTGGCCTTCTCCTCCTGCACCTCCTCCTGTTCCATCACGTCTGCTGCTGCTGGGTTAGCGTTGCCGATCCCTGTTTATAGAACCTCTCATCTTTATTACATTTATGAGTGCATGGCGGTAAAAAGCATGCTATCCGCACGCTTCTTGTCCTCATGCAAGGCCTGGGTTGTTGTGTCTCAAAGCGTGGCCTTCTCCTCCTGTGCCTCCTCCTGTTCCATCACGTCTGCTGCTGCTGGGTTAGCGTTGCCGGTCCCTGTTTATAGAACCTCTCATCTTTATTACATTTATGACTGCATGACGGTAAAAAGCATGCTATCCGCACGCTTCTTGTCCTCATGCAAGGCCTGGGTTGTTGTGTCTCAAAGCGTGGCCTTCTCCTCCTGCGCCTCCTCCTGTTCCATCACGTGTGCTGCTGCTGGGTTAGCATTTCCGGTCCCTGTTTATGGAACCTCTTATCTTTATTACATTTATGACTGCATGGCGGTACAAAGCATGCTATCCGCACGCTTCTTGTCCTCATGCAAGGCCTGGGTTGTTGTGTCTCAAAAAGCGTGGCCTTCTCCTCCTGCGCCTCCTCCTGTTCCATCACGTGTGCTGCTGCTGGTGCTGGGTTAGCGTTACCGGTCCCTTTTCCTGGAACCTCTTCTCTGTATTACATTTATGACTGCATGGCGACAAAAAGCATGTTACCTGTGCAAAGAAACATGACATTTTCCACATTTAAAAGACAGTTTTTCCTTTAAAACTTTACAATCAATTTTCTCAAAAACTATAAGCTCTTTTTCAAATATTTTTTTCCTCTTGTACCCACTCCCAAGGTGCACATACCCTGCAAATTTGGGGTATGTAGCATGTAAGGAAGCTTTACAAAGCACGAAAGTTCGGGTCCCCATTGACTTCCATTATGTTCGGAGTTCGTCGCGAACACCCGAACATCGCGGCGATGTTCGGCGAACATTCGCGAACCCGAACATCTAGGTGTTCGCCCAACACTAGTAATAGGTACGGACAACAACAAATTACTCCATATCTTCTTTAACAGCGGCTGGATAGCAGGCGTACACAAAGTCTCTGACCTCTTCCATGGAAAATATTCCTTAGTCCACAAAACTATGCAACAGAATAATTAGCTCTCGCAATTGATTTTTAGAGTGTTCAGCAAAGAAATTCTGACTATAAGCTATATCCTCCTCAGCCAAGAGAATATAATAATACACCTGATCTGGACTCATTTTCTAAATCCAGCACATAGGAAGGATACTATCAGAACCTTTTGTATAGCTACAGTGATCAATGTTTAGGCCAGATCTACTGTTACGAGATATCTGTAGACAAGATATTTGAAGACCACATTTAGCAGCATATACAAAAGTCTGGACACAAAGATAAGTGAAACTGTGCTATATACATACATACAAGTGACAGTAATCTTTCCCACAAACACACAGTAAACTAGCAACTTTATACAAAATATACAATATCACAATATTCATATAATCGAGGTACAGGATCAGGTAACAGGAGCAATGTCAAAGAGCAAGCTCATGTCATACATAGGCAGATCAGGATTAACGAGTACAGAGCAGACAGAATCAGGTAACAGGATCAAAGTCAGAGAACAAACTAAGGTCATACACGGGCAGATCAGGATAAAAGATTACCAAGCTGGGTATCAGAAGGTGTACCAGGCAACAGAAGCCAAGCTAACTCGAGATCTGGCAATCCTGCAAGGGGTGTGGTTGTCTTAAATAGGAAATGGTGAACTGCTAGGAGAACACCTGTTGATCAGAGACATGCCCAGAAGGTGATACTCCATCTTGTGGTGAAACTGGAAACTGCAGGTAACATAGCAGGGATAGCAGAGCCACCTGCTGGTGACTCGTGATAACACCAGCAGGTAAAGCACGGGGCAACAGTGTTCCTGACACTTGCACAATAATTTGTGTTTGCATGTCATGGCTAATAAATTATGGATTTGTTTGTGTTTCCCCCCAGTTTAAAATCTGTTTTCTTCAGTGGTTCATATTCTGTGGGTAAAACAAGCATGTAGCCTAGGATCACATACTTTTATGTTATGTCTACTATTTAGCACAATCTGTAGTCCATAATCATGTATATATCCCCCTCTTTGGTGCCAAGAAGTGCTCTGGATCTCCTGGAATCATAGCAATGCAACTACATATATTGTATGGGAGTTTGGGAACTCCATTTCACAATGAATCGGGCAAATTTATGCTTAGCAAAAGTTTTACAAAATTGCTGACAAATTTGCCTATGTTTATGGGATGTTGTTCATGGTTGATTGATATCGAGACCAAATTTCATATGTGTTTGTAGGCTAACCCATAGAACATGTAAAACGTTTCCATGTGTACACATCCCCTGAGTTCACATTTTGTGAAATTTGCATACAAAACCAGAAAAGGTTATGCAGATCAAAAGGGAAAGGCAGGGCTTCTGAAGCAGGAAATTGCGCAAGGGGACAATCAGCATCTGCCAACAAAGGCCGTGGTCAGTACTCATCATCTAGAGACATGTCCTGCAAATTTGGATGTGGAATTACAGACTACTGAAATCAATAGGCTGCTTCCGAATTTGCATGCAAGAAAAAAAATTAGACATCACATCTGAATCCCCATAGCTATGTATTGGCACAGCTATTGGATTCGGATGGGATTTCACATTAGCATGGGTCTGATTTGAATTCAGGCTAGGTGCACAATGAGACGTTGCATTGTGATGCAACGTTAATGTCACAACGCAGCATTACAACGCTGCGGTACCGTCGCATACAGTAGGTACAGTGGAGCATGCAGGCAATGAAAGGTATGCGTCTCTGTATCTGTTTAATGTCCACGTTTAGAGGTACTGCACTGCAGCAGTGTGTTACCATAACTCAACATTTACAACGCAACTTTAATGTCGCACTGTGAATGTCTTATAGGGTTGACATTGCAGTGCGGTAACCTGCGTTATAATGACTTTATAACGCAGGACAATAATGTCCCACTGTAAATGTAGACTCAGACCATAGTGGCAATGTAATCTTATACACACACATAAATATACTATATACCAAGGGTCCCCAACCTTTTCCGGCCCGGAGACCACTTTCTGACCAAAATTTTCCCTGGGGACCCCGGGGACCGGGGGGTTACTGGGGTGCGGCGGCATAGCTAGCATAGTTGCCCCAGTATAGGGAGTTTAGTTGCCCAGTATAGTTCCCAGTATATAGCTAGTATAGTGCCCAGTATAGATAGTATAGTGCCCAGTATATAGCTAGTATAGTGTCCAGTATAGAGCTAGTATAGTGCCCAGTATATAGCCAGTATAGTGCCCAGTATAGCTAGTATAGTGCCCTGTATATAGCCATTATAGTGCCCAGTATATAGCTAGTATAGTGGCCAGTATATAGCCAGTATAGTGCCCAGTATAGCTAGTATAGTGCCCAGTATATAGCTAGTATAGTGCCCAGTATATAGCCAGTATAGTGCCCAGTATAGCACCCAGCATAGAGCTAGTATAGTGCCCAGTATATAGCCAGTATAGTGCCCAGCATATAGCTAGTATAGTGCCCAGTATATAGCTAGTATAGTGCCCAGTATATAGCTAGTACAGTGCCCAGTATATAGCTAGTATAGTGCCCTGTATATAGCCAGTATAGTGCCCAGTATATAGCTAGTATAGTGGCCAGTATATAGCCAGTATAGTGCCCAGTATATAGCTAGCATAGTGCACAGTATATAGCCAGTATAGTGCCCAGTATAGCTAGTATAGTGCCCAGTATAGCGCCCAGTATATAGCTAGTATAGTGCCCAGTAATACGCCCTAGCATGGGTAGGTAGTGCGCACCCACCACCGGTGGCCGCCACTCCGGTTACCTTATGGGCTGGCGGCCGCTTGTCCGTATCCGCTCTCCTCTTAGCCACATCTCCTATTACAGCAGCACGTCACACGGCATCGCCGTTACCATGGGAACCACTGCCGTTTCCTTCCTCCTTTCAGCAGCAGTGTGATGCAATGCTGTTGAAGCTGCTGCAAAAAGGAAAGCGGCTATGGGGAATATAAGGAAGCGACCGCCCGCTCATAAGGTAACAGGAGCGGCGGCCGTGGGAGGGGGAGAGGGAGAAAGGCCATATCCACCGCGGCCCCCCAGAAAACTGGCCATGGACCACCAGGGGGCCGCGGACCCCAGGTTGGGGACCGCTGTCCATGCCTTAAACATACAGAGTTGTTGCTGAAGCTAATGATGATGATGATGAGTGTTTGCCCACTGTGTTGGTGCTGAGGATATGAGGTGCGTAACTGAGTGTAGAGCTGAAGGTATTGAAGAGTTGTTAGGTATTGAATAGTCATTAGTACATAAGGTTCAGAGGATATGACGGAGGAAAAGAAAATGATTTGGCAATGGACAGTGTCCGCTCCTGCAGATTTTGTTGTATGATTAGTAGCTCAGCATTAGCTATTTTCTGTAAATTTTTGTACGCTGTTCTCCCATTCTGTCAACCCAGGATGCTCTTCATGTATTTAATAATAGATTCAGTCTAAGTTTCCTTTTGTGCAAAAACGGGCTGATTCCACGGCCACGAATTCGGATGGAATTTGGCAGCCTATAGAACTCTATGCAGAGCATCCAAATTTGTGCCCGAGGAAAAATCTGAGGCCCTGCAGCATAATTGCTTGCGTCACCATCCGAATCCGATAGCCGTGCATAGTGCGGCTAGAGGGATTCGGCTGTGAAACACGAGCAGCTGTGCCGGCATCACGTCTCGCAAGACGCATGCCGCGCACAAGTGGAAACAGGGCCTCAGTCAGCAAGGGTAAGTTAAGGCAGTATAGGGAAAGGCCTTGAGAAGAGGCTCCTCTTCTCAAGGCCTTTCCCTATACTGCCTTAACTTACCCTTGAGTTTAAGTGTCACTCTTTTGTAGTAATGAGTTCATACTGCATCATGATCAGTGTAGAAAGACAAAATGTTTAAGGCTTGCAGAGCATTTTCATAAAGCAATTGAGATTAAGGTTGAGATACATAAAAGTGAGTGCAGCTACTGTAAAACTGTGACAGTTAAACGGTTGTAGTCATAAAAGGAAAGGAAAAGTCAGCAAAATCTAAGACCAGTGTCATAAATGGTAAAAAATAAGATCAGAAATATAGTCCTCCTTGAGGGTGGGTGTAGAGGGCCATTTTCAGAGGTCAAAGCCTCAAGGCATGAGGTTGGGGAACTAAATTTTGTGGTATTATGGTGTTCAGTGTCATGGGGATGTGAAGTCACCTCTCATGATAGGAAGTATGTGATTGAAAATGCTGGAGAAGCCATCTAGAGAAATGATGGGAAAAATACTGTGACTAGACCAGGGACAGGATGGATTATACCTGTTAGTGGTAACGTAGATAAAATTAGCATAAGCGTCAGTGAGTAAAGTTATTTCATAGAAAGATGTATTTTTTACCTGTTAAGAGTGGCTGTTTAACTTCATTACTTATACTTGAGGCCGGCTTCAGAATGCATATTGGCAGTGCGTCAGCAGCACCACACTGCCAAAAACAGGCCTTCCCCATCTGCAGATGCTCACTTCCTGTTGGCAAAAAATATGCTTCCACGCATGTGCGACACATAAAACCTAAAAAAAAAAAACCCCGTAGGTTTGGACACTTGTCAGACTAACTACTTCCAGCGCACCGCATGCAATGTGATTTAACCCATTGGCTGTCATTAGGCCAGTGGTAAGCTGCGGTAAATTACCGCGTCAGTGTTAAAGGGCCCCTTGCAGCCTGACTAGGAACGCTGCCTATTTTATTGCTGTTCTTTGGAAAAAATGGGTAGACCGTGTATGAGCTAGCAGCCCCAGGTTTTAACTATGTTTAATTGTCGGTTAGTGGTTAGGTCTCTTCTGAGAGGGCATGTAATAGTCGTGGAAGAGTCTAGTATTGAACAATCTGTGCACAGGCTGCCCTTGAAGCCAATGTCCTCCTTTACTGCATATGTTTTGAAGGCAAGTTGTGTAATCTGCCCCTGTGTGAGCTCTGCACATCTATGCAGCTGGTCAACTTGGATACAATCTATATTTGGAAGTGCTGCCAATATCTCATGTTGTACAAAAATGTAAGTCTACTTATGGCTATCTGTATCCATGTGTATCAGTTTGCATTCAATTTATTTAGATTAGGGTTAAGTGCATAGTTTTGTATATGATTTGTATTCAAGGTGTGTAATTTAAGTCCCTGGGGGCTGTGCACACCTCTATTGGTTTTGTTTCAGTTGCAGCCTGTTTGAGCACTGCCAATATTTTCCTTGTTCTTTAGAAAATGTGTAGACTATTTATAGCTAGCAGCCTCAGATTCATACTATGTTCTAACTGTTAGCTAGTGGTTAGGTCTCTTCCAAGAGGGCACGTAATTGTCGTGGAAGAGTCTAGCATTGAACAATCTGTGCACCGGCTGTCCTTGAAGCCAACATCCTCCTTTACTGCATCTGTTTTGAATGCAAGTTGTGTAATCTGTACATTTGTGGGCTCTGCACAATCTATGCAGCTGGTCAACTTGGATGCAGCCTATATTTGGAAGCGTTGCCAATACAGTATCTCCTGTTGTACAAATCTGTGACTATTTGTCCTAGGTACATACACACATACTTGAAAATGCAAACAACTTGCATATTTTCTAATATAAATATATATATAACATCTAATATATTTCATTAGCATCACAATGTTTATGTGTTCAGATGTAATGTGCATTTTGCAACTTTTCTTTGGTTTAACTTCAGATGGAATGTTTTTTTCATGTGTGATTTTTGGTTCAATGCAATTCAATGGCAATGCTTGAAAATCAAATGAAAATCGCATGTCAGTGTGAAAATATTTGTGTGATTTTTTTAAGGTCAATTAGACACGTTTTTATGTTCATTAAGTTCATTTGTATTAATGGATAAATTGAAAAATTAAAGATTACATATAAATGCATACAAAAATCACGAAAAGGTGCATAAAAAGTTCCAACAAAAAGACCGGAGAATCATAAGCGCAATTGCGAGGAATCACATGCAGAAATTGCTCTGACAAGTGTGAAGTGTGAAGGTGCCTGTATATTTCATCACTCAGTTCAGATGTGTTACCACAATCAACCACTAGATGGGAGTCATGAATCTCCTTTACTCTTAGCAAAGCATTATAAACATGCCTCCTTGGCTTAGGACCTTTCCAAGTTCAGGCACATTTCACAATAGGAATTTTATAGGAACTTTATTATTATTATTATTATTATTATTATTATGCTGAGAAAATGTTGCAGTTTTTGTAAAATACTGACCCCAGGAAGGCATTTATCCTCAGCAACCTGCGTGCTGTTATAAATTACTATACTGTCTGTCCCGTGTGTAACTAAAAATCACTGGGCCCCCTGCAAAACTTTGGATGCCCACCCCAGGTATAGGTGCCTCCAGTATAGATAGCCAGGTAAAGGTGCCCTCAGTATAGCCAGGTATACATACCTCCCAACATTTAACTTTTAGAAAGCGGGACACTTAGGCCACACCCCTGGTTGACCCCAACCCCCTAGACACGCCCACCAAAAAGGTTTTTAATATTTTTAATTAATAAATGATATTAATTACTCCCGAAAGGGGAGGCGCGTGAGGGTGCCAGTGGGTGGGGAGGAGGGTGAGAGTGGCCGTGGGTGGGCAGAGGGGGGGAAAAAACGAGGCACCAGCCCGGGGATGCGTATGCAGCATAGATGGCCGCCGCCATTAAATTTCTCCCTCCATCCCTCCTAATCTGCCCCCAGTGCCCCCCCTACCTGCAGAGTAAAAAATGTGCAGCGGAGCGGGCTGTAACTCTTACCATTGCCTCTCCGCACCGGGATCTCATCTTGTCTTCTCGGCTTCCTGCTTCCTGTGACGTCACAGGAAGCAGAAAGCCGAGAAGACAGGATGAGATCCCGGTGCGGAGAGGCAATGGTAAGAGTTACAGCCCGCTCTGCTGCGCATTTTTTACTCTGCGGGGGGAAGGGGACACTGGGGAGCATATTAGGAGGGAGGGAGGGAGAAATTTAATGGTGGCGGCCATCCATGCCGCATACGCAACCCCAGGCTGGTGCCTCGATGTTTTTTTTCCCCCTCTCTCCCCAGCGGCCGGGACTAAGGGGGGGGCAGCGTGGGACAGCGGGAGGGTCCCCCAAAATCGGGACTGTCCCGACGAAAACGGGACGGTTGGGGACTATGGGTATAGGTGTCCTCAGTATAGCCAGGTATAGGTGCCCCCACATATAGCCAGGTATAGGTGCCCACAGTATAGCCATCAAGAGCTTATGATCACGAGTAACTCATGATCACGAGCTGTTTTTTGCAATCATGAGTTCGCGATCGGCATCCGTGATCGCACTCATTACCCGACTCGTGATCACAAGTTACTTGAGATCACGAGTCAGGATTCGTGATTACAAACCCACCTACTTTAGCGATTAATTGCAAATCCCCCTTACATGCTAGAAACACCAAATTTGCAGGTTATGTTAAGAAAAACATTGGGAACAATGGGAATTTTAAAAAAAATGGAATCGTCGCTGAGCACAATTCTTTTATGAATCTCAGATTGTGGTGGTACTTGTCATTGGCTCATCCGATGTTTGTATACGGTGTGCCTCTGAGGAAGTGGCTTTTGGCCATGAAACACGTGTCAGGCAGTCTTTTATGTAAATTGGAACTCTATACCCATACGTCTTGTCCGCAATTTGAAGACACTGGGAATGAAGAATAAATAAGAAAATATTGGTTAAAAAAAACCCCATTGTTTGTTTGGAATTTTTTTGCTGACATACTGTGTGGGGCGGGGATGCTGCGCAAATAGAAAGAATAGAACATAAGGGGGAAAGACCACAGAGGGAAATATAAAATTGCATATATATATATATATATATATATATATATATATATATATATATATATATATATATATATATATATATATATATATAATAAAAATATTTTAATTCATACAAAGATTAAACATTATAGATATGGACAATGTGGATATTTATGCACAAACTGTAAAAGACAGAGAATTGCACCACGTAGTGGGGAATAAGGATATCGTTCAAAAAATTATTATAATCCAAAACAAAGGAATTTATATAAATATAAAATAATGTCTCAGTAAACAGGTGACAATTAATCCCAGTGGAAGATCCAGGGAAGAGAAGGGAGGCACACAATCAGAAGATCACTGTAATCAGGAAAAAAACTCTTGTATGATCTTGAAATGGAGCAACAAGATATGATGTAAATAGGACCCTTTACATGGACCTAATAAAATGAAACAAAGAATAACCAATTAGTATATAACAAAATAAATGAATAATTAAGTACCAAACGAGACCAAAGAAAGGAGCTAAGTGTACAACAAAGATGACAAACCCAGCACATTCAAAAAATTCCCAAAACCAACTAGGAGAGGAGGGTAGTAAAAGGATGAGAAAAACTCACCATATGAAGACCTGGAAGAAAAAAGATAAGAGAAAGGAAAAGAAAGGGCGAAGGAAGAAGTAATAAGATTGGTTAAATGCTGGGGAGATCAAATAGGACATTCAATGAAGAAAACTATTGAATGAGAAATCCATGTTAAGTACCCCAGGGGCCGTATGCAATTTTCCTTTTTCACCTGAGTTTTCTCCTAGGAGACAATTTTTAATCTTCAATTTGAAATAACTTTCCAGCACTTTTCAACTAAAAAAGTACCATGAAGTAGATGAATAAGTACTATCAAAATTATTTTGAGTATTTTCTTGCTTTCTGGTGGCTTAAAAGGCGTTTTATTGACAAGTTTAAAAATATCACCTAGGAGAAAAATATGGAGAAAAATTGAATTGCATATGGGCCCAGGTGTGCTCATCTCAAAGATCCATCTCCTTTCTCCTCTTAAAAGAGATTGTGTAATATCACCCCCTCGAATGGGGGGAGGAATTTTCTGAAGAACAGTACCTTCCATTCCACAGTGCTGTTATTATGACAAATTAGAGCATGTTGGGCAACTGGAGTGATAGTCTTCCCTTCCTGTTGATCCTTAGCAGACAATCTAATTGTTGAAAAGTATTTCTGGATTCTTACCTTCAACATATTTTTGGTTTGTCCAACATATTTTAACCCACAAGGGCATTCCAAGAAATAAATAACTCCAGTGCTTAAACAATTTATAAACTGTCTTACTGGAAAAAGTCTCGTATGTGTGGCAAAAAGAAGCTACCCCTGTGGTAGCTGCAACATTTGTGCCTTTTCCAGACCTACAAGACAGGTATGGACCTGTCTTGTAGGTCTGGTAAAGGCACAAATGTTGCAGCTACCACAGGGGTAGCTTCTTTTTGTTTGTATAAGTCGTCTCAGCCTCTTGTCATAATGACTTCTGGATAGTAGTTCTCGTAGAGAGGGGACCCTTTTTGCTGTCAGAGATGCATGTTCTGTGACATATTCCTTGGATAACAGGGTCACTGCAAATAACAGGCCAATGTTTATCAAAAATGCCTCATCTCCTGCCTGGGCTTCAAATACCACCTATATGCCGATGATACCCAAATCTATCTCCACACCCCCGATCTCTCCCCCTCCACTATGGACAAGGTCTCCTCCTGCCTATCAACCATTTCCTCCTGGATGTCACCTAAGTTCCTGAATCTTAACCTGGATAAAACTGAACTCATAATTTTCCCGCCCTGTTCTGCACCACCCCTCCCAGATATTCACTTCATTATCAACAGCACTACCATCCGCCCTACCTCCCAGGCCCGCTGCCTGGGTGTCACCCTAGACTCTGCCCTCTCCTTCAGCCAACATATCCAAAATGTTACCAGAACCTGCAACTTCCACCTTAGAAACATCTCCAAAATCCGCCCCTTTCTGACCCCAGACACTACCAAGCTTCTCATCCATGCCCTCATCATCTCCCGCCTTGACTACTGCAATGCTGTACTATCTGGCCTTCCCTTAAAACGCATTGAACCCCTTCAATTAGTCATGAATGCAGCAGCTAGACTTATCCGACTTTCCCACTACTATGCTTTCACTTCTCCCCTCTGCGAAGCACTACACTGGCTCCCTATCAGCTTCAGGATCAGTTTTAAGGTTTTGTGCCTTACCTACAAATCTGTGCACAAGACCTGCCCAACCTACATTTCTGAGCTCGTCAACAGATATATACCTGCCCGTCCCCTCCGGTCCTCCAAAGATCTCCGCCTGACCTCCCCACGCATTTCTCATTCCCATGCACGCTTACAAGATTTCTCAAGAGCTTCCACCACCCTATGGAACTCCCTTCCACTCCCCCTCAAACTCGCACCTTCCTTCAACACCTTCAAGCAAGCCCTCAAAACACATTTCTTTAAAATAGCCTACCCCACATGTACCACACTCTAACTCTCTGTCAATCACCCTTTCCACAGTCCTACCTTATGTGTCCCCCCACCCTTTAGATTGTAAGCCTTGGCAGGGCCTCCCCCTTCCCTTAGTGTGTCCTTCTTAATTTTACTACCCCGGCAATTACACCCTTCTCATGGACTAACTCGTACTTGTTTTGCCGGGTCTCTGTAAACCGCATTTCATACCCTGATTGTATGTATAACCTTGTGCTAGGTTGTATAACCGTTTGCTACCTCTCTGTCTGTCACCCCTTGTTGCAATGTATGTATCCCTATTTATTGTCCAGCGCTGCAGAATATGTTGGCGCTTTATAAATACAATAAATAATAACAATAATAATAATACTTGATTCCATTGATTATTGTACATGGTACAGAAAAGGACCAATTCCTCATTTTTCTTTACCTTTGGTCGGAGAAGTTCAGCACAATTCTTGGATCTTGCTCTAGTAAGGGCCTTGTTAATGACTCCTTTGGGATATCCTCTATTGTAGAATTGTTGGGCAAGTAATTCTGCTTCTTTTTCAAAATCAGAAGAATTTGAACAATTTCTCTTAAGCCGGTGTAATTGCCCCACCGTAATATTTCGTTTTAGAGGGCCTGTATGGAAAGAATCAAAATGCAAAAGATTATTCACAACAGCCGTTTCCTCATGGTATAGTGTAGTATGCACATCCCCTTGTTTACTCACAGTAATTTTTAGGTCCAAAAAATTCACTTCGCTCTCCGAAAAAATAGCTGTTAAAAATGTATTATGATCATTGACTTTCAAGCAAGAGATGAATTCATGTGTTGTTTCCATATAACGGTAATAGCCCAAAATGTACTTGTGGAAATTAGCTAGTCCTGATGAACAGACAACCTCCCTCTACCACCAACCAAGAAAAAGATTAGCAATCAAGGGGGCACACTTTGCCCCCATCAAAACACCAGGTAAATAGTATTTGCCATTAAATACAAAAAAGTTATGTTTCAGGATGTATTCCAGAAGTTGGCAGAGGAAATAATTTATTAACCTCTATGGCTAGGATGGACTTTAACGATTTTCTCTGCCAATGTCTTTACCAGACTTACAAGACAGGTATGGAATGGCAAACATACGAGACTTTTTCAAATAAGACAATTTATAAATTGCTGAAGTACTGGAGTTATTTATTTCTTAGAATGCCTTTGTGGGTTAAAATATGTTGTACAAACCAAAAATATGCTGAAAGTAAGAATCCAGAAACACTTTTCAACAATTAGATTGTCTGCTAAAGACCAAGAGGAAGGGAAGACTATCACTCCGTAGCAGCACTGTGGAATGGAAGGTACTGGTCTTCAGAAAATTCCTCCTAAATGATATTACACAATATCTTTTAAGAGCAGAAAGGGGATGGATCTTTGAGATGGGCACTCGGACACCTGGGGGACTTAATGATGGATTTCTCATTCAATAGTTTACTTCATTGCATGTCCTATTTGATCTCCCCAACATTTTACCAATCTTATTACTCATTCGCCCTTTCTTATCGTCTTTTGTATCTTTTTTCCTTCCAGGTCTTTATACGGTGAGTTTTTCTAATCCTTTTACTACCCTCCTCTCTTGATTGTTTTTAGGATTTTTTTGAATGTGCTGGGCTTGGCATCTCTGTTATACACCTAGCTCCCTTATTTGGTACTCAATTATTTATTTATTTATTTAATTATTCTTTGTTTCATTTTACTAGGTCGATTTACATCATACAGTGGATTGCAAAAGTATTCGGCCCCCTTGAAGTTTTCCACATTTTGTCATATTACTGCCACAAACATTAATCAATTTTATTGAAATTCCACACGAAAGACCAACACAAAGTGGTGTACACATGAGAAGTGGAACGAAAATCATACATGATTCCAAACATTTTTTACAAATAAATAACTGCAAAGTGGTGTGTGCATAATTATTCAGCCCCCTTTGATCTGAGTGCAGTCAGTTGCCTATAGACATTGCCTGATGAGTGCTAATGGCTAAATAGAGTGCACCTGTATGTAATCTAATGTCAGTATAAATACAGCTGCTCTGTGAGGGCCTCAGAGGTTGTCTAAGAGAATATTGGGAGCAACAACACTGTGAAGTCCAAAGAACACACAAGACAGGTCAGGGATCAAGTTATTGAGAAATTTAAAGCAGGCTTAGGCTACAAAAAGATTTCCAAAGCCTTGAACATCCCACAGAGCACTGTTCAAGCAATCATTCAGAAATGGAAGGAGTATGGCACAACTGTACACCTACCAAGACAAGGCCATCCACCTAAACTCACATGCCAAACAAGGAGAGCTCTGATCATAAATGCAGTGAAGAGGCCCATGGTGACTCTGGACGAGCTGCAGAGATCTACAGCTCAGGTGGGAGACTCTGTCCATAGGACAACTATTAGTCATGTACTGTACAAAGTTGGCCTTTATGAAAGAGTGGCAAGAAGAAAGGCATTGTTAACAGAAAGCATAAGAAGTCACGTTTGTGGGGGACACAGCAACCATGTAGAAGAAGGTGCTCTGGTCAGATGAGACCAAAACTGAACTTTTTGGCCAAAATGCAAAACGCTATGTGTGGCAGAAAACTAACACTGCACATCACTCTGAACACACCATCGCCACTGTCAAATATGGTGGTGGCAGCATCATGCTCGGGGAGTGCATCTCTTCAGCAGGGACAGGGAAGCTGGTCAGAGTTGATGGGAAGATGGATGGAGCCAAATGCAGGGCAAACTTGGAAGAAAACCTCTTGGAGACTGCAAAAGACTTGAGACTGGGGCGGAGGTTCACCTTCCAGCAGGACAATGACCCTAAACATAAAGCCAGGGCAACAATGGAATGGTTTAAAACAAAACATATCTATGTGTTAGAATGGCCCAGTCAAAGTCCAGATCTAAATCCAATCAAGAATCTGTGGCAAGATCTAAAAAACTGCTGTTCACAAACGCTGTCCATCTAATCTGACTGAGCTGGAGCTGTTTTGCAAAGAATGGGCAAGGATTTCAGTCTCTAGATGTGCAAAGCTGGTAGAGACATACCCTAAAAGACTGGCAGCTGTAATTGCAGCAAAGGGTGGTTCTACAAAGTATTGACTCAGGGGGCTGAATAATTACGCACACCCCACTTTGCAGTTATTTTTTTGTAAAAAATGTTTGGAATGATGTATGATTTTCGATCCACTTCGCACATATACACCACTTTGTATTGGTCTTTCACAGGGAATTCCAATAAAATTGATGCATGTTTGTGGCAGTAATGTGACAAAATGTGCAAAACTTCAAGGGGGCCGAATACTTTTGCAACCCACTGTATCTTGTTGCTCCATTTCAAGATCATAAAAGAGTTTTTTTTTCCTGATTACAGGGATCTTCTGATTGTGTGTCTCCATTATCTTCCCTGGATCTTCCACGGGGATCCATTGTCACCTGTTTACTGAGACATTATTTTATATTTATATGAGTTCCTTTTTTCTGGATTATAATAATTTTTTGAACGATATCCTTATTCCCCACTAGGTGGTGCAATTCTCTCTCTCTTTTACGGTTTGTTGGAATTGCATAGATATCCACATTGTCCATACCTATAATGTTTAATATTTGTATGAATTATAAGATTTTTGTTATATATTTATGCAATATTATATTTCCCTCTGTTGTCTTTCCCCCTTATGTTCTATTCTCTTTATTTGTGCAGCCCCCCCCCGCACCACACACTACGTGCTATTGCAGAGGCTTAGATTATTGACAGCACTTCCGTATTACTTCCGTGTTGCATAATGATGTGGCCATGTCACATCCAGGGCGTCACTTCCCCACCGGGTTTCCCCAATGTCTTCTGACCTACATAAGGTGGGGTAAATTTACTGCACAATAGCCTCCTCTGAAGGGGGAGTTGGCCCCCCATGTAAGTGTTGGTTCATGCTTTCCTTCCTTCACGTGGCTATGCTACTCACAGTGGGTTGCAAAACTATTCGGCCCCCTTGAAGTTTTCCACATTTTGTCACATTACTGCCACAAACATGAATACATTTTTTTGGAATTCCACATGAAAGAACAACACAAAGTGGTGTACACATGAGAAGTGGAACGAAAATCATGCATGATTCCAAGCATTTTTTACAAATAAATAACTGCAAAGTGGGGTGTGCATAATTATTCGGCCCCCTTTGATCTGAGTGCAGTCAGTTGCCTATAGACATTGCCTGATGAGTGCTAATGACTAAATAGAGTGCACCTGTGTGTAATCTAGTGTCAGTACAAATACAGCTGCTCTGTGAGGGCCTCAGAGGTTGTCTAAGAGAATATTGGGAGCAACAACACCGTGAAGTCCAAAGAACACACAAGACAGGTCAGGGAAATTTAAAGCAGGCGTAGGCTAGAAAAAGATTTCCAAAGCCTTGAACATCTTCAAGTGATCATTCAGAAATGGAAGGAGTATGGCACAACTGTAAACCTACCAAGACAAGGCCATCCACCTAAACTCACATGCCAAACAAGGAGAGCGCTGATCAGAAATGCAGTGAAGAGGCCCATGGTGACTCTGGACGAGCTGCAGAGATCTACAGCTCAGGTGGGAGACTCTGTCCATAGGACAACTATTAGTCATGTACTGTACAAAGTTGGCCTTTATGGAAGAGTGGCTAGAAGAAAGGCATTGTTAACAGAAAGCATAAGAAGTCACGTTTGCAGTTTGCCACAAGCCATGTGGGGGACACAGCAACCATGTGGAAGAAGGTGCTCTGGTCAGATGAGACCAAAACTGAACTTTTTGGCCAAAATGCAAAACGCTATGTGTGGCAGAAAACTAACACTGCAGATCACTCTGAACACACCATCGCCACTGTCAAATATGGTGGTGGCAGCATCATGCTCGGGGGGTGCATCTCTTCAGCAGGGACAGGGAAGCTGGTCAGAGTTGATGGGAAGATGGATGGAGCCAAATGCAGGGCAAACTTGGAAGAAAACCTCTTGGAGACTGCAAAAGACTTGAGACTGGGGCGGAGGTTCACCTTCCAGCAGGACAATGACCCTAAACATAAAGCCAGGGCAACAATGGAATGGTTTAAAACAAAACATATCTATGTGTTAGAATGGCCCAGTCAAAGTCCAGATCTAAATCCAATCAAGAATCTGTGGCAAGATCTGAAAACTGCTGTTCACAAACGCTGTCCATCTAATCTGACTGAGCTGGAGCTGTTTTGCAAAGAAGAATGGCCAAGGATTTCAGTCTCTAGATGTGCAAAGCTGGTAGAGACATACCCTAAAAGACTGGCAGCTGTAATTGCAGCAAAGGGTGGTTCTACAAAGTATTGACTCAGGGGGCTGAATAATTACGCACACCCCACTTTGCAGTTATTTATTTGTAAAAAAAATTTGGAATGATGTATGATTTTAATCCACTTCTCACATGTACACCACTTTGTATTGGTCTTTCACAGGGAATTCCAATAAAATTGATGCATGTTTGTGGCAGTAATGTGACAAAATGTGCAAAACTTCAAGGGGGCCGAATACTTTTGCAACCCACTGTATCTTGTTGCTCCATTTCAAGATCATAAAAGAGTTTTTTTTTTCCTGATTACAGGGATCTTCTGATTGTGTGTCTCCATTATCTTCCCTGGATCTTCCACAGGGATCCATTGTCACCTGTTTACTGAGACATTATTTTATATTTATATGAGTTCCTTTTTTCTGGTTTATAATAATTTTTTGAACGATATCCTTATTCCCCACTAGGTGGTGCAATTCTCTCTCTCTTTTACGGTTTGTTGGAATTGCATACTCCAACTCAAGGACTGGCACCACACTGCAGGATGTAAGCTCAATTACTTTATTCCATCATGTTGCTGTCATGATGGAATAAAGTAATTGAGCTTACATCCTGCAGTGTGGTGCCGGTCCTTTAGTTGGAGATTGTGGTGACCCCTTGGATACTGGGGTGTGACCTAGGCACACCGTTGATTGCTCATTTTGGTGCTCCTGACCACTTTGGTTTCTGTTGGAATTGCATAGATATCCACATTGTCCATACCTATAATGTTTAATATTTGTATGAATTATAAGATTTTTGTTATATATTTATGCAATATTATATTTCCCTCTGTTGTCTTTCCCCCTTATGTTCTATTCTCTTTATTTGTGCAGCCCCCCCCCCTCGCACCACACACTACGTGCTATTGCAGAGGCTTAGATTATTGACAGCACTTCCGTATTACTTCCGTTTTGCATAATGATGTGGCCATGTCACATCCAGGGCGTCACTTCCCCACCGGGTTTCCCCAATGTCTTCTGACCTACATAAGGTGGGGTAAATTTACTGCACAATAGCCTCCTCTGAAGGGGGAGTTGGCCCCCCATGTAAGTGTTGGTTCATGCTTTCCTTCCTTCACGTGGCTATGCTACTTACTGTATTCATTGCATCTATGGACATTTTGACTGGTTGGTTCCCGTTTGAGGATCTTACTACGTATGAACTTGTATGTTGTATGCACTTTAATATATATTTTTTGGCATTTTGGCACAAGATTTTGTATGTACATTGTGTATCTTGTTATTTATTTACATTCATTTATATTTATATATTATTAGGAAAGGGGATCAATTCTTACCCTATCTACCTATTGCATTTTATGTATGATTTTTATCAGGGAAACCAGCATTGTCACTTTTTAGTGATTTTTAATTGCTTTTATTTATGACTACAGTTAGAATTTAATAAAGATCATGTGATTTGATTATCTGGTCAGTGTGGTGCTATTGTTGGACACTCTTTTTCTTGTTTTGCTCATAGACTTAAGTCATGAACACCTGATCAGCATGCATGATTGTCTATGGCTAAAGGTATTAGAGGCAGAGGATCAGCAGTACAGCCAGGCATTGTTTAAAAGGAAATACAAATGTCATCCTCCATATCACTCTCCATTTAGGTGTGATTTAACACAACATGCAGTCTATTACAGTACTGATGACATTAAAGGGATATTGTAGGGGGTCGGGGAAAAATGAGTTGAACTCACCCGGGGCTTCTTATGGTCTCCCGCAGACATCCTGTGCCCGTGTAGCCACTCACCGATGCTCCGGCCCCGCCTCCAGTTCGCATCTGGAATTCCAGACTTTAAAGTCTGAAAACCACTGCACCTGCGTTGCCGTGTCCTCGCTCCCACTGACGTCACCAGGAGTGTGTAGCACAAGCCCAGTATGGTTTGTGCCTGCGTAGTACGCTCCTGGTAACATCAGCGGGAGCGAGGACACGGCAACACAGGCTCAGTGGTTTTCAGACTTTAAAGTCTGAAATTCCAGAAGAGAATCGGAGGCGGGGCCGGAGCATCGGTGAGTGGCTGCGTGGGCACAGGATGTATGTGGGCGACCATTAGAAGCCCTGGGTAAGTTCAACTAATTTTTCCCCGATCCCCCTACAGTATTCATTTAAAGAACAAGCCTATGCTAACCTAGAAATAAAAAACACATATATAAGTAGATAAATACTACTTCTACTTACATAACAGATGTATTGTGCTATCCACGTATTGAATCCTGGGAGTTTTATAAAGGAAAAGCAGAAAATCCTATTCTAGGCAGTGGCCATTTTGCCAAGCTAATGCTGAACATCATATCCTTCCTGACTCTTGCCCCCCCCCCCCTCCCTTCTCTTGCTCATTGTGTATTCATTAGCTGCCCTCTTCCCAAAGTCTTCTGACACTCCCACTGAGGTGTGTACTAGGAACTGCACTGTCTTATCCTCCAATCACTGAGTCACCTCAGCCTTGCTTGTAAACACAAGTAATCAGAGGGTTTTTCTGATAAGCAGCTAGGGAGGGAAATAAATGGAAGAGGAGGAATATATTAGAGATAAAAAGAACTCCCAGCATTCAACTCTTTGGCACTGTTTGGCACTAGGGCCAGTGCTCCTAAAGTATGTGATAACTACAAACCATAACAGCAGAAAACGTTTTGCAAGTTTTGAATGCAGGATTAGCATCTTTATCACTTAATACACTCAGACCAGTTGCTGTTGAAATTTGATTTTTATGATGACAATACCGCTTTAATTTGAATGATGGGCATTATATCTGCTGTACACTAAAAATGATTGCAGTGCACTGCTGCACATATGTAATTGATAACTGTATTGGGACATTTTGCATTAAATGCAACACACCACACTGCAACTGGCACAATGTAGACTGGTCCTGAATGTTCCCAAACTATTTCCTGAAGTAGACTATGACAGAACATCTCTGCAGGCCATGCTACACAGCCGGATAATCTAGATATGATGTGGATGGGATTCAATAGCTGTCTCTGGAGAGGATTTATTTATATCTATATTTCCTTTCATGTCATTCAAGTACTGTATCTAATGAAAATCTAACCATACATCTAAAGCCTCATCTACACGTGTAGATGATGTGGCTCAATTGCCACCGTCGATTCCCTGCTCGTTCCCCACGAGGGGACAATGGCAGGGAATCGAGTGGAAGATAAGCGGCGCCGGGCGGGGACGAGGGCGGATCGAATCCGACGCACGCGCGGCGAGCGTGGACGCGGCGGGTACGCATGGGGATGCGGAAGAGGCGATCCAGCGGCTCATCGAGCCGCCGGATCGCCTCATATAGATGAGGCTTTATGCCTAGAACACACCATACAATTTTCTGTTTAGATTTTTCTGTTATGCTGGGTTTACACCATACAATTTTCTGTTAGATTCTTCTGTTAGATTTTTCTGTTAGATTTTCTCTTCGAATGCATAATTCGATTATTTTCTGTAGAGAATTGTCATTATCTCTGGTGCATTGTCTTCTGCTTATCTCCTGCTGAGTAGAACAATGCCTAATTGCTCGGCAGATAGATCGTAAGATAGATAATTTCTAACATGTTGGAAATTATCTATCTGGCAGGTAAATCTTACAGAAGATTGAATGGTGTGTACTATGCATTATGCTGGGGATACACGGTACATTTCTGTACATTTCTGATGCGGCCAGCTGATAATATTCAGCACGTCCGATGATGCTGCTCGATCCCCGCCCGCTCGATCCCCGCCGGCAGACAATGGCAGGGAATTGAGCGGCTGATAAGGAAGCACCGGTGGGGACGAGCGGGAATCGATCCGCGTGGATGAGTGGGGACGCGGCGGGAGTCGATCAGGCAGCTAATCGGCCACCGGATCGACCCGTGTATGCCCAGCATAAAAGAGCTATAGCTACGATTTTCTCCATTCCCACTTATTTTTTCTGTTGGTTTATTAGCACTGTAATTGCTCCCTTGCTGTATTATCTCAGTTTTTATCATGCATTTCAATCTCATCTGCATTTACAAAGACACTGTTTATTTGCTTTATCCCTACAGTGATTGCCATTTATGTAATACAGTTACATAGTCCATTTCGCAAGAGGTTACTGACAGGGCACATAATAATCAAAACTGGAAACAAAATCATGTGTGATCAGTATTTCATTTATAAAGGACAACTGTAGTGAGAGGTATATGGAGGCTGCCATATTCATTTCCTTTTAAGCAATACCAGTTGCCTGGCAGCCCTGCTGATCTATTTAACTGCAGTATTGTCTAAATCAGACCAGAAACAAGCATGCAGCTACGCTTGTTAGATCTGACAATAATGTCAGAAACACCTGATCTGCTGCATGCTTGTTCAGGATCTATGGCTAAAAGTATTAGAGGCAGAGGATCAGCAGGGTAGCCAGGCAACTGGTATTGTTTAAAAGGAAGTAACTGCCTCCATATACCTCTCACTACAGTTGTCCTTTAAAGCAACAGAGCTGAATTCCACTTAACTGACTACTTTTTGTATAGCTGATAAAAAATAAAAACAGGAGTACACATTTGCGTACTGCATTTCTTGTTTCATTATGTTAGATTCCTTTTACACTATATCAGTTGCTGTCAGCAGGACAACTGATGTGCAAGGTAATGTCCATGTTTCCCTCTGGCCTCATTCACACTACAGCATACTCTAAAAAACTGAAACTTTTTCACAATGCACTGCTATGGAAAGTTACAAACGCGTTAAAATGCAATGCATTAAAAAATTAAGGGGTTGATTCACTAAAGCGTGCTAACTACTATCACAACAGTTAGCACGCTAACTGCCGCGCGTGGTGCTTTGGATGCGTAAAAGATTTCTCCGCGTGATAAAAGAAGGTTTGCGCGCGTTCATGCGCGTGAAACAAGTGCATGATTGGGCGCAAACCTTCGTTTATCACGCGGAGTAATCTTTTACACGTGCAAAGAGCCACGCGCGGCAGATCACGTGATAACTGCTGTAATAGCAGTTATAACTCTTTAGTGAATCAACCCCACAGTGTGAAGGGGCACTAAGTACATTAGTGAACACATTTACATATGGTTATAGCTAGTGCTTATTGCATTTCCCCCAGTTTGGTTCAATAGGCAATAAACTGGTCTCAATGTTCTGGTTGATTCAGCAAGATACGTGACTGTATTATCTCATGGACGTTTGACTCCTATATCTTTTGGGGACCTCTGCTCCATACCTCTTGGCTTTTTTCTTACTTATTTAATTATAAATTATGTGAAAAATAGCAGTTCTGAGAGACCCCCATAAGTGCTGCTGTAGATGTGCAGACCACAAACACTGGTTCGCACGACAGCTTGGGGCCCTAGACTCTCTCACTGGCCAGGGCCCAAACCACCATGCGATACCTAAAGGGAAGTATGGGTGGGCCCTGGGCCTCTTACCATCAGGGAATTCACCCCCACTGCCTCTGAACTGAATGCTAACTGCAACACACACAATTGCTCACTCCCAGTTAAAGCAATTTCCTACCTTTCTTTGGTTCATGTAGAGTGACCAGACATCCCGGATTGCCCGGGACACGTCCCGAAATCGGGGTCCACTGTCCCAGGCAGCATGAGGTCCCACTTTCAGCAGCGGGACGTCCCGGCCTCGGGACTCTGGCCACTCTATCCTCATGAACTGGCAGCGGCGTCTATGGACGCTGTGCCAGTTCATTGCCCGCAGCCACGCTCCAGCCTCCTTCTTCCGGTGTCTGTTCCGATACCGGCAGGCGAGCAGGGCTACGGCAAGTTGGCTGCCGAAGCCCTGTACTGGAGACTATTTGTGTCTCCAGTACAGGGCTTCGGGCGCCATCTTGCCGTAGCCCTGTCAGCGCGGGAGAGAAGATCAGGAGCTAGATGGTCCCGGGAGCAGCGCGCCAGAGGCCGTAGACTTCTGCCAGGTGAGTAAATGCTTTCTTTTTCAGGTGAAATGTTTGCTCCCATTGCGTTTTTTTTCCAGGTGAAATGTTTGCCCGCATTGCATTTATTTTCCAGGTGAAATGTTTGCCCGCATTGCGTTTCTTTTCTGGTGAAATGTTTGCCCGCATTGCGTTTATTTTCTGGTGAAATGTTTGCCCGCATTGCGTTTCTTTTCTGGTGAAATGTTTGCCCGCATTGCGTTTCATTTCTGGTGAAATGTTTGCCTGCATTGCGTTAATTTTCTGGTGAAATGTTTGCCCGCATTGCATTAATTTTGTACTGACATGTTATCCGCATTGCGTTTATTTTGTACTGACATGTTTGCCCGCATTGCATTTATTTTGTACTGACATGTTTGCCCGCATTGCGTTTATTTTGTACTGACATGTTGCCCGCATTGCATTTATTTTATACTGACATGTTGCCCGCATTGCGTTTATTTTGTGCTGACAAGTTGCCCATTGCATTTATTTTCTGGTGTCCGGGGTAACTGCTACTGCATTTATTATTTAATGGTCATAGATGGCTATGTTTGCTGCTTTGTGGTTACTGTATACTATTAGCATCACACAGTTTCTGCACACCCATGATGCAAAGTCTCGTTTGTCCACATCATGGCGTAAACACTGCTTTCTTATGCCTCGCTGTTACATCATTACGTTAGTTCCGCCCATACAATGCCATGACCACGCCCATTTTTCGCCGCGGCGCAGCCCCACCAGTCTTCGTCGCTGCACCCACCCCCCACCCCCTCCCAGGTTGGACCCACAAAAATCTGGTCACTCTAGTTCATGCAAACCAGTGTTTGCGATTTTTAATTTCTTTTTTTGCAGCTTCCAGGATGCTGTTGACAGGTGAGTGGTTAGGGAGGGGACCGTGTGGGAGACCTGCCTGCACGGGGTGTCCCTGCATGTGATGCAATCTACGATTACGTCCAACTGAAGCCTTCCACCTGAATGCTACCTAATTTATGCAATTCCTGCTAGATTTGGTACGGCAGGCAAAGGATGTATGACAGTACACCTGATTGGCTAACTGGCGCCTGCTGACCAAATAAAGGTAGGAAATTGCTTTAGCTGGGAGTGAGCAATAATGTGTGTTGCAGGTAGATGTGCAGATCTAAGAACTGCAATATCTCTCTAATGCAGTCCAGGAAAAGTAAAAAAAAAGGTGCCCATACTCATATAGATGGGCACCAGATGTGGCCAAAAGATTGATCCCTCTCAGGTCAAATCTGTTCAGAGAAGGTTTTAAACCCCCTACATGTTAGGCATACATTTTTTAAATTAGATTTCTGCATTAAATCTATTTGATGCAGTGCAATGCTATAAACTTTCAATCTGCCACCACTCTCAACCCACTGCTTATCGACCTATATCTTCAATCTGGTGCGATCGCCCAATTTGTTTGATTTTTGGCTGAAATTAATTGAATGATTGATCAGACTGGCATGATGGGGCATTTATTACTAGCAGAATGATCTAATCTGTGGGGCATTGACAGGAAAAATCAATATGTGTATGGTCGCCTCCCCAGCTTTCCTTTCCAATGGTTATCATGTTTTCAACCTGTGTATGCTGGCTGTTTTTGTCGTGTTAATCAGAGTCACTTATCCAGAGTGTGAAGTGAGAAGTGACATCATTAATGGGTTGCTGGAAGCTTGCCTAGTTAAATATGGAAATGGCTCTTTTACTTATGCCTGTTGTTCCCTGTAGTCAGAAGGACCATTTGTATTGTTAAATTATAAATCTTTACAGGGCTGTACAGCAATTTATTAACAAACAGGCATGTCATGTAAAAATACCCTACAGAGGGCATGTGATAAGACAAAAAGGAAAACAGTTTCAGACCTCTTCCCTGGCCACAAAGAGTTAAAGTTCAAATAAAAATACACTTGTACCATTTACAAATCCTTTCATAAAAAAATTACAAACATTGTTTTTTCAGGAAATGTTATTTTTTTAACCATGGTAAGGAATCTAACATAAAGTTGTTCAGTAACGTAATATCAATAAGGAACAATTTGTCTTCTTGGTTGATTGAAGAGACATTGCACACCGATCCCTACCTGCATAATTTCCAACCCTAAGTCCTCTCTTCTCCATGGGAGGCTGAACTTTGCACTTGGCGGGCAATTCAGCCTCCTGGGTGAGGCCTACAAGCCCTTTTTGGCTGTGATTACATGCAGTCGAATGCAGCTTTCGGTAACACCATGCATGTCACAATTGACATGTGGCGACATTACCCAGTGGCCAAACACCATCTCATATTGGGTCGGAGGAAGGCAACTGCTATTCTCAAATGCAATTTCATGGGGGGCCCATGATAAGGGCAAGGATTTCCCACTATTGGTTAATGCTTTGGCTGGTTCTACTAAAATATATGCCTATGTTGTTGGTTGTTTGTATTGTGCTGTGCATCATGTGTGGTGGTGATGTATTATTTAAAGTCACTGTTGTAGTAGGTATGACCTATGCAAGTCACTTTTACTCACTATTGTTTGTATTGCCTTCTACACAGCACTGCAGAAGATGTCATCTTTACTGTATGCAGAAAAATAAAAATCTGTCATTGTAGGATAGTTAATGACACACTTGACAATGGAGCCGTGGACTCCTTTATCTGTTCTGCCTGTTAAAGTGTAATAGGGAATTAGGATATATATATATATATATATATATATATATATATATATATATATATAAATATATATACACACACACACACGCACCAACACAGAATACACACATGCACACACAGAATACACACACACACGCACACACAGTATGAGTGCTATCTGTGATCTTATCAAAGGCAGGCACAGAAAACTTGTTTCACATCAGTTATACTGCTTTAGTTATCATCAGCATTTAAAAGAGTCAAGGTCAGTATAATTAATTATTTTGATACTTGGAAATCTATTGAGCACTATATTACTATGGCACAACTCACACAAAATTAGTTGCACAATTCTTTTTGTGTAGTCAACTGTTGCAATATATATATTGCTCCTTGTCTAATCTGAAAAAACAGCAACAGATGCTTACATCCAATAATGCTGTAAGGATGATGTAACTTATCTTCATAGGTTGGAGACACACCTGAATTCTATCAGCTGGCTCGCCATTTTTATTCATTATCTAATGTAAAGTGAAAAGATGTGAACAGGAATATTGCCGCTAATGGAAGTCTATGGGCCACAGGAAAAGACGCATATCAAAAACGCATATGCGTTTTTTTTTCTATGCGTTTTCAAACCTGCATTTTTAAAAACACTGGTTTTGTTGCATAATATTCATAAACGTATCAAAAACGCACATCATGAAAGGCAATGGAAACGCAATGGTAAGCATTTCTTCATACGTTTTCCATGCGTTTTTCTATGCGTGTTTTGAAAAAAAATGTTTTATGATGTATATCTGCTTCCTGTTGTCTTTGTAATGATTTGCATAAAACGCAAAAGAAAAACGCATGAAAAACACATACTAAATGCATATGAGTTTTGTATACTGTATGCGCATCGCAAATGCATTAAAATGCACACAAAACGCTTAAATATGCATCAGCGGTAATAAAAAAAAAACGATTGCAAACGCACCAAAAACGCAGTAAAAATGCAGCAAAACGCACAAAAACGCACACAACATTAACATACAACATGACATAAACCGCAGCTTTTCACGCTATGTTATGTGCGCACCTAGCCTCACAGTTGTGTCCAAAATAATAGCAGTCAGACATCACTAACCTGTTCAATCACTGTTGAAGTAGAGTGTAGTAGAGGTAGTAGAGTAATAGAAATCCAACAGTCATGAAAATGTATGCTGCTGATTCTGTGTAACGGAATCACTAATTGAAAGGGGCTTGTTAAAAATATTGGCAGTGTGGAGTACAATTAGTGACGTCATTCATTCTCTGAGAAACAGGTGGCAATATTGCCCTTATTGAAAGATAGAAGGCAGCAAATGCTGTACTGTACATGTTGGTTATACTGCATTTCTCTCTAAACGTCAGAGGAAAATCACAATCGGTTATTCCAAAAATTGTTCAGAAGAAAAGCCGACCTTGATTAAAAGGTTGGAGAGGGGAAAACATATAAAGAAGTGCAGAGAATGATAGAATGCTCACCTACAATGATCGCAAATGCTTTAAAATAGCAACCAAAACCTGAAAGACGTGGAAGAAAGTGATAAACTACCATTCAAATCTAAGGGAAATGGCGCAAAAACACTGAATTCAAGCCACAGTACACTGTGAAGTCAGTGAAGCATGGTGGCGCAAGCATCATGATATGGGGATGTATCTCATACTAAGGTGTTGGGCCAATTTATAGAATACCAGGGATCATGGATCAGTTTGAATACATTAGAATACTTGAAGAGGTCATGCTGCCTTTTGCTGAAGAGGAAATGCACTTTAACAAGAGAACATCCCCAAACACACCAGTTAAAGGTACACCGAGCAGTGCAGAAACTATGGAAAGATGCATATCATTTTAAAGCTCTCTTTCTCCTCTTTCCAATGATATATAAACCGCCGCTCTACGCCTTTTAGTTTTCGCTATTTAAAATGATATCCATCTTTCCATAGTTACTTTGTATTACACAGGGCGACTTTTTCTGCTGAATGGAGCTGCTGACTTTGAGAAAAAGTCGCCCTGTGTAATACAATGTAACTATGGAAAGATGGATATCATTTTAAAGCTCTCTTTCTCCTCTTTCTGGTGACACCTAAACTGCGGCCCTACGCCTTTTAGTTTTTGCTATTTTCGCGATCGAAATCGCGGCCGCGGCAATTTAAATTGCGAAAATAGCGAAAACTAAAAGGCGTAGGGCGGCAGTTTATATATCATTGGAAAGAGGAGAAAGAGAACTTTAAAATGATATGCATCTTTCCATAGTTTCTGCACTGCTCGGTGTCCCTTTAAAATGCAACATCTTGGTTCCAGTCAGACCAACAAGATTGACATTATAGAGTGACCTCTTTAAATCGGCAAAAAGTCAGAGACCAGACGGCTTTAGCTCTAAATTCTATGCAATGTTCTCGGATGAGCTGACTGTTAGTTACTGCACAATGATTAATGCTGGAGAGGGCAAATATCCCTTCTCCCAGGAGTCTAACCAAGCCACCATGACAATAATACATAAGAATAGTAAAAACTTATCAAAATGTAAAAACTACTGCCCCATCCCTGTATTTAACATTGATATGAAAATGTATTCAAAAATTCTAACATTAAAGCAAACCAGAGTTGTTATAAAGAAAACGTTTTATACATACCTGGGACTTCCTCCAGCCCCAGGTATGTTGCCAGGGGCGGTGGCTAAAAGTATTAGAGACCGAGGATCAGCAGGAGAGTCAGGCAACTGGTATTATTTTAAAAGGAAAAATCCATACCCTTCTTACAGGGCAAAGGGTGGCCCAGTGGGGAGGTTTACACCCTGCAGAGGCCCTTTCCGCACCCGCCCGGGCATAGGCGTGTGCGGTCTCGAGAGGCAGGGGCCGGGTATTGTGGGGACACTGTATGGCTCACTTAGTTTGCCTGTGTTAAGATTTAATTGCTTTATTAAGCATTGTATATGTTTAAATAAAGACAGGACACTCAAACTATGATGCAAACCTAGACCTATACAAGAGTGTGACGATGAAGCCAGTCGTATGGCACTGTGGTCTCTTGATTGTTAAGTTTGAAAGAGGAAAAAAAAACAAAAAAACTTTTTTTCACATTAGGTTTCCTGAAAGCTTTATCAGTCATGAGTCATATTCATATTTTCCAGGTTTTCTTGTGGAAATCTGGGATTGGTTGCTCCTCTGACACACCTCTTCTACCGGCTACTCATGTGTCACAAGTTTCATGTGATGACAGATAAAAGGATAATATAGTGAGATAAAGATGCTGTAAAGTGTTTCATATAGTTCATCCACAATGTGTGGACTCTCTGCATTACGTAGGAATGTTATCTCTGAGGACTGATTGCACTGTGGTCTGAAAGGTACTCTGAAAAGAATACCAAAACACAAGCAATATTCCAAATAAATATGTTTCACACTGTCTGCCTACAGTTGATTAGATTGTTAAAATTAACTTTTGTCTTAAAGGAAACCTTTTTTGAGAGGAATATAGCAAGTTTAATTGTTGACTTGCCTGAGTTGTGTGTATGTCCTGCACATCTAACGCCTCATATATCATTGACCAATCACAAATAAACAGAAGGTGTGTTCTGACGCAAGTAGCTGCATGTTTGGTCCAGTTTTGTGGCCCCTGAAGCCAAAATATCAACATGGCAGTCTGGCCACTGGCATTTTCAGTTTAAATAACGATGGCAGCCAAAATATTCCTCTTAATTCAGGTGTCCTATAGGGTGCATTAACACTTGCCATTGTGATTTCTATATGCGGTTTCCTGCATGCACAAATTACATTTGCAATTTTTTGGGACTTTTTGTTTAAACTTTCTTGTGCATTTTTTTTGCAATCTCTATATGCATTTGTATATCAATGTTTCATTTTTGTGATTTATTTCTTTGAATACAATCAAGCCAACCAAAAATAACCTATTTACGAAATGGCATTTTTTGTTAGTGCTAAACTATATGGCAAATCTGTTACTAGATTTGGTATAACATTAAAATCTACATTATTTTTGTAGCAATCTCTACTCAGGGCCAATGTTATCATAGGAGCCACGTGGACAATTGCCCAAGGCCTTAGAGTGCTGCCCCTCTCTCCCCAAATCTCCCTGTGCTCCCTGGGGCCCCTGCAAAGATTTAGGCAGAGTGGCAACTCGCATGTCCTGGCACACTGCTTCCTTAGTCTGTGACCTGACGCATGTCATTACATAATAACATGTACAGGGTCACTGAGAGGAGGTTCCCCTGCAGGAACAAAGATGAGTGCGCACGGACTAATGAAGCAGTGCCCCAG
The DNA here is from genome assembly GCF_040937935.1 of Hyperolius riggenbachi. Lineage (NCBI taxonomy): Eukaryota > Metazoa > Chordata > Amphibia > Anura > Hyperoliidae > Hyperolius > Hyperolius riggenbachi. Next base: position 256,854,138 of record NC_090648.1, read on the forward strand.
TAGTGACAGGTGAGTTGGTGCATGAAAGTGCTCGAGGGACTTGGGGGGGGGGGTGAGTTTGTTGCTGGAGGGGGCGTCAGGGGAGCCACAAAATTACTTTTCCATGGGCCCCATCGGGTCCTGTCTGGCCCTGTCTCTACTGCAAGGCCTGCAAACATTAGGTCACCAAGAGCCATGCCTGTCCTTCTTTCTATACAAAGGACACAAAAGCAGGCCACACTTGTTATTACAAAGGGCTGCACATTTTCTAAAGGGGACAAAGAACTCCTATGTGACAAAGGGGACTGAAAGGGACACAATTATGATTGTGTCCCTTTCAGTCCCGGTTATCAAGATACTTTGTTAGCAGCTGAGACAAGCATGCAGCTAATCCAGTCTGACTTCAGTCAGAGAGCATCTGATCTGCATGCTTGTCGAGGGGCTGTGGTTAAAAGTATTAGAGACACTGGATCATCAGAAGGCAACCGGTATTATTTTAAAAGGTAAAATCCATATCTTTCTCAGTTTAGGTTCCTTTTGATGTGCTGCAGTATATTCTTATTGTGGCTGATTTTTTTCTGTTATATAAGAGTGTTATACTTCTTTAAATGGTCTTTGCTGAACATAGCAAGTTGTATTCAAAGAGAAAAAAGTTTAAATGGTATGCATGTAACATCTGTTGAATAAACTTTGCTGGGTATATTTTCTTGCTGTTATTTGTGTCAGTTGCCCCCATCAGCTAAACATTATGCTCCCAAAAATATCCAGCTGGAGCTGCCACTTAGTTTATCAGTCTGTCTCAGGTGCAAATTCATCAAAACAGGTACTAATAATAGTAGAGCACAAATTGAGAAGCCATGACAGAGCAATCAGAATCAAAATACTCCAGTTTTCTTTGCATCTGTTCTTCAGGGCCACCATATGATTTCAGGTGTTTTAATGCGTTTTTGTTAAGTAGCCCAGTGGGGTCTGGAGATGTTTGTCAACTATACTAGCCCATTATTATATTCTGTATAGGAACACATTTTTTTTAATTTTCTAATGATACACTGTTAAACAGATGTATTATCATGGTTTTCTAATGGTCTATATGATAGATTGTGCTGTATATTACATTACGCATGTTTACTTAGCCGGTATACTCTTGTTCCTCCTAGTTGCTCCCTCTGTGACCTGATGAAGCAGGCGTAGACCCGAGAAACATGTTGCAGTAAGTTGGAGCTGTGAATATTTTTATGCTGATTTATTGACTTGTGTGAGTCTACTGTGGGAGTAAGTCCACCATTGCCTCACCTTTTAAACTTTTTTTAATTATTTTACTCTATTTTTGGCGCCTCTGTTATACTGTCTACATTGCATTCAAGGGTGGAGGGGGACATCTTCCTTTTTCCTGTCTACAGAGAGCGCCTTCTTAGCCTGAGTGGGGTCAGGACTAATCTCCCCACCTGCGAATACAGTGCTTGCCTTAGTGATAACCCACCCTTGTGAGTACAACATTGTTATTGTTTCAACATTTTACAGAATATCTAACATACTACGCTATCAGGGGCTCTCAAATTTCTATATTTCTTTTACATTTCCTATAGCTTTCTGCATGAAGTTTCCATTTTCTCTCCGTTTTTCTATTAGGTTTCATCTCGGCACTCTGGTTTCCTCCTACAACTCGAAAACATACAGATAATTTAGTTGATTTCTGCCAAAATTGGCCTTAGACTATGATAGACATATCACTATGGGAGGGTTTAGATTATGAGTGTTTCTGAGGTGCTGTTAATGACAAGTCTATACTGTATGCTCTGTAAACCACTGTGGAACATGTCAGCACTACATACATGTTAAATATGTAAAATTAATAAATAAAAAAAACTGCTTGTACTGCTTTAAACAGTGCAAAGCTATCAGTGACAGTGGTCAGATTAACATGTCTTTGGTTATTTGCTTACATCTGATGTAAAATCCAGAGTTCCACAGTCAGTCATATTAATTGTTTACTTTGTGGGCATAGTTAAGATAGCATTTTTGCTACAAAACTATTTTTCCACGTACTTTAATCTGAAAAAATAGTACAAATTGTGTAATTATTTTGTAAACCTGCATGTGATGCACTGGTGCTGGAGGCTGACAAAAGAAGGGGGCATATTTATATTTTTACTACCTAGGAGTGCAGCGATTGAGGAGTGTACTTCCACACTTAAAGAGGAACTCCAGTGAAAATAATGTAATAAGAAAAGTGCTTCATTTTTACAATAATTATGGATAATTGATTTAGTGAGTGTTTGCCCATTGTAAAATCTTTCCTCTCCCTGATTTACATCCTGACATTTATCACATGGTGACATTTTTACTGCTGGCAAGTGATGTCATTGGAAGGAGATGCTGCTTCCTTTTTTTGACAGTTGGAAATAGCTGTAAACAGCTGTTATTTCCCACAATACAACAAAGCTCCCACAGTGTGATGTCAGAACCATGGTCCTGAGATCACACTGTGGGAGGAGTTTAACCACAATATCAGCCATACAGATCACCCGATGATCCGTTTGTGAAGTTCAATTTTTGGTTACGGTTTCTCTTTAACCTCCTTACCAGTTATCCCGAGCTCAGCTCAGTGTAACCCACCGCGGAGGATTGCTCTGGCCCTGATGGGCAGATTAACATAATTTTTTTTTGTTACATGCAGCTAGCACTTTGCTAGCTGCTTGTAACATCCGATCGCCACTGCTCGCTGCCGATCCGCCGCTACCCGTAGCGCCGCGCGCCCCCCCCTCCAGACCCCGTACGCAGCCTGGCCAATCAGTGCCAGGCAGCGCTGAGGGGTAGATCGGGACTCCGTCTGACGTCATGACGTCGACGACGTCAGTCCGATCATCGCCATGGCAACGGGGGAAGCCCATACAGGAAATCCCGTTCAGAACGGGATTTCCTGTTGGGTATTTGCGCCAGAGGGGTGGGAGGGATAGCGAAGGGATGGGGGAAGCATGTAGCTAGCTCTAGGCTAGCTACATGCTAAAAAAAAAAAATAGCAAAAAAAAACCTCCTGCTGCCGTGCGCAGCAGATAATTAAAACGGCAGTGAGGTTAAGTAAAGGTGCACACACACTCATTGATTTGCCCATTCAGTTCCCTGCAGATTTGATTCATCTGCTGGGAATCGATTCCCCAACATGTCAGATCGATTTTATTTTGATCGATTTTGACAAAAAATGTATCAAAAGAATTGATCAAACAGGATGGAAAATTCAGGTTGGAACAGGTGGGGTGAGAGCATTGATAGATCGATGGCCCATCGCTAACACTACGATTCGATCCATTTTCAATAGATTCCTTGCTGGAATCCATTGGAAATTGATATGCAGTTTGTGGTAGGAATCAATTCCTGCTGAATTGATCCTTTTCGGAAAGGAATCAATCATTTTGGAACCTTGGGTGGAAATCTACAGTATATGTGTATGGCCAGCTATAAGCTGTATTTAATTTGTATTCTATTTTTATTTTTATTTTTTAGTGCAAGCTTGGGTTTACTATAAGGCATTTCACCAAGGCTCTTAACAATGTCACTGACTCTTCTGTTATGTTGTGTTGCTTGTTTATAGCAAGTCAAAGAATGTTTCTGCAAGTTGTTCCCTCTAAATGCCTGAGAAGGTCTTATCACAGTAGTTGCTATTGAAATAGATTGCATATTTTGAAAGTAATAACAGGCATAGTTATCTATAATTTCAGTGGTATTCAAGGTTAACATGGTCTGACTGCCATACCAGACAATCTCTAGATAGTGGCTCAGCCTTTGACTCCCTTGATAAGATGTATTATCATTTTATAAGTGCTATGCCATTAGAATATGAACCAGTAAATTGTGTTTCCACATTTTATCCCTTGCAGATTCAGCATGTATTTTTTTTTATACTTGCAGCTAAAATAATGTAGCTAACATCAATTCGTCAATTTGGAAAGCACAGGTACATGGTTTATTCTATTATTGTTTTTTTAAGTAGCCTTGTTTATACTTCAGTAGAGCCTAAAAAGATTTCTCAAATTTGCCCCACTCTATTATTTCAACATTGTTAATTAGCAAAAATGTTGCTTCCTTAGCAGTTAAAGAAAACCTGAACTGAAAATTAAAAGTCAAAATAAGCATACACAAGTCATACTTGCCTCCTGTGTAGTCTACTCCTCAATCTCTTTTTCCTCTCCTGCGTCCTGTTTGTCCACTGTGATCAATGGAATTCTCTGTCCTCCATTTTGAAAATGGCCATTACACCATACAGCTTTCTGGTCAGCACACAGTTAAACTGTAACATCGCCCACTTGAGCCATAGGGAAACATGGACACATCAGTTCTCCTCTCAGCTGTAACTGACAGCAACTGATATATAACCGACAGCAACTGATATATTTCAGTTCTGACAAAATGTTGTCAGAACTGGAAGGGATAACTGTCAGCAGAAAATGGTGAATTTCTGAGAGGAACTGATGGCAAGGTAACTATGTAATGTTCATTTGAAGTTACCTCATGTGTTTATTTTAAATAATTTTACTCAGTACAGGTTCTCTTTAAAGAATGATAGCTAGCAGAAATGGAGTTCATTGCTCACAGTGGGCATCTGTCATAAATGACAGGTTCATCCTTCTATGTGTTTGTGTTAAAAAGTAGCACCTGGTGCACACCTTGCAAAACAGAAACGTTGTAATGCAAACAAATAGTTGCCTTGGTAACCTACAAATTGAGTGTCAGATCTTGGGTGAATATGGGTATCATTTTCAGCTAATAATTTTCAATAAGCCTTTATACAGTGGCACCGACATGTCTCAAAGTTCAGAAAGAACATAAGGAATAACACATTTGACATGTTTCAGATTTGGCTCTCCTGTCCTTCATGCACACAGGCACTGCCCTTGAAATTTGGAGTCCTCAAGCATGAAGCTCCGCCCCTGAGCAGTACAGGTCCATGTGTTTCATAACATAAGGAAGTTTTTACCACTCTCATCCCACCTTTCAAAAGACCCATATCCTAATGCTATGGACAAGGGATTCCTACTCACCTCTGGTGCCCAGGAGGAGGTGTGTGTGTAGCTTGCATTATGATGCAAGCTATAAGCCTCCTTCAATCAGGGGATTCTTCATTAATGATATCCTACCTATTTATCAAGATGAGTTAAAGAGTAAAATCAACCACTTCATGACATATTAATTTTAAATTAAATTAACACAATACAAAAAAAGAACTTGTATAAAAAAAATGTTGTACTCTTCTGTGTCCTTTTTCATCTGTACACTTTTTCTCCTCCCTGTGTTCCTGCTTTAAGTGCTTTCATACAAGGACAGATGTACTGTAAACTAGAATATAGTGTATTCCAGTGATAAAGTTACATTTATATTTTAATTTTATGCTGTCAGCACTGAGTGCCAGGAACGTAGTATGCAGTTGCACAGTGGAACTACAGCAAAAGCCTTTTTTTGTTTTTTTTTGTTTAGGGTTTTTTTGTTGTTAAAGAGAAACTGTGATCAAGAATTGAACTTCAATCCAAACAGTAGCTGATACCCCCTTTCCCATGAGAAATCTATTCCTTTTCTCAAATGGCCCATCAGGGGGCTCTGTATGGCTAATATTGTGGTCAAATCCCTCCCACAGTGTGATGTCAGCACCATGGCCCTGACAGTTTCCTGTCTGTGAACCTCATTGCATTGCGGGAAATAACCGCTGTTTTACTGTTTACAGCTTTTTCCAACTGACAAAAAATGAAGCAGCATCCCCTTCTACTGACACCACCTGCCAGCAGTAAAAATGCCACCATGTGATAAATGTTAGAATGTAAATCAGGGAGAGGAAAGATTTACTAAAGGGAAAACGCTGACTAAATAATTTATACATAATTATTTTGACATTATTGTAAAAATGAAGCACTTCTTGAATTACATTATTTTCACTGGAGTTCCTCTTTAAGTAGGTATAGAGGGAGAAAAAAAAAAAATATATATATATATATATATATATATATATACAAAGAGTAGGCAGAGAGAGCTGAGAAAGAAATGTGAGCAGAGAAGGGAGGCAGAGAACAGCCAGAAGGAAGAGACAGAGTGATGAAGGGACATGGACTTGACATTTTTTCTCCCATTGGAATTAATGCACACAAAATAGTAATAAAATGTGCATTTGAGTATAGAGCAAATGTATTTCATTTCCAAATGCCCTTAACTCTCCATACCATTCTGAATAACATACCTCACCACACTTATTATACATGATGATAGATTTGCAAAGGTAACATATTACAACCGGTACTTGGCAGTACTGCTTATAGTCTGCATTTGAAAGCCCTTATTTATTTTTTATTATTCAGAATGATCCTCATCACTTTTTTCTATGGGGTTACTCTGCCAGGTTTACAATTGGACCAAATTATTCAGGCATTTAGTAACACTGCTTCTTGTCTGCATATGTTGGGGTTGATTCACTAAGAATAATAGCGCAAGTAAACTCCTGTTACTCACGCTATTTAACCCTGCGTGCCTTAATGCATGCTACACGTGCTATTGGCAGCATAGCGTGCATTATTACCTTTGGTCAGAGGAGCGCCGCTATGCACAGCATAGCCAGTGCTAGTAGCTTACACTCTCCACTCATCCTGCCCTGGACCCCTTTGTTTCCACTAAATTTAAAAGGAAGTGATCCCCGCACTTTGATTGGCCCAATAGGCTGCCTGTCACGTGAGTTTTTGGTAATGGCATGCATTGCTTTGTTAAAGGACACCTAAAGTGAGAGGAATATGGAGGCTGCCAAACCTTTTAAACAATGAAAATTGCCTGCCTGACCTGCTGATCCTTTGCCTCTAATACTTTTATCCAATAGACCCTGAACAAGCAAGCAGATCAGGTGTTTTTGACTGAAATTTGACTGGATTTGCTTCTGATCCTATAGAACGTTATTTGTTTAGGAAGAGAAAAGAAAGCCCAGAACAACAGCACCACTCAAGAGTAAGCAAACATTTATTGGTACATAATTACAATGTTAAGGACATTTATTGAAAATTCAATTGAAATGAATAAAAACACTAAAAACAGACCACATATTCCCACACTAAACAGCTGCAAACAATCCTGCCAAATGAATGACCTATACACTGAAAAATGAATACAGAAATGTGTGTATATAAACCACTAAATCACATGTGTGTATAGGTCAGGTCTGGATGAAAATAATACTAAATGGATAAACATGTATGTACCTTGGTGGGCATCAATGAGAGCCCAACAAAGTTTGAACCCGGGTTCAGTGAAGTGCAAAAGTGCCAAATATAATTGTGCATACAAGATACATCACATAGGACCATATACTGTAAAGTGCAATACAAACCACAAGTGAAAAATAGCAAACATAGCTGCAAATAAATAAACAATGAATATATCGGAGCAGCCTATATCTAAAGTGCATGAGAGGATGTGCGCAAAGGAGATACTTAGCCCAGGAAACAGTAGAACATAGACCAGGCAGCGCGGCTGAAGGTGGGAAGAGGGGACCCTCTTCCCACCTTCAGCCGCGCTGCCTGGTCTATGTTCTACTGTTTCCTGGGCTAAGTATCTCCTTTGCGCACATCCTCTCATGCACTTTAGATATAGGCTGCTCCGATATATTCATTGTTTATTTATTTGCAGCTATGTTTGCTATTTTTCACTTGTGGTTTGTATTGCACTTTACAGTATATGGTCCTATGTGATGTATCTTGTATGCACAATTATATTTGGCACTTTTGCACTTTACTGAACCCGGGTTCAAACTTTGTTGGGCTCTCATTGATGCCCACCAAGGTACATACATGTTTATCCATTTAGCATTATTTTCATCCAGACCTGACCTATACACACATGTGATTTAGTGGTTTATATACACACATTTCTGTATTCATTTTTCAGTGTATAGGTCATTCATTTGGCAGGATTGTTTGCAGCTGTTTAGTGTGGAAATATGTGGTCTGTTTTTAGTGTTTTTATTCATTTCAATTGAATTTTCAATAAATGTCCTTAACATTGTAATTATGTACCAATACATTTTTGCTTACTCTTGAGTGGTGCTGTTGTTCTGGGCTTTCTTTTCTCTTCCTAAACAATTATCGTTTGGGCCCTAGCACACTCAATTACATTTTATATTGCCCAGTGTTGCAGACATCATTTTGTCTATAGAACGTTATTGCTAATATGCCATATGGGTGTTATGTTATCAGGTCTTTCTGTAGCATGTTTGTTATTACAATTTGCACTGTGATTACACCACTTCAGGACCACAGTGCTAAACCACCCTAAAGACCAGGCTATTTTTTTCAAAATAGGCCACTTCAGCTTTAAGGCCTCGCTGCCGGGCCGCACAACACAGCACACTAGTGATTCCCGAACCCCTTTCTCCCCACCAACAGAGCTCTCTGTTGGTGGGGTCTGATCGCTCCCCCTGTGTTTATTTTTTTATCAATATTTTTCTTATTTATTTTTAAATAAATATAACTATTTCTTTATAATTTTTTTCCCTCCCCCCACAGCCAGCCAATCATGACATATTAGAGCCGATCGCTCTCTTGTGCCCCAGGAGGACAGCGCTGCTGCAGATCTGTGCTTAGTAAAAAGACGGCGGTTTCGTCTAACAGTCTCCGAGTGGCGATCGCCGCTGGGAGACTGAAGGCGGAGCTCCACCTACCAAGTAGGAGATTCGCGCGCAGCGTGCGCACAATCTCCTGCAATAGCCGGACCCAGGACTTGACGCCAATTGGCGTTAGGCGGTCCTGGGGCTGCCGCCGCGATCAGGGCCATTGATGTGGAGCGGTCTTGAAGTAGTTAACTCTGATATAACAATGTTGACCTTGGTCATAAACTTGCAGTACTTCATTTTTTTATTGTATTGAATGTTTTTCTTTCTTAAAATAGTTCAGTGTAAATACATTTAACAAGAAGTTTGACTTGATTTTCCACTTGCTTGTTTCAGGCGGGTGATTCAGACACCGCTGATGCATGAACTATCAGCCAGGCTAGTTAGCAATGTTTTTTGTTTGATCAACAAAACTGTTTTTTGAAAGATCAAGCAGAAATTGCACAGAAGAACTAACAATGTTTTATGGAAATAAATATGGCATCCTTCATATGCTTCTCCTACTTCAGGTTTCCTTTAATGCCAGTGTCTGCCAGAAGCTCAGTTTGTGTTAATATGCCCACAGATAGGTGTTCTAGAGTTATATAATGTACTAGCAGCAAACTGGAGACATGCCTAATTTTGAACAACATATTTAGAACCCCGGATGCAGCATTTTTCTTTAATGTAAATATATAAAAGAGAAATTGACTCTTGGGTGCATGTGAACAAAAGTAGAAAACCTTTAATATCAATGCTTTAGAAAATACAATAATATACATTAAAACACTATTTCTCACTAAATGAATGAGCCAGACTGACTCTGGGAAAGTCTATATGGAGCTGTAGTCCCCATAGGAACCCCTGTGAGGATTGAAAGTTTGGACCTGCATATATTGCATCCTACTAAATCCACTCTGGTATAACGTTCCTCAATTGCTTGAAAACAAAGTTCCACCAATATATCTGCGTCTATGGTAAGAGAACAGTCCCATAGATCCTAGTTGTAGGTCATTTTTATGTAATGTTTTCCTTATGACAGAGTCTCCAGCACACTTCATCAATTAAAAGAGATGTTTACAAATCCTAAATTGTCTTCTATTGTAAAACGGTGACTTCGCATGAAAGCAGAAACAACTTGCATTTCTGTTACTTGTAAACTGCTTATATAACGAACTAAATAGTTAGAATAATTGGTTCACATTTAAAGTACATGTGAAATGAGAGGGATATGGAGGCTGCCCCCTCCCCCTCCCCCCCTCCCTGGCAGACGTCTTGTGCCCTCAACGTGACAGAACGATCCGCTGGTCCCCAGCCGCGGCTCAGACGCAGTGGCCCACGACATTAAAGTTGCAAAAACAGAAAGTGAGCCACGGAAGGGGACCAGAGGATTGTTTTGTCCTGGCGTGTGCACAGGACATCTGCGGGGGGGCTGTTAGAAGCCCCAGGTAAGTTAATAGTTATACTCTTTTTTTTTTTTCTTTTTTCTTTTTTTTTTTTTTTATGCTTACAGTACTCCTTTAAGTAATACTAGTTGGCTATCCTATTGATCCTCTGCCTCTATAATACAAGTACTTAAACAAACTAAAGATGTCTGCAAATGCTCAGATTTTTTTTTCCAGATCACTGTTCAGTAGATCTGCTGGTTTCATTCCTCCTCTTGCACACTACATGTGATTAAGATTTTTCTTATATGATCCAATTTTTTATTTCGATTAAAAATAGTACTGCATGCTGCTACATTTTTTAATCAGAATCAAGATTCAGATAGTATAAAAAATCGGAATCACATGTAGTGTGCAAGAGGCCTTACTTAGCTGTGTCAGCTGTTGGTGTGAAAGAAGTGTGGGACCCAACTATGCTTATAAATAACCAGCACCCCTGTGGCTGTATAAAATCCCTTCCCTTGTACAATGAAGATGCCATTTGTGATCCTTTGCCTTTAATATTTTAAGCCATAGACCCCGAACAAGCATGCAGCAGATCAGGTGTTTCTGGCATTATTGTCCGATCTGACATGATGAGCTGCATGCTTGTTTCTGGTGTTATTCAGACACTGCTGCAGCCAAACAGATGCCAGGCAACTGGTATTGCTTAAAAGGAAGTATATATGGCCAACTCCATGTCCTTCAAGATCCAAAATGTTACGTTTAGCTTTAGTAGCATTTAATATTTGATGTACGGTATGTGTTAATAGTTAATAATTTGAGCAATTTTAGAATAAAAAAAGATTGTGTGTGATTTCTGTTTTTAAAGACACATCAAATTCTGATAAGTAGGCAATTTAGATACAGCCTGCATTGAGTTAAAAATAGGTTACACCATTTATGACAACAAAGGATGATTTGCATATTCAGCAGTGATGCATTATGGGAGTCATCATTTGAGCACTTCCAGGCCTGGATTTACATCACAGGAGCCTATATGCACAGATTTCCTGGCACCCTAGACTTCGCCCCCCATGGACCTACAAACCCCCACTGAACCGCACCACAAGTGTGCTGGCTGGCCCAGCTGTCACCTCTCCTCTACTTCCCTTGCCCATCATAGGTAGCTACAGATGCCCCTTAGTATTAGGTAGCCAGAGGTACCCTCAATATAGAGGTGGCCCCAAGTATTAGGTAGCTAGAGGAAACTTCAGTATTAAGTAGCTAGAGATGCCCCTGACTTAAGGGAGATCTCATCAGTGGAATGCCTAAAACAGGGTGAGTAACCTCTCATTTACACTCTGCTCAGGATTCTGTGTAGGGAAGGTGGGAGAGATTGCTGGGATTAACAATTTAAACTGTAAATTTCAAGGATTCCTATAGGGTCTTCATATATTGTTTCTGTAACGATTGGTGTAGCAACACAGACGTCTGGTTATTGTGTGATCTGCAGTATCAGCAATAAGCCAGACACTATACCTGATTATGTGGTGATCTGCAGAATCACCAATAATACAAGTATAGCTAACAGGTAACTGAAGTGTATAGTGCTTGGTGCAACTGGATAACTGATACGTTTAACTAGACCTCACCAGAGGAGCTGGTGGGTACTATCAGTAGAACCTCACCAGTGACAGGGCTCACTGGTGAGTGGAGTGGTCAGACAGGCTAGGTTCGGCAACAGACAGGCAGGTACAGTACAAATTCGACAGGCAAGAGAATAGTGAATATTCAGGAAGAGTCAGCAACTGAATCAGATGGGCAGAAGTACAGAATCGATAAGCAAGAGCAAAGTCAGAAGTGAGCCAGAGTCATACACAGAATATCAAGTAATAACAATAATGTAAAAATCCTAGTCTTGTGTGAAATTCCCGGGTTTCCTCCCGGATCAAAGCACACCGGATACTGACTAAGATCTGAGCGCTAACACAAAGTATTCACGACAGCAGACAGTTTGCAAGTGAACACCGAAGGCTTAAGAAGCAGAGGAGACCCTACAGCCGCGCCCACTTCCATCAACCAATCAGAAGCGCCACGAGTCTCCCCTGACGTCAGCCGACCGGCAGGTCAGCTGACGCGCCTCCTCCCAGCATGAAGGTTCTGTCTATGCGCGCATGCGCATGACACAGCAACCCTATGAGCCACTGACAAGCCCGTCCTCGGCGTGCTACACGCCGGAGGAACGGGTGAACTGCCCGACAAGGCAACCGAAGCAGCTGCGGAGGCACTCTGACTGCCCGCAGCTGCATCTCCAGAGAACATTACAGTTTCACACTCTTTTTGCTGGGGCCTTGATGGACTTTGTCTTTAATTAGTCTTGCGTGCTGAAAATAGATTGGATCCTTTGAAGGTCTTTTGCTGTATCAAATGCTTGTGGAAGCTTGTTGGCTAAATAAAATTAAAATTGACACTGCTATAATTTAGTCTTTGCTTGTAGACTTGTTGGCAGGTAACGCTGATTGGGAAATTCCTGTATGGTTTGATATTCCATTTCTTATGATTATAGGTTTGCTATAGTTCCATGGACTTTACACTCTTGTGATTTGCAACTGTTTTCATATCAGTCTACTTGAAGATTGCCTTATTGTACTTGCCTTTCATATACTTACTCATCATTTTGGTGACGTGATACTAATTACAGAAAACAGCTGGTTTGGAAAAAAAATATTTATGATCTGGCCTAAGGCTAGTTTCACCCCATACCCTGTAAATACAGGATCACAATGGAAAATTGTATTGTTCGATATGCTTGCAACAGTACACATACAGTAAAGCATACAGTACAGTAAAAATATGCTTCACAGCAACTGCCTTAGACTACCAACAAATGTGTCCAGGCCATTTTTAGAACATCTTTGGGCCACATTCACAGAAGTGTGGCATAAATGGCTACTCTGTAGTACGGCTTGCTCCTCCAACGTGTCAATCACATTGAGTCAAGTGCATTGCTGTGTAACAGAGTGCAGCATAGCAATGTACTACATGCATTTCATTACCGCAAAATATGTGCACTTATGGTTACAGTGAAGCATACTTTTTCATTGACTGTATGCGACACAATGCGCAGATTATTTGCTGCACCGCCTTCCCGATCCATTGCAATACATTCCCACTATCCCAGAAAATGCAATGGTCACTGCAAATATGGCCTTATAGAACAGCAAAACGTTTTTTTTTCCACTCTTGCTTTGGTCGATGATATAACAGTGTGCAGGTAGCAGGTATACATGGAACAATTTCTTTTCACTTTTTAATCATTTGTCAGAAAGAATAAAGCTCTTTTTAAATATCCTTCCACTAGTTTTTCTCACTTTTGCTGTACTTGTTCCTTGTCCCTAATGAACATGCACCTGTGTTGCTGGATGTTATCCGGCCATAAGTAATTGGCAATAAGATGCAAAACAATTCTGTATTGCATTCAAATGCTATGCAAATTGTACACAGCTTTGGATTTGGCCAATCCAATGCACTTCCTGTCTAATTCCAAGTTGCATAAAAGTTGCTTCACATTTGCAGGCAAATCATAATTATCTGCATCTCCATCTGACCCATTGACCATCTGTACATATCATGCTTGAACTTTGTATGTTTTTGTGTGGCTGGATGTTCTGATTGAACTGTGCATGAACTATATGGATATATTTATGTGTCCCAATATAGTCTATATTGTACTCTGTACAGCAGCATGGAAGATCACGGTTACTATAGTAAATGAATAACAATAATGATTATTATACAGGTTTCAAAAATTTGTCCACGCTCTTTTGTCTGTCTCGTGCATATCAGGAGCCAAGCCCAGCTAGATTAGCAACCGCACCTGGCTCCATTGAAACAAATAGGTGAACAGACCACATGTCTGCCAATATCCCCATTCATCAATACTGTTTACAATTCAGGCCACGGCAGCTTTAACCACTTGCTGCAGGGCCATACAACTAAGCACACAAATGAATCTTGGCCCCTTTTCTTGCCACCAACAGAGCTTTCTGTTGGTGGCATCTGATTGCTGCTGCACTATGTTTTTGTTTGTTTGTTTGTTTGCTTTATTAATTTATATGTGTGGTTTTTTTTTATTTTTAGTAAAATGTGGGGTTTTTTTGTAATATATTTATCTTTTCACCCTGGGGGTACCACCTTCCTGACGCCTATCGGCCTTAGGCGGTTTGGAAGGGGTTAAACATTATCTTCAGTCACACATTTTTAATGTCATGTAAATATTTTCTTATTTATAAACCAGGTTTTTCTAACACATGATTTTAAAAACTGAGACACGGAACAAGAGCTAATAAAAATAAATTGCTTCTTTATTAGTGTTACATCACATTTATGCTTCAGTTTAGTGAAATAGATAAACAACATTCCTGGTTCATACTGTACATTTTGCTCCTCTCTGTAGACATTTTGCGCTTCCTAGTCCAGGCAGCTAAAAGCTTTAATGAAATTCCAGCATAAAATGGCCAGTTCTCCTATCTCCCTCCTGACCCTTTCCCTTCTGATGATGAGTCATACAGTGCAGACAGCATGACTCAGCAGAAGGGAGTGATGAGAAGGGAGGAGGCAGAGAGTGCAGGAAGAGCAGAAGATGCAAATATGCTATGGTGGCATTTCAACAAGGATAAGAGCTGGCTAGATAAGGAAATGGAAAACTTGTATCCAGACGTTAGTAAACACTTCTATTTCAAGGTATATTAATGCATTCTTATAGTTTGATCCACTGCAGCGTTCCATTGAACAAGCTTTCTGTTTCTGTTGTTTCCTGTTGGCTTATTCACATAGCATGAGCTGAACAACCAATTAGTGAGTTTGAGACATACAGGTGAAACTCAAAAAATTAAACTATATTGCAAAAGTCCATTCATTTCAGTTATTCAACTTAAAAGGTGAAACTAATATATAAAATAGGAACAGTTTGTAAGTGTTTTGGATGGATTAGCGGATTAGCGTCTGACACTTTGTGCCTAGAATGTTGAACATTTTCACAATATTGTAATGGTCTGAGATTTTGATTTGGGGGTTTTCATAAGCTGTACATCATAATCATCACAATTATAACAAATAAAGTCTTGAAATATCTCACTTTGCATGTAATGAGTCTATTTCATATAATAGATTCATCTTTTAAGTTGAATTACTGAAATAAATGGACTTTTGCACCATATTCTAATTTTTTGAGTTTCACCTGAATTAAGATTCATAGCTCTTAAAATTAGGGGGAAAAAATTGAACGCTGCGCGTAATGCTCAGTCAGTAAAAACTGCATTAAAGGCTCCTTTAAACACCTTTCTTTTGGAAAGGACAAGTACAAAACAAATTCTGCAAAAAAAAAAAAAAAAGAAAAAAAAGAAAGAAAGAAAAGAAAAACTACAAAAACAATCCAAAGCATTGTAGAATGAACAAAATTCATTCAACTCTTTTGGACAGCTGACTTATCATGTAACGAATTACCCACATTAAGGAAATCTAACAAGTATTCATTCAAATACAAATATATTACATAGATAGTAATACTAACTGTAGATGTAGCTGTAGTTAGTATGTGGCAGTCTGCTATATGAAATCTCATCCGAATTAAAAGCAAGCTATGTCTCCCATATGTTCATATCTAGCTTGGTGAAATATTGGAGACCCCTTTGCTGACTGTATTAAAAGTTGTAGAGCGCCTGTCCCTGTGAATTATTTAACAATTAACAACAACAAGTATTAAACGAACATTAGTTTTTGTTCTTGAGTGTATATACTTGTCACACAGGTCATTTCGCTATTTAAACTTAGCAGGTAAGTGATCTGTAAATATATGGAATTAACCCCTAGTTGCATTAATGATTTTGTCTACTTGGGGAGATCTGAGAACCTCCTTGATGCCTACTGTCTATGCATGCTTCTCCTTTACTAGCAGTCTGTAGAGCTACACAGGCGCTGCTGTAGCTGCAGCTTGCTTGTCTGGCAAGTTCCTTATGCCTCTCTCTAGTCCAAACAACAATCATATCTGTTTTTGATAACTATTAAAATGATTATATGTGTTTTAACGTATAGCCTGTAAACACTTCTGAGTTTTTCAAGAAATAGGTTTTCTGCTATCCCCTTCACAGCATCATTCAGACTGGGCGAGGGCTGCACTGAGAGCCTATCAGGTTCTGCTGTATTGTATTATACTGTCAGTATGCTGGCAGCATGTGAGCTTGCTATAGAGCAGAATGATGTGCTCATCAGTGAGCAGGTGACCTACACTGTCCAATCAATCAGCATACAAGGGGAGGGGCTGTGACCAAGCTGTGTTACAGAGCTGAGAGAGAAGAGCAACAAAGGAGATGCTGGTTGTTCTATGTTGATCTTTCTATATCATAGCACATGCTGGACAATATTAGAAATCTGTTGATAGGTTAGACATTCCTCATGTATTCCCTTTTTTAGTTTGATTCTTGAAATTCAGCTTTAAAGAGGAACTCCAGTGAAAATAATGTAATAAAAAAGTGCTTCATTTTTACAATAATTATGTATAAATGATTTAGTCAGTGTTTGCTCATTGTAAAATCTTTCCTCTCCCAGATTCACATTCTGACATGTATTTCATGGTGACATTTTTACTGTGGGCAGGTTATGTAGCTGTTTCTAGCTGTTCTGGCTTTAACAGTCAGCTGTAAACAGCCATTTCCTGTCTGTGAACATTGTTACATTGTGGCAGTTTGCCCAGAGTACCGCGGTACCAGAGCCTCTTTTGGGAGGGGTTTCAGCACAAAATCAGTCATACAGCGCCCCCTGATGGTCTGTTTGTGAAATGCAATAGATTTGTCATGTAAAAGGGGGTATCAGCTACTGATTGGGATAAAGTTAAATTCTTGGTCGGAGTTTCTCTTTAAGTCATAATAGGCATGACACATAGTGGGCACCAGAGGGCACCTTGTGTTGCAATACACTCAATTTCCTTTTATTGCTGTGGTGATTTATGTTTTGAAATTGTGCAGTATCGTTTCCTTTATCACAGTATTTTTCTGGCAGCAGACTTGTACTCGGTGTATTTATACAGTCCTAGAAAAGGAAAAAAAAATGTTCAATTAGTCATTATTAGATTGTTTTATGTACCCCTACCACTTTTAATGTCCTTCACTGTTTGCACAACCTAAAAGATAATAATAAAGTTCTTACCCCTTCTTTTTTTTAGAGCTTCTGACACAGAGCGTTATGGAACAGGCTAGAAACATGACACCTCCAAGGCATATTAGCAGTATCTGCATAACCTCCAGGACGGTCAATGGCACAGTTACCCTTGATTTAAACATATTTGCTGTCTCATCACCAATCATAGCTGTCTAAAGGAAGCAAGGGGAAAAAGTCATTATCATAACTAGTCATGGTTCCAATCTAGCAAAACAAAAACACCAAAATAAATTTTAAAGTGCACTGTGTGGTATTATAAGATCTCAGAGTTGAAATTGTTAAGTATTTTGACATTTACTTATAAAATAACAACCACATGAGAAGAGAGAAGCAGGGCACCAATCTACCAAATTATCACATTTTTCCACTAGTGACAGTACAAAAATAAGAAATGTAGGGTCTCAACCACTGCTTCAGAGGCCACAAAAAATAAACCAGGGTTACTTTTTGTGGCCTCCTTGTCAGGCTGGAGCCTGTTTAAAGGACAACTGAAGTGAAAGGGGATATGGAGGCTGCCATATTTATTTCTCATTTAAACAAAGCCAGCTGCCTGGCACCCCTACTGGTCTATTTGGCTGCAATAGTGTCTGAATAACACCAGAAACCAGCATGCAGCTAATCTTTTCAGATCTGAAAATAATGTCAGGAACACCTGATCTGCATATGCTTGTTCAGGGTCAATGGCTAAAAGGATTAGAGGCAGAGGATTAGCAGGATAGCCAGGGACTGGTATTGCTTCAAAGGAAATAAATATGGCAGCCTCCATATCCCTCTCACTTCAGTTGTCCTTTAACCCCACATTGCTTGGTTATGTGCTGTCACTAGTGAAATAAATTGCTGACTTGGTGGATTGGTGCACTGCTTCTCGCTTCCCATGTGGTTGGCAATTGTAGAGAGCACACCACCTAACTGCCACTAGTACCCCCCTGCCAGTGCATTTAGTGTCAACCTCTTTCTCTGCCCATACTTATAAAATCAGTTTAAAACAAACTTGGGCTCTCTCATATCACAGTCTCTCATGTTGAATAATATAGTTTTGTGTGGCTGTGTTTCATTTGCTATTGTGTAAACACAAGCTGAGATAAGGCTTGTTACCAGCAGCAGGTGGAAAGACTATGTCACTGGTGCAAGGAGAACAGCCTGGTGCTCAACTCGGCCAAAACCGTCGAACTTATAATTGACTTCAGGAAGTCTGCCCCTACCCCACCTCCCATCTACATTGATGGCACCGAGGTGGCCAGAGTGCCCTGCGCCCGCCTGCTGGGCACCACCATCTCCAGCGATCTTAGTTGGAGGGCCAACATCACGTCAACCCTACGGAAATCCCAGCAGAGACTCTTCTTCCTCCGCCAACTGCGGAAGTTCGGCATGGCGCAGGACATTCTAACATGCTTCTACACTGCCACCATTGAATCGATCCTCTGCTCCGCCATCTTGGTCTGGTATGCGGGAGCCACCGCCAGTGAGAGGCACAAACTACAGAGGATCATCAAGTCGGCGGAGAGAATCGTTGGGAGACCCCTGCCCCCACTTGACCACCTGTATAACACAAGATTGCGAGCCAGGGCTCTGAGGATTGCAGGTGACCTCTCCCACCCAGGCCATTGTTTTTTCACCCCGCTTCCACTGGGTAGGAGACTCCGGGCCATCCCCACCAAGACCACCAGACACAAGAACTCTTTCTTCCCTATGGCCGTTAGCCTCCTGAACTCCCTTAGCATTCTACCACCCCCTATCAGCGCCCTTCCACCTGCATAGGAGCGGTAGACTTCAGCAGTATGCCTTTGAAAGATGATTGCAGAGCCATATGTATATCTGATGCTGAGTGTGTATTTGTGTATGTTTACTGTTATTTTATTTTACTGTTATTTTCCTGCCTTTCTCCCTATGTACTGCTCCTATGTACTGCTCCATTGTGCCAAACCCAATTCCGGGCCTGACCCAGTCATGCTTGGCGAAATAAAGTGATTCTGATTCTGATTCTGATTAATGATTTCTGCAATGCCTAGTGTTCAACTGAAGAAATTGCCTTT
This sequence comes from Hyperolius riggenbachi, assembly GCF_040937935.1. Lineage (NCBI taxonomy): Eukaryota > Metazoa > Chordata > Amphibia > Anura > Hyperoliidae > Hyperolius > Hyperolius riggenbachi. Next base: position 256,873,340 of record NC_090648.1, read on the forward strand.
TATTTAGCTATAGTGGAGTTTCACGTAAATATGCTGTGTGAAAAAAATCTCCCAGAAATACAATTTTTCAAACTCTGACAGATCCCCATCTATCAGACTGATGACAAAAACAGGTACATGTGGTCCCCTACTTACAAACAGGTTTGCAATATGGGAGATTTTAAGTTTAATTTGTTTGCAAGTTGAGTCCTGTGTTAAACTTGGTGGAATGTAGATAAATGATTACTTAAGAACAACTCTAGATTTGGGCATATAGTATAAACCAGGGGTGCCCACACTCGCTAGCTACTTTAAAATTCGCCAAGGCCAGGAGATCTGCATTCAGTATAGGATAGCTGGGCATAGGTGCCTTCAGTATAGGATAGCTGGGCATAGGTGCCTACAGTATAGGATAGTTGGGCATGGGTGCCTTCAGTATAGGATAGTTGGGCATGGGTGCCTTCAGTATAGGATAGCTGAGCATGGGTGCCTTCAGTATAGGATAGCTGGCCATGGGTGCCTTCAGTATAGGATAGCTGGGCATGGGTGCATTCAGTATAGGATAGCTGGGCATAGGTGCCTTCAGTATAGGATAGCTGGGCATGGGTGCCTTCAGTATAGGATAGCTGGGCATGGGTGCCTTCAGTATAGGATAGCTGGGCATGGGTGCCTTCAGTATAGGATAGCTGGGCATAGGTGCCTTCAGTATAGGATAGCTGGGCATGGGTGCCTTCAGTATAGGAGAGCTGGGCATAGGTGCCTTCAGTATAGGATAGCTGGGCATGGGTGCCTTCAGTATAGGATAGCTGGGCATGGGTGCCTTCAGTATAGGATAGCTGGGCATGGGTGCCTTCAGTATAGGATAGCTGGGCATGGGTGCCTTCAGTATAGGATAGCTGGGCATAGGTGCCTTCAGTATAGGCTAGCTGGGCATGGGTGCCTTCAGTATAGGATAGCTGGGCATGGGTGCCTTCAGTATAGGATAGCTGGGCATAGGTGCCTTCAGTATAGGATAGTTGGGCATGGGTGCCTTCAGTATAGGATAGTTGGGCATGGGTGCCTTCAGTATAGGATAGCTGAGCATGGGTGCCTTCAGTATAGGATAGCTGGCCATGGGTGCCTTCAGTATAGGATAGCTGGGCATGGGTGCATTCAGTATAGGATAGCTGGGCATAGGTGCCTTCAGTATAGGATAGCTGGGCATGGGTGCCTTCAGTATAGGATAGCTGGGCATGGGTGCCTTCAGTATAGGATAGCTGGGCATGGGTGCCTTCAGTATAGGATAGCTGGGCATAGGTGCCTTCAGTATAGGATAGCTGGGCATGGGTGCCTTCAGTATAGGATAGCTGGGCATAGGTGCCTTCAGTATAGGATAGCTGGGCATGGGTGCCTTCAGTATAGGATAGCTGGGCATGGGTGCCTTCAGTATAGGATAGCTGGGCATAGGTGCCTTCAGTATAGGATAGTTGGGCATGGGTGCCTTCAGTATAGGATAGCTAAGCATGGGTGCCTTCAGTATAGGATAGCTGGGCATGGGTGCCTTCAGTATAGGATAGCTGGGCATGGGTGCATTCAGTATAGGATAGCTGGGCATGGGTGCCTTCAGTATAGGATAGCTGGGCATCGGTGCCTTCAGTATAGAATAGCTGGGCATGGGTGCCTCAGTAGAGGTAAGCAGTGGCTTTAGTGTAGGGCGGGCACGCTTACCTCCCTCCAGCGGTGGCGTCTTGGCTTCACTCCCTCAGCCGTGGCTGCCTGGAGGGCAGATATGCAATTCAGAGGCTGAGGGAGGCTCCGGCGGGTAGCGTGAGTGGAGGCGGAAGTCTTGCTTCAGGCGCCGCCCCCAGCCATGACACTGTCATGGCAGAGCCGCGCCTCTCTTCTCCCGATTGGCCGCGCCTCTCACCTCTCGATTGGCTGCATAGCGCAGCTATCAGCGACCAGCAGCAGAATCTGATAGGAAGCGGCCAATCATTCTACAGCTGTTGGCCACAAAATGCAATGGGACGTGGCCACGAGGCCGGGATCTACCAATCAGGCGGTCGTGATCTACCGGTAGATCGCAATCGACCTATTGGGCAGCTCTGGTATAAACTATGTTTTTTTGGTTGTTTTTAATGTATCTGAGGTGAGGTAAATTAATAAAGATACTTACTTAAGAGGAGAGAGATCCTCCTGGCTCCGAGCATTTCAGGCACGGATGGTTGGAACACATCCGACAAGAACTTGTCGGATATTTTATGTGGTGGCGCTCCTCTTAATGTGTGGGCGTGGCCATACTGCACTTGTGTGAGTACAGCCACGCCTGTGCAGTATGCTGGAGCCGCTCATCAACACTCACCTGAGTGCAGCTTGGCTGAACTCCTGCATGAAGAGGAGCACAGATGCGATCTTAAAGAGGGTCCCGAACAGCAGCGGGGGTCTCCAGAAGGATGTAGGAAGCCTCTGGAGAACTCATTTTCCTTTAAAAAATTTTAAATCGCGGATGCCATCTTGGCTATGTTATAACTTCTGGGTCACCCCTGTCTTCTCTGTTAGATAAGTGCATCACTGAATGAAGCAGGAAGAGGAAGTGACACTCATGGCAATTGCAAGAGGCTCCTCCAGAGGGGTCATAGGACGACATTGTTGGAAGTCGTCTGTTTTAAAGGCATGCCCATGAGAGGTGATCGGAGTCCCTTTAAACTACTTACAACAGTTAATACAATATTGTAACATTTGGCAAATAAATATGTGATTAAAAAAGGAGTACTGTATATTTTGTACACAAAGACAAGAAGACAATTTTGTTTGTATCTCTAAAACGTTGCATCTCGAGTTGTTTGTAAGTAGGGCAGGGCACCTGTATTTGCTTCTTCATGTGGTCTTTACCGCATCATTCTGACTTGATTAAACAGCCTTTGGAGATGCACTGAAAACCTATGCTCATATAACAAACTATTAGCGTTGCTGAAGCCTGCATCTCTACTCTAAATGTCTGAGAAGAAATATATCGTATGAAACCTATAAAACTAGAAAATTAGTTAAAATATTTGTTTACCTCATTTAGCCATAGAACTGGAAATATGAAGTCTGATTGAAGTTTAGACAGGAGACTGGAAAGAGAAATTCAGAAACAAACTTGTCACCACATTTTATATACGTATCAATCATTTATAGTGCATGCATTGCAATCAGCTTCTTACAAATGAAGTAGCACAGTAAGCTTAAATATCCTAAGGGCTCTTTTACACAAATAGCTGTGGTCTGATTGCCAGAGTTAAGCACCTTCCAGTTGCACAATAATGCAATGCAATAGGAGTCTTTGTAACCATAATCGAGTCAATGGTTGATACTTGAGGCCATAAGCAGTTCACTTTTTCTCCTGAGTTTTCTCCTAGGAGATAATTTTTCATTTTAAAAACTTTCCAGCACTTTGCAACTAAAAAAGTACCAAACAATATGTAAAAAAAAGTACTATCAAAATAATTTTGAGTATTTTCTTCATTGCTGGTGTTTTAAAATATATTTTATTGACAATTTTGAAAATATCACTTAGGAGAAAACTAAGGAGAAAATGTTAATTGCATATGGGCAGGGGCGTAGCAATAGGGAAAAACAACACACTACCAGTATATGCTGTTCAACCACCTGTTATTTATTATTGAAATAAATTGTATTTATTTAGAGGAGGTTGCAATAACCTATTATTAGGCAATAAATGTTACATTTATTAATATGAACATGGGTTATCCCTAAAGGGAAAATTGCCCTACTATTGTCTCAGCTGTAAATATTCAAGGCAATCATGCACAAAAACAAAATAGGTTCAAAAATAATAAGTATCCATGTACCAAGATTGCACAGAGGGAACATTAGCATGGTCATAATTTAAACAACCATAAGGGTATATATCATACCACTTACTACTCCATGCTCCCACCTTCCTTCATGTGCAAGCGGTAACAGTGGTCGGCAGATACTTAAAAGGGCACCCCCCTATGCCCCCCCCCCCCCCCCCCGCAATCACAACACCATGCCCCTAATGCACTAATGCAATTGTCCATGGACTACAGCTCCTTTAATGACAAAATGAGGGGCACATCAGTCATTCTATGTTGCATACTCACGTTATCCGTTCATCTTTCAGAAACATGACATTGACCTGCAGCCTTTTAGCAAAGTGCATTGTAAACCCAGTTATCTGAAAAGAAACAGATCGAGCATAAAAAACTAGGAAAACAGCATAAGAATTAGACTGATCATAATTCTCTTCCTCCTTCTCTCCAGTTATAGAGAATTAATTAATACAGCCATTTAAAAAGCAATGAAGATGTGCATATCACACAATTAAATGTCATATTTTTTTACCACATTCTCTCAGAAGCTTCTTTTTTAGATTTTTTTCTTTTTGGGTAAAGAGTAATTAATGAGGCTTGGTTCACACCATGAGGCATTTTAACAAACGTTCAGGAAAGCTTGCGCAGGGAGGGCATGGCAATTTTACAGTTAATTATGGTGACAAGGTAGTGCACATTGCGCAATTAAAGAGACCAGATAGGATAACGCATGCTGCTTGCGGGGTTTGACTTCAGTAATTGACATTGTTACTTTGTTCAGGGCTATTTAACTTAAACATCACGTTCAACCTTAAAGGATACATGAGGCGGACAAAAAGAAAAAGTTCAACTCACTTGGAACTTCTTCCAGCCCCAGAAGCATTTGTGTCTCACGGCGCAGCTGCTTAATCTCAGAGTCCCAGTCATCAGCTGTTGCTTTCGTAATGGTTGGCGACCCAACTGGGTCATCCTCACCTGTGCATGCTCGTGGCCGTGCTTCCTTGCCTGGGAGTTTTTTTCCACAGGAGCAGTGCTACTTTTGCAGTTCACACTCATTATACCTCATGCATTACCACTGTGAATCAAGCCTAAGGTCTTTTTCACACAGGAGACTGCAATGCACACTAGAGACGCAGTTCATTCTCCAATTCACCGGCCAAAAAGCGCCTTCTAGCTGAATAGCAGAGATTGTCCTGCACAGTAGCACAGACCCGATTGAGCTCGGCTATTTCTGCCAGGACCCAAATAGGACGGACTTAGCATGTATACGCAGGGAGAGCTCTGTTCGTGGGTCACAGGAATGGAACACGACTGCAGAGGGAGATGGGGAAAGCCTCTATAGGATTCAAATGCTTCCCTCTTCCGAGATGAATTCCCCTTAGGGTCAATTTCTATCTCACAGGTTTACGTTAATGCTAGGTCAATACAATTCCATTACCCATCCGATTGACGGAAATCGCATAGCTATTTTCACGTCTGATCTGTTTATGATCAATAAAGGGATGGATTCTGCAAAGTTCTAATCGGAAAATTGATCCCTTTATTTATTGGGAGCAGTTTGGACATGTACACACAATAAAACTTTGCGTCAGATTACCCTTCTTCCAGACAGGAAATTAAACCATGTGTATCCAGCAATAATTCTCCTTATCTGTTTATCTTGTGCATTTTTTCTCCTTATAGTTGAGGTGATAACTAAGGTTTGAATCAATCACATGATTATTTGATTATTTGAACTTACAGGCTCAACATCTACAAATGTCTCATGTTCTTCCTTGTTAGAGCTTAGGCCATCCACAGATTCCTTTATGAAGTCACTTGCATACAGGAAATGAGGCAGAGAAAGGAATATCGGTTTACCTAGGGGAACATACAATGTATTATTTTTATTATTTGGTATTTATATAGGGATATGGCTGTCCCTCAGAGGGGCTCACAATCTAATCCCTATCATTGTCTAAGGTCAAACTTGTGGGAAACCAATTAGCTTTACCACTTATTTCACAACTACAGTATATCTACGTCCTCTGTGACCTCATCAAAGCAAAGAGGACGTAGATATACAATTTTAATTACCAGCCCAGCTGTGCACAATCGGCATGCCACCCGGCACTGTCAGCTGCATTACTAATTGGCAAAAGGGAACATGTGTAGCCACACATTGTAGCCAGTTAGAGCCCCCCCCCCCCCCCCCTTCATGGATGAATGATCACTGCTGTAGCAAACAGAGGTGATCCTTCATCTTTTCCCTTCGGTGACCAGATTAGCTAAATAAAAGTGATCAGCAAGCAGCGTCTCTCACCTTACTTCGTTCCAGCGATCAGCCTGCAGACCGAGCCTCCATTCCCCACTCTGCATTCAGCCGCGTAATGCTGAATATCTGGGTCCCGGATTGACGACGTCATCAAGCCGGGACACGGGTAGTCGTCATTACGTGGCTAAGTGCAGAGCGTGGAATGGGGACTCGGGCTGCAGGCTGATCACTGAAACAAGGTGAGGTGAGAGAGGCTGCTTGCTGATCACTTTTTTGGCCGATCTGTGCACGGAGGGTGCTGCCTGATAGGGAAGGGGGGGGGGGGGTATTTGGCCATCCACACTAAGGGGAGCAGTTATTTAAAGGGGGGGTTAACAACATAACTGGGGGACATCTGGGTAACTGAGGGGGGGGGGGGTCTGATAATTGGGGCACATCTTGTTACCATAAGGGGATAACCTAATACTGGGGTACATCTGGCTATAATGGGGGGGCCTGATACTCGATACACATCTGACTGTGCTAGGGGAACATAAACTGCCCTCCCCCCCCCCCCCCCGGAAAGCCCAGTTTGTCTTGAAAAACACAATATATAGATCATTTAGGTGTCGTGAGTGGGGATATTGCAGATTACACAGGGACATAGCTAAAGCGTCAAAACTGCTCTGGTCCATAAGGGGAAAACAAGGTCTGGATGCAAAGTGGTTAATGGTGTTTTTTTGGAATGCATGAGGAAATTGAAGTACCCAGAGGAAAGTATATTACCTTCTAGGACAAAGACAGCATAGTAGCACTTAAAGGGACATTATGGCAAAAAATACCCTGTACAATTTAAAATATATATGTACATATAAATACATTATTACCCTAGAGTATATTTTTTATTTCTTAAGTTACAGTCACTTACAGTACACATAGTAATAATCCGAATATTAGTCTGACAAATCAGAGTCTCCTACCGAATAGTCCAAACAGATTGGGGCAGCAGCACCGCATGTTATGCTCGCATTCCGTGGAGTACAGTAAGGCATACAGTCAATGAAAAGTATGCTTCACCTTTACTGGTAATGAAGGCGTTTACTGGTAGCACACTAAATGCGGTGTGTTACCATGCCGTAACCCCTTATACCGCAACACACCTCCTGCACTGGAACATGGTGCATTGCAGTGCAGTAAGCCACATTACAAAGAAGCTGTTACACCAAACTGCAACACACTACTGTGAACGTGGCCTTATGCTTTGCAAAAGGAATCCCTGGCAAGGACTTACACAAAGATGCCACCTGGCCTGCCTAGTCGCGGCACATTATTTTGGCAGTTGGACTGTACCAGTGCCTTTCAAGTAGTGCTTTTAAAATTTAAAGGAAACCTTGAGAATCCCCCTTAGCATATGTAATAGTCCAAAACCTGCTATCAACACGTTTAGATCCATCACAGCATAATACCTATTTAAGTAACAGTTGCATAGGAATTTTAAAAAATACAGCTTATCAATTTTCGTTACAAATGTGTGTATATACAGGGCCAGATTTAGGCCAAGGCCGCCTAGGCCATGGCCTAGGGTACCACAGGTATATATATATATATATATAGAGAGAGAGAGAGAGAGAGAGAGAGAGAGAGAGAGAGAGAGAGAGAGAGAGAGAGAGAGAGAGAGAGAGAGAGATACGCACACACACACACACACACACACACACACACATTTTACAGCTCTTTGCTACGGTGCCCCTTTAATTTCACTGGAGCTGTCCTGCTTCTCTTTGCGGACATAACCTTGTATTGACAGTTTTAAGTTTATTATCATAATAAACACATTTAAAGTTGGAGTGTGATCTGGAGGCAATACATTAATTGAGAAAAAGTATATCAAAAGTAAACATAATGCTAGGTACACTCAATGCTAGGTACACACAATGTTTTTTTTTTCAGTCGATTTTCCGTTCGATCGATTCTTGATTTGTTTTCTCTCTCGATTCTCTTATCTTTTCGTATCAATTTTCATTCACTTCTATGAAAAATCGAGCTGTAAAATGATCGAAAGTAATATCGGACATGACGTTAATTATCTATCGAACCATCTATCTAACACAAAAAGCGCATTGTGTGTACCTAGCATAATAAACCATAAAAAATGAAGTTACAAATGAGCAGCTTGAGTTTTGTGGTCCCCATTGAAATAAATAAAGAAAAGAATCATTATGGCTTTCCCTGCATGCTTGGCTAGTAGGACTTTGATGCATTCTCACACACCGGCACAGTGGCTTGGCAATCCATACTCTGGCAAAGTAAAAGCCGCCACTCACAGCAAGTCAATATGACCTCTTGGTAATAAAATGTCTCAGTGCACTTCATTAAATTATAACCAATCTAAAACTACACTAAGCTTGCACTAGATAAAAGTCCAAAACGGCAGTAAGCTCCCAATAGATAAATGGAGGCATGGTCCTCAGCTCATGAAATAAAACAATACAGAGAGCATTTACATCGTTTGTAAACAGCAATCCTCCAATAGCATTTGAGAAAGTCAGATGGCGAAACTAGTAGGGCAAGATTTTGTGACACGGAATAGCAGCAACATGACCATATGCTAAAGTCATTGGCCTCAATTCATAAAAGAATTTGCGATAAAAAAAAATCTGGGAGGGAAAACACCGCATTTGGTATTTTAGACCTTTGTGTGCTAATTCATAAAGATTTTCACAGCTGCCTTTGAAGTTCGGTAAATTACCGCAGCCCATTGAGCGGTACAGCAGAAGTGTGCCGATATCTCTCTTTTGTTACAAGCTGTAATTATGGTTCCCTGCACAGCCTTGCAGAGACTTCGGCTCCCTGCACAGATGACTCACACAGACATCTGCTCCCTGCACAGATGTCTCACACAGACTTCTGCTCTATGCACAGATGACTCACACAGACTTCGGCTCCCTGCACAGATGACTCACACAGACTTCGGCTCCCTGCACAGATGACTCACACAGACTTCGGCTCCCTGTACTTTGCATAGTTTAGACCTCACCAGAGGTGTCAGTAACTTGTTAACACCTCATTAGAGGTGTCGGTAATTATCGTCTGACTTACCGCTTGTTGAAGGCTTTATGAATTGACATTTGCTGACATGTGTTGGAGGTAACTACAGCCAAGTCAGTAATTTTCCTCACTGCTCTGTAATTTCAGTTTTTCATGCGGAAACAGCCTTTATGAATTGACACTTTGCTAACTGCTTGGGAAAGTCTGCTGTTTTCCGCATTACCACATGCGGTAATGCTTTATAAATTGAGGCTATTGTGTCTGTTTAGGTCCTGGGAATTTACCATACTCCTGCACTGGGTGGGAGTACATCATTTGCAATTTTGTATGCTTTATAATAATCTGTTATGCTAGGTACACACCACACCATACAATTTTGTGTTAGATAGATGGTTCAATAGATAATTTCCATCATGTCCGATATTATTTTCGATCGTTTTTCTTGTTGATTTCTCATAAAAGTGAATGGAAATTAATAAGAAAAGATAAAATAATCGTTTCGGAAATCGAATCAAAAATGGATCAAACGGAAAATCGACCGAAAAAAATGCATCGTGTGTACCTAGCATTAAAGCAGACCTGAACTCAGAAGTCCTCTCTGCTCTAAAAGATACTCAGCAGCATAATAATCTTTAAACAAAAACGCATTTCTTTGTTGCAGCTGATACAAATCCTAAAATAAATCTGCACTGTTTCTACTTCCTGATTCATGGAAGGAGACATATTGTTAACATCCTGTGCTTTTATATGAGCTTATCTGCCATCTCTGCCATGGCAGTCATGCGACACAGGGGGGAGATAAGATTACAACTTGTGATTAGTCACAGATGGTTTTCTTTTATAGATAATGATTACAATGATAACTTTCACTATGGAGATGTTTTTTTTATTTTTTTGAGATTTTGTGTTATCTTCCTTTACACATGATGAGCTGAGGATCATGTATCCATTTATTGAGTGGGAGCAAACTTCAGATTTAGACTTTTTTTAATTGAATTAAGCAACCTTTTATTACCAAGAGGTCACATTAACCTGTGACGAATGACTTCGTAATTGCAAAGTGCTCTTTCATTAAAGTGAAAAACAAATTATGATATCATGAATTGTATGTGTAGTATAAGAAAAGAGTCTCAAATTTATATTTTAAGTTATACAGCTTTTTTTTTAATAACACAGCATCATTCTCTAATGTTTGCAGTTTACAAATTACACTCTATATTTTTAACTATGAAACAGAGCACAGCTAATTACCCTTTGAACTTTCCTGCAGTGAAACCTTAAATAAACAAGAAACAGCAAGAGACAGGTTGAAATAAGTGCTTCATAAAACAGCACTGTAGCCAACCAAGCTTGGCTCATAGAAGCTCTTTTGCATAGATAACAACTAATTTTTCTTAACTCTTCCTGTACTGGGAACCATACGAGACTCATACCTGTGTTACTAATGCTCTATTTCGTAGCTGTATCACACATACAATTCATTATATCATACGTTTATTTTCACTTCAGATTCCCTTTAACACAGTGTGAATTACGATGTTCTTTATTTTTTTCCTAATACATTCATTTAACATTTTCTGAGCATACTCTCCAATATGTAAGCTGAATACAGCAAGACATCTACTTACCTCCTTGGCATTCTCGGAGGTCCAACACACCAGCTCCAGTGCAATTTCTAGACAGCACAAAATCCGTGCAATAGCAATGATTGTCTGGATTGATTAATGGTGAGGCAAGAGCAGTGCTTGGCACTACAAACCGATATAATTTAATGCCTTTTAGTGTATATTCTTTTTCAAAATCTCCATATATGGATCTATAACAGAAAATGAATGAATAATGTTAAATAATATTCAACATCTTTTGGGTCAGTTTGGAACAGATAGCAAACAAATTATTTAAAGGTAGTAGGGTCTTTGAAATACAGTATAAATAAATCTAATACTATTTCCTTCATTTACCATATTCAACGAATATATTTTGTAAGTTGTGATTTGACAGATAAGAGAATCAAATTTGTGAAGGACAGGGCCGGCCTTAGGCTTCACAGCGCCCTGAGCGTAACCAGATTTTGGTGCCTCCCCCCCCCAAATTCATCCTCTTCGCGTGTGAGCGCACCACACACATACACTAATGGGGGGGGGGGGATCTGCTGCCTAAATACACTAAAAGGGGATCTGCGACTGTAAGACTAGTAGCCTAAGCCTATATACACTAAAGGGGGGATCTGCCTACAGTATAGGTTAGATAGGTAGCTGCCCCCAGTATAGATTAGATAGGTAGCTGCCCCCAGTATAGATTAGATAGGTAGCTGCCCCCAGTATAGATTAGATGGGTAGCTGCCCCCAGTATAGATTAGATAGGTAGCTGCCCCCAGTATAGATTAGATAGGTAGCTGCCCCCAGTATAGATTAGATAGGTAGCTGCACCCAGTATAGGTTAGATAGGTAGCTGCCCCCAGTATAAGTTAGATAGGTAGCTGCCCCCAGTATAGTTTAGATAGGTAGCTGCCCCCAGTATAGATTAGATAGGTAGCTGCCCCCCCCCCCAGTATAGGTTAGATAGGTAGCTGCCCCCAGTATAGGTTAGATAGGTAGCTGCCCCCCAGTATAGGTTAGATAGGTAGGTGCCCCCAGTATAGATTAGATAGGTAGCTGCCCCCCCCCCCTGTATAGGTTAGATAGGTAGGTGCCCCCAGTATAGATTAGATAGGTAGCTGTCCACAGTATAGATTAGATAGGTAGCTGCCCCCCAGTATAGGTTAGATAGGTAGGTGCCCCCAGTATAAATTAGATAGGTAGCTGCCCCCCAGTATAGATTACATAGGTAGCTGCCCCCCCCCCCCAGTATAGGTTAGATAGGTAGGTGCCCCCAGTATAGATTAGATAGGTAGGTGCCCCCAGTATATATTAGATAGGTAGCTGCCCCCCAGTATAGATTAGATAGGTAGCTGCCCCCCAGTATAGATTAGATAGGTACTAGGTAGCTGCCCCCCAGTATAGGTTAGATAGGTAGGTGCCCCCAGTATAGATTAGGTAGGTAGGTGCCCCCCCCCCCTCCCCTCATACTGAAGGGGAAGCCGCGGGGAGGGCAGCCCGTCCTCTCCCTCCCTTCCTCTCCGGGCCACCCTCCGTGCTCCCCCCTCCGATGCAGACTGCAGCAGAGCCAGAGAGAACAACTCACCTCCCTGCCCTGGTTCCGATCGCCGGCGCCTCTCACGGTGTCTCACTTGCTGCTGGTCTCCTCTTGTACATAGTTACTGATGCATACTGTTAAGCAGAAAGTTTAGTGTGTATCAGTGACAATGTACAAGAGAAGACCAGCGGCAAATGAGAGGCGCCAGCGATCGGAACCAGGGAGGTGAGTTGTTCAGTCTGCAGGGGGAGCACGGAGAGCGCCCGGAGAGGAGGGAGGGAGAGGACGGACTGCCCTCCCCGTGGCTCTCCCCTCCATCACGGTGGCCGCACAGGCATCATTCATGTTTGCCCCTTATCACCCCCAGCAGCGGCACCGGGGGGGCGGAGCGAAACGGACACAGCCAGGGCGCAGCTTGCCAGCTTCCAAATTAAAACACATGCGGCCAGGCGGCAGGAGCGCCCCCTGGAAGCCGGCGCCCTGAGCGATCGCACCAGTCGCTCAGGTCAAAGGCCGGCCCTGGTGAAGGACTCATGAGGACCATAGATGGGACTGGTGCAGGTGAGGACTACTGGCTGCACAATGGGAGCATGTTCAAGTTCCAGGGCAGTCTGCCTCTGTCCTCATGGAAATGTATGAACAGAAAGTTGCCATTGAAGGAAATATCAGCCAATTTAAGCTAGGCAAGCTCTACTTACCCAGGGCTTCCTCCAGTCCCTTGCAGCCGACATGTCCCTCATCCCAGCTCCGCTCCCAGCCGCCGGCCCGGGGTCCCCGCCGATGCAGAGGCTGACCTTGCGAGATCGTCCTCTACTGCCTCTGCACGAGTGTTGCTGTCAATCACTCGCATGTGGCCTGGAGTGGTCTGCGCAGGCGCAGTAGTAGAGACAATTGACAGCGGTGATTGCACAGGCGAAGTAGAGGATGACCTCGTGAGGTCGGCCTCTATACCGTCGGGGACCAGGAGCCAGAACCTGGGAGCGGAGCTGCGATGAGGGACATGTCGGCTGGAAGAAGCTCCTGGTAATTAGAGCTTGCCTAGCTCTACACCGTCGGTAATTGTGAGCCAGCAGCTGGGAGCGGAGCTGCGATGAGGGACATGTCAGCTGTAAGGGGCTGGAGGAAGCCCCTGGTCAGTAGAGCTTACCTAGCTTAAATTGGCTGATATTTCCTTTAAGGGGCTTTCTATTTAGTAACAGACTGTTGTTGAGTTAATAAAAATAATAACTGCCAATGAAATGTGATGAAGACACGTTCCTGGGTTTTACCCCTTAAAGAGGAATTCCAGCCTAAACAAACATACTGTCATTAAGTTACATTAGTTATGTTAATTAAAATAGATAGGTAATATAATCTCTTACCCACCCTGTTTTAAAAGAACAGGCAAATGTTTGATTCCATGATGGCAGCCATCTTTTTGGTTGAAAGGAGGTGACAGGGTGCATGAGACACAGTTCCAACTGTCCTGTGTCCTGAGCACCTCTCCCAGTTGCTAGGCAATGTGATTAACAACATAGGAAATCCCATCATGCTCTGCACAGCATCAGGGAAAAAAAGCCCAGGCTTTTTTTCTTTGATGGGTGGAGCTTAGTTAAAAATGCAGCTAAAAATGAGGCTTGGGTAAGAAAAACAAAGTTCTGATGCTGTGTAACTGTTAAAGAAACACCAAGCCTTTTCAGTTCTGCTGAGTAGATTTTTAGTCCGGAGGTTCACTTTAAGATTCCTGACAATTGTGACACTCATCACTATTGATACAGCAATACATTTTTCATTACTAACAGGACAACCTAGGCTTTCTTTGGGTAATATTTCTTTCTTAAATGTATTCTATTTCAATGCCATTTTACATGAAAAAATAAACATAAATGCAGAAAATACACTTTTTTTTTATGTGTCAACTTTGCTAGTTTTCATGTAACAAATGGCACTACTATAAAACACCTCAAAATATACTCCTTGCCTTTTCCTGGTTAAAATGATACCTCATATTCCTAAACTCATTCCTAGTTGGGCATGTGGTAGACCATTATCCCCAAATTGTATGTCTGTAGCGACTGCATCTGACACTGCACAAATCTATCGCTAGGCAACAGCGGAGTGATACGTCTGTACAGCATTGCTGCCCCGAATAGTCACCCTAATGATCACATCAGGCAGCTACAGGCGGCAGTCATTAGAGGTGTGAACACATCTTAATGATGAGTACAGGTGGTGACATGGGGTTAACAGGCTAAGAAGAGATTAACAAATCATTTAAAAAGGAAAAAAACACCTTTTATTTTTTACTCTGACACCATTTGCTACTCTTTTTATGCAACAAGCATGTGGCGGTGGCTTTTAATGCAGGATGTGAGTTTCATGTCTTGGAATCTACAGGAGGGATTTTTAGGATGTAAAATCTTAAAGGGGTTCTTTCGCGAAAAATGTAGGCAGTTAAAAAATGTGACAGATGACAGGTTTGGGGCCAGTCCATCTTTTTAAGGGGGATTCTCAGGGCTTTCTCTGTTTTCAACAGCATTTCCTGAACAACAGTTGCAAAATCTAACTGACATAATAGTGTGCAAGTGATTAGGGAGGCCGGCTGATATCTTGCTATTTTGGCAGTTTAACTGCTGTTCAGGAAATGCTGTTGAAAATCCCCCTTAAAAAGATGGACTGGCCCAAAACCTGTCATCTGGCACATTTTTTAAATGCCTACTTTTTTCGCGAAAGAACCCCTTTAAAGGAAACCTGAAGCGAGTAAATTTATTTAAAATAAACATATGATGTAGCTGCAAATTAATATCACATACTTACCTCCCCTGACAAGATTTTGTCAGAACTGAAATATACCAGTTGCTGTCAGTTATATATCAGCAGCTGTCAGTTACAATTGAATGTGCAAGGTAATGCCCATGTTTCTCTATGGCTCAATGGGTGATATTACAGTTTAACAATGTGCTGACCAGGAAACTGTTAGGGGGTAATGGCCCTTTTAAAAATGGAGGACGGAGAATTTCATTGATCACAGTGAACAAATGGGACGCAGGAGAGGAGAAAGAGATTGAGGAGTAGACTACACAGGAGGTAAGTATAACCTGTGTATGGTTATTTTGACTTGTTATTTTCAGTTCAGGTTCTCTTTAAAAGGTTAAAAGCAGCAAAACTTTAGGCAAAACTTTTTTTTTGTTGTGTATAGAGTGGGGTAAACATTCAACTTTCCATCACTTCTCCTTGCTGGTGACTATGTAAATGGGACAGGACGTGAGGAAAAATCTTTCCAACTGGAACTTATGGCCCATACTCACGGGCTACAATTGTTGCCGCAACACGCGGCGCATGCGTGTTGCGGCGACAGGTCGCCCGTGAGTACGCGGCGTTGCACGGGCGCGCACCCCGAACCGTCGCTCGTCGCTGATGTCGCCAGGCGATTGACCCAATCAATCGCCTGGCGACAGTGCCGCCGCAACTCCGCCGCAACTGTCGCTAGTCCGCGTGAGTATGCGGACTAGCGACAGCAACCTTCATAAAGAATACGGCGCGTCTGTCGGGGGGAGGAGGACCGTCGGCGACAGCTTCCGTCGCACCGCTGGTCCCTCTTCCGCGTGTGTACGCGGAGGGACCTGGCGACGAGCTGTCGCCGGCCTGTCGCGCACACGCTCACATGTGCTGGTGACAGGCCAAAAAAGTTGCCCGTGAGTATGGGCCATTAGACAGAGATAAATACTAAGAGATTGTAACCCTTTCCTAGTCTATTCAAGCATAAAAGAAAACATTTGTGGACTGGATATTGGTCTACCCACCGAGCGCCCTCCACTGTGTGCTAATCTGAGTCCTGGATTGAACTATTACAGCCCCAACGCCAGAGGCTGTGGTGGAAATTCCTCATCATCAGCATACACAGCTCTGTAGTGTTTGTAAACACGATACATCTGCTTCTTTCCATAACAGCAAACACTTAATACATTTATCTAGTAAAAGAGTATTCTGAGAGCACAATAAACACATTTTGCTGAACCTATACATGTTTGGTGTCCCTGATATAAAGTTAAGATCATTATGACAAAATGTTTACTGTATATTTGTTGGCAAATACTTGTACTAATGATCAGTAACAACTGCTTATTTTTTTTTTTTACTGTCTTTTCCCCGAATAATGAATACACTGAAATGTTTTAATATGTGAGGCCAAAATAAAACGTCTTATTTTCCCCAGCTGTCCGAACCAGAAGAAACAAAGCAGTGTTTCTCTAGGCATCAGCTAGTGGCAGACAGGTGCTTACCAAGTTTTCTGTGTGACTTACTTTTATGGGCCAGGGTAGACCAGCCACAGAAATGCAACACAGAAGCGCATCATTCTGCATGTGTATGTTTGTACATTGGTCCTGTGTTTAATTCATAAGCCTGTCTGTGCAAAATACATTTTGGTGAGGGGCGCACAGATTTTTAACTAAGACTCACAGTGTTGACCCTCAGTTGTTTTAAAGGCTGCGGAGATAGGGGTGATTGTTATTACTTACCTATGGGGTGCTACTCCTCTGGCCCCTCGTCCATATGGGATGCACCATCTTCCCCAGTTGAGACCTCATTTTGAATTTCCCGACTAAGTTGCGCAGCCATGAACGCACTGGACTCACATTCATGGACTAAATCTCACGGTGTGAATTGCGGCAATCACAGGCATGTAACTTTGCCAGGAACATCAAAATGCTCTCCTAGAGAAGATGGCAGCTCCCATACGGATGAGGGGGGAGAGCAGTAGCACCCTGTAGGTAAGTAATGATGATCACCCCACCCCCAATGGCACGCTCTATTACGAGCCGTGCTTATGAAAAGCTTTATTTTATATATATTTTAGTTACAGGTGCTCAGTTGCCTTTAAGGAGAATGCACACAGTCTATTTATGAATTTCAGTAATCATTTTACCAAATATTAAGTACTAGATGGTGGTACTGTACATGCTGTGTGGGACATTAGTGCGCACAATCTCTCTGAATAACCCGTGCACCATCACACCACACATGCGCATGCAATCAGCAATGCGGTTGATTGCTGCAGCCAATCACAGTGGAGTAGGGCAGAATGGGGCAGGCTTGGGACAGATGGACACTCATACATACAGTAACAGCAACAGCAAACTGGACAGGTTGCTGCAACCACCCCACTCCTATAGCTGGGAGCAGGACACAGCAGCCACATGCAGTAGAAAGGAAGAATCCTGCTGCACCAGCTATGGATAAAAGCCCAATTTTTATTCAAGCAATGTGGACAAATCAGCACAAATACAGCTCACGCGTATCGGAGCTAACTCATGGCTCCTAGTCCATACATACAGCAGTCGGCTTGGAAATTATTATTATAGATTAAACTGTATTATGGCACTGGTGTCTAAATCTATGACCTTATTGTTTTGTATGGTACGCTGTGTTTAGGTTGGCATTGACATCCGCCTTTAAAAACTTTTTGATGAGCTTGCAAATTGTAAATTATGGACGGTAATTCCAGAGTTGTTCTTACTTAATATCTTTTTATAGATTTATAACTTACCTGCAGATTTCAGAAGAAAAGAAAAATAACGGAACTTTTTTGTCTACAAATGGCGGAAATGAAGCTGCATCTGTTAAATAAACACATAACAGTCTTGTTTAATTAAAGGATGTGCAATATTTTAATCTCAAATGTTCGGACCTAACATGGTAAATTGTGAACAAATCATCACTTTCTCTTCAATTTAAAGAGTTCCTTTATTCTATGCTATTGTTCTAGAAGTATAACATGTGGATCGCTAAACTAAGGTAAGCTAAACTAAAGCCCAATCTACACGATACGATTCTTTGTACGATTCGATTACAATTCTATTTACGATCCGATTAAATCTGACATGTCCGATCGGGATTCAATTAAATTCGATTTGCCATTGCAAAACAATGGCAAATCAAATTGAATCGAATCCTGATCGGACATGTCAGATTTAATCAGATCGTAAATAGAATCGTAATCAAATTGCACAAAGAATCATCTCGTGTAGATGGGGCTTAAGCTCTGAGCACTTAAAACAGGGGTGAAAGGCGCCCAATGCATAAAAGATAGGCTAATTGTGATGATCGCTGCTGCAGCAGCTGTTGCTGGAAGTAGTAGTGCTGCAGCTCAGGCAGTTCAGATCTATTTCCATGCAAGCTGCATAGCTTTGTCTGTCTTTCCCTGCTGCCAGCTTGTGACTGATTATCATTCACCTGTGTGGGAATCTGCATGTCTGCTCCCATTGGATGACCTCAGTATAAAGATCTGCTTCCTGCAGGGTTTCCTTGGGTTTTCATAGCTTCAGCTTAAGCCTGTCTTGCTGTCGCTTTAGCCCCCGATCGTGTTTCTTGTTATAAAGATACTTTGCTGGTCTTTGCATAATATATTGGTTCATTGCCAATATATATGCATACCAGCACGTTTATTATTTTCCTTGTATTTGTGTTACGTTGATACATCAGTGTCGCTGATGTATACGTACACGAACTGTTTATATCCTGTGTGCAGTTAGTCAGCTTTCCAGCACGTTTTGGTAGGTTGCGCGTACCGTGACCACCCGTGCTGAGGTAGTTACCCTGCTCCTGGTTCTGTTTGTGGATTGCGTTCATCTCTGCGAAGAGATAACGAATCCTTCTGAATCCTGTTCTGTTACTGTTTGTGGATTGCGTTCATCTCTGCGAAGAGATAACGAATCCTTCTGAATCCTGTTCTGTTACCGTTTGTGGATTGCGTTCATCTCTGCGAAGAGATAGCGAATCCTTCTGAGTCCTGTTCCCTGTATTACTCTAGTCCTAGTCAGCGTTCCTGCTTATGTCATATATCGGTTCATTGCCGATATATACATATGTTAGTCAGACGTTACAAATAGTTTCATTGATAGCTGTAATTGTAGTACGCTAGGAAAACATACTTATTGTATATTTATCTGTGTTACGTTCATCTATCTTGATCCTGCTGTTTTCTGACTGTCCTGTCCTGTCTTTGTGAGGCACGCCATCGCCGCAGCGCATTGGCTGCCTCATTCCAGTCTGTCTGGTTTTGGACGCTTGCTGTCGCTAAGTAGCCGCTAGCTAGCAAGCGTTCATTCTGTCTACCTGTCCTGATCTCCTCAGTTCTGGTTTATGCGCTCAGCGCTACTTTGCGCTGAGACGTTATAACGAAAGCATTGTTTGTGGCTGTCAGATCTGCACCGGCTCTGTGCGCCACAATCTCCTATTGGAGTCTGTCCTTCCCTCCACTATACTAGGGATAGCCTGTTTCCTGGTGCTAGTGTGTGTACCTCCTCCACGCCAGCTCATGCGTTGCATGCTGACTGTGGAGAATACACCACCAAGCCTCACATTATGAAAACCCCATTACCAATCCCTATTGTGGGGGGAATTTCCAGAAATTATGACACTGTTTGTCAGGGGTCCTGCTCCTTTAAAAAATTTGAAAAGCTTGGTCCTGAAGTTACAGACAAATTTATATCAGAATTGGTTAAAGTTCTGGCCAATCCCGACTTTCGGGCTTCTGCAATTTCTACCTGGTCTGATTGGATCGTTTGTGCTCTTTTTAAGGGCAAACTTTTTGATTGGGCAATCGATGTCTTAGATCACACTCAGTTTAGACAAAGTCCTTTGCAATTTATAGCTTTTGTAATTCACAATTGGTTGCGCATAGATCCATTGCCTTTTCCTCTTAATGAACTCCTGGCAGCAGGCCAATCAGCTGCTCCTTCAATTGCTTGCAAGAATGAGCAGCAAGCAGAAAGTGTTACTGATAATTTTCCTGCAGCTTTGAATAAATCAAAAACAGCAAGGTCAAAGGCAAAACGCAAACGTTCTAAGAAACGTGTCCAATCTGCAGAGTCGTTATCCTTAGCGACTGAGACCTATAATGAGATTCTGCCATTAACAGATAATGAAATGCAATTGTCTTTCAGGGGAGTTAAATGGACTTATGAAACTACTAATGAACTTTCATCACTGGCTAGGGAAAATAAAGATTTTTGTTTAAAAGAATTATCTGAGTATGATTATGAGGAGATATTACAGAGTATTGAACAAATCAACTTATTTGTGAAGCAAGGAAAGTTTGCATACACTACAGTTAAACACTTGCTACAGGTATTAGAGATTCTTAAGAATAAGGAATCTGCCAATCACCTGCTAATTAACCCAATATATGTCCCTGCCACAATCATATCTGCAAACTGTGATCTGCCTGTTAAGTATGCTTGGAATCCTCCATTTGAGAAAGGAGAGATGGAAGCTCTGGTCAATGAATGGAAGAATGATTCAAGTTCATTTTGTCAATTTTACAGTGCAAAAAGTGAATTAGTATTGAATGCATGCATTAAGTCTGCCTATAACCTAATAAAAACTGGTGTGTGTGGGTATGACTTTGTGGCTCCATTGATCGATGTGTGGAAAATGATTTTGGATGATTTTTATGCGATTCAATCAGTTGATACCAGGGAAGACACACTGTCAATTGGAGACTGTCCCACTTCTCCAGTTACTGAGTCCCTGCCATGTCTTGTGAATGTTCCTGTAACTCCACCCTGTACCATGGATAACTCAGTGTTACTTCCCAGTAAAACAGAAGCCACTGATACTTTCTTAACTTTGCCCTGCACAAATTTCTCAGCAGAGAATCCAGAGGTCCTGCTGACTTCTAAGTCCAGCCTAGCCAGTACTCATGAGTCTTTGTTCAGTGAAACAGACACCAGAAAAATCTTGCCTGTCTCTGCAAACACTTCTGCAGAAATTACCTGTGTTAATAAAGTTCAACTCCTGTCTGATCCAGCAGATGCCAATAGATGCACTACATCAGTTTCCGAGTCCCAGCAATCCTGTCCAGAAATCTCAGAACCCCAGCATCTGAATTTTCCAATTTTACAATTGAATGGTGATTCAGATGCGCAAACATTGTGTCTTGATCTTCCTGTTTCTACACCTCGCTCTAGTTTCGTGAATAGCTCAGAGCATCTGCTCTGTGAACCTGAAATCGCAGAATTATTACCTTGTTCAGAAAATGTTCCAATAAATTTGCCCTGTATCATGAATTGTGCAGTAGATCTCTCCAATGAAACTCAGGTCACAGAATCATTATGCTGTCCAGCAGGTGCTTCCATGGTTTTGCCCTGCAATATGGACTGTTCAGTGATCCTGTCCAGTAAAGCTGTGGTCGCAGAGTCTTATGCTTCACCCAGTACTTTGGATATTTCAAACCCTCTAGCAGAAGGGTCTGAGGCACTGCTTACCTCAGTTGGTGTTGCAGTAATATTCACTTGTCTAGCAGCTGTTTTGGAATTACAGTCTGCTCTAATAAAACTTGGTGAATTTCTGCCCAGCAAAGCAGAAGCCATTGAAATATTGTCCTCGTCAGCAATTGTGTTAGATACCTTGCCCTGTACACAGTCTGATTTAACCAATGTTGAGTCCCTCTCCAGTGTTGTAACAGCCGAGGAACTCCAGCCCTGTCCTCTGAATGTTTCAGAAGTCTTGCCCTGTAACATGGATAATTCTGATTCTCTGGTCAAAATAATAGAAATCTCAGAATTTCAGTCCGGTCTGATGAGTGTTCCTGAAACCCAGCCCTGTATCCTGAAAGATTCTGGTTCTCTGGCCGCTGTGGCAGAGGTTCCAGAGTCCCCTTCCTGTCCAGGGAATTCCTCAGTTTTGCCTAGTCCAGTGGGGGCTGCTGCAATACTGACTTGTTCTGCAGCGCCTCATGAGCTCCAATCCAGTGTATTAAATGAGTCTCTGTCCAGTCCAGAGGTAGTTGTGGAGTCCCTATCTGGTTCAGTGCACACATCAGAAGATTTGTCCTGTCTTGTTAGTGCCCCTGAATCTGATTTGTTGCTGACTTTGCTGGAATCAGCGACATCTAAGTCTGATCCAGCATTCTTGTGTAAAAGTCCAGTAGTTGCGAAGTTTAGTCATGATTTTTTTTTGGCCAGTCCTGGTTTTGGTCCTGTCTTGGCTGACCCTGAGGCTCACAGTTCCTTGACATGCCCAGAGGTTTCTCTTGTGCCGGTGTGCCCAGATGTTCTTTGTGTGCCAGAATGCCCAAGTGTGTCTAAGGTGTTAGCGTGCTCTGATGCTTCCTTAGTGGGAACACGTTCTGATGTTGCCAGTCTGCCTGCATGCCCAGAGATGGTTCTGGTCCCTGAAAGCCCTGATATTGATGTTTGTCCTTGTGGCCCTGACTCGGGAATTGCCCTAGGTTCCATAGGGGTTCTTGATAGTTCTCCATGTGAGCCTAAGGGGCATTCTGACCTATGGGGATCTCTTTGGAGCTTCAAGGTGTTCTGGGAGGTCTCTGAGAAAACTTGTCCTGGTGCCTTGGACTGGTTCAACAGTGGGTTTTGTGTTGGTAAAGACAGTACCGGTGGGCATTGCAAAGGCTTTGGCGTTTCTGAACGGTTCCTGGAAGGCGGTGGGTATCGCTCAGGGAATTTCGGAGGGCTTTCTTCTGGAAATCATGGTTCTGATGGGTGTCACATTGGGGCTTGTAGTACTGATGGGCATGGTTCTGTAGGTTCTGGTTCTGATGGGTCCAGTCTTGTGGGGACTGATTCTGGAATTCGGTCTTGCCGGGCTGTCCCGGTCATCATGAATTATCAGTTGGACTGTTTTGTTGGGAATTTCAGTTTTGAAAAGCGTCTGGAATCCGCTTTTAAGGGCGGGGGTACTGTGATGATCGCTGCTGCAGCAGCTGTTGCTGGAAGTAGTAGTGCTGCAGCTCAGGCAGTTCTGATCTATTTCCATGCAAGCTGCATAGCTTTGTCTGTCTTTCCCTGCTGTCAGCTTGTGACTGATTATCATTCACCTGTGTGGGAATCTGCATGTCTGCTCCCATTGGATGACCTCAGTATAAAGATCTGCTTCCTGCAGGGTTTCCTTGGGTTTTCATAGCTTCAGCTTAAGCCTGTCTTGCTGTCGCTTTAGCCCCCGATCGTGTTTTTTGTTATAAAGATACTTTGCTGGTCTTTGCATCATATATTGGTTCATTGCCAATATATATGCATACCAGCACGTTTATTATTTTCCTTGTATTTGTGTTACGTTGATACATCAGTGTCGCTGATGTATACGTACACGAACTGTTTATATCCTGTGTGCAGTTAGTCAGCTTTCCAGCACGTTTTGGTAGGTTGCGCGTACCGTGACCACCCGTGCTGAGGTAGTTACCCTGCTCCTGGTTCTGTTTGTGGATTGCGTTCATCTCTGCGAAGAGATAACGAATCCTTCTGAATCCTGTTCTGTTACTGTTTGTGGATTGCGTTCATCTCTGCGAAGAGATAACGAATCCTTCTGAATCCTGTTCTGTTACCGTTTGTGGATTGCGTTCATCTCTGCGAAGAGATAGCGAATCCTTCTGAGTCCTGTTCCCTGTATTACTCTAGTCCTAGTCAGCGTTCCTGCTTATGTCATATATCGGTTCATTGCCGATATATACATATGTTAGTCAGACGTTACAAATAGTTTCATTGATAGCTGTAATTGTAGTACGCTAGGAAAACATACTTATTGTATATTTGTCTGTGTTACGTTCATCTATCTTGATCCTGCTGTTTTCTGACTGTCCTGTCCTGTCTTTGTGAGGCACGCCATCGCCGCAGCGCATTGGCTGCCTCATTCCAGTCTGTCTGGTTTTGGACGCTTGCTGTCGCTAAGTAGCCGCTAGCTAGCAAGCGTTCATTCTGTCTACCTGTCCTGATCTCCTCAGTTCTGGTTTATGCGCTCAGCGCTACTTTGCGCTGAGACGTTATAACGAAAGCATTGTTTGTGGCTGTCAGATCTGCACCGGCTCTGTGCGCCACAATCTCCTATTGGAGTCTGTCCTTCCCTCCACTATACTAGGGATAGCCTGTTTCCTGGTGCTAGTGTGTGTACCTCCTCCACGCCAGCTCATGCGTTGCATGCTGACTGTGGAGAATACACCACCAAGCCTCACACTAATAAACTGTTAATCTTATAAACAGAGAGATAATCTTACCTCTCTTGAAGAATTTGGACCAGTTTATTGAAAAAAGGTCTTTTACTCAAGCACATAAAATTGGGGGAAACTATATAAGCTATTTAAAGTGGGATAACTATACCAGCTGCCTATACTGGGGCAACTATACAAGCTACATATACTGGGGCAACTATACTAGCTACCTATACTGGGGCAACTATACTAGCTACCTATACTGAGGCAACTATACTACCTATACTGGGGGCAACTATACTAGCTACCTATACTGAGGCAACTATACTACCTATACGGATAGCAACTGTGTTAGCTACCTATACTGGGGCACTTATACTACCTATATTGGGGCAACTATACTACCTATACTGAGGGGAACTATACTAGCTACCTTTACTGTTGCAACTATACTACCTATGCTTGGCTACCTATACTGAGGGTACCTATACCTGACTTTTTATACTGGAGCACCTATGCTTGTTACCTTTACAGAGGGCACCTACACCTGACTTCCTATACTGGGGGCACCTCACCTATAGCTGTCTATCTATACTGAGGGGGACACCTATGCTTGGCTACCTATATTGAGGGCGCCTACACATGAGATCATATAATGAGGGCACCAATACCTGGCTATCTACCCACCTATACTGAGTCTGAGGGCATTTTTTGGGGAGGGATGCACCATGGCTATAACGCGCAGTGCAAATTGTCGGTGCTGTGTTATGAATCCAATTTTTTTTTTGGGGGGGGACCTTACTGTCCCACAGATTGTTTTTATTAATATTCCTGAAAGGTCCTAGCCTTCATTTTTAAGTGTATTCAGGATATTGCACTCGAGTTGCGGCGGCACTTGTCATCCATTTTGTGGTTATTATTAGTATTTTTGTATTATACATATGTGATGTGTCACGGAGATCTGAGCATTTGGTGTAATGTGTCACGACTTCCAAAAGGTTAGGAACCACAGTCCTAGGAGATAGGAGAAAGGGTGAATTGCATATGGGCCTGCGTGTGTGTGTGTGAGTGTGTATATACGCGCACGCAAAAAGGATGAAGGGGGGGGCACCAAAATCAGGTTTCGCTCAAGGCGCTGTGAAACCTAAGGCCGGCCCTAGTTACGGAGAACATTTCGGTACATTTTATGAATTGAACTTTGGCAGTTCTTCTTATGTGGGAACATTTTGGTTTTGCTTTTTATAAGGATGACAAGGCTGGTCTTGTTATAGTTACAATATTGCAGTACTTTCTTTATGGGGTTCATACTGAAGCAGCATGTATTCTGTTGAAGGTTGACCACAGCTTTACTTTTTATGCAAATGTTATAATGGCTGTTCTCATTATATGGGGGCACAATAGGACCCTGGAAAGGGTTGTACTACATCTTAATGGTCCAAAATAGTCATGGAAAGGCATAAGTTAAGTTTCACACAATCCTACTTGGGCTGGGCTGAGCAACATCTGTATTCATATATAAGCCTTCCATAATCCTCAACAATAAACATAGATTAATCACAGGAACAATAATGTGTGTTTAAAGGGAAACATACCAGGTCCAGTCATTTCTAGTTTTTTTTTTTGTAAATAACACCTGGCTGTGTATTTGCCCATCATATGGTCACTATATATTGCCAAGGTCTGTGATAGATTGCTATGAAATGTCTCATTTATCCAGGTCATATTATTTCTAAACAAAAATAAGGTAGGGTCAGCTGGATACTGTTTAGTTAAAAAAAAATCTTCTCTTATATTGAGCAACTTGTTGTACTGAGGGATATTTTCACCTCTGTGATCTATTATGCCTAAAAGAGAAACGGATCTCTTTTGAGGATTAGGAGGTACATATTTTGGGTAGAGAAAGGAACTGGTTCAGAAGAGCAGTGAAATCAGTGATTTGTGGCATACTGGAGCAGCCATCTGTAAACAGGGGAAGGTAGGAAAGGAGGCCTTTGACAATATTTATCCACATTATGTAATGCTGTTTTATCACCCTTATCTAGACAACACACATCATTGTCCTGGCATTTCAACATTAACTCTGCATTTTGCAGATTGCAGGAGTCGAATTGGCGGATGATTTGAATGATCACATAAAAGACTTGCATTACCCCAAGGATGTAAAGGGTGGTGTGTGCAAGGGGAAAGAGACGTTGATTGTGTCATTTTTTATTTTTGAGTAGGAGCACCAGTACAATTATGTTGTGCTTGTTTTGCATGTTCAGTTCAAATCTCAATTGGGAAGGACATGTGGTCTGCAGTCCCATGGTAGGTAGGGGTGTGTGTGTATGTGTCCTCATTGCATTGCCACAGTTTTATGTCTATTTACTAGGCTGTTTGCTGGCTAGATTAAATGGATAACTTTTATAGTATAAATGTCTGGGAATCTCCTTCACTCATTAGAACTAAAAAAAAGATTCTTAAAGCGAATCCGAGATGAAAAACTAACTATAACAAGTAACTTGTCTATATATCTTATGTAAGGTTTAGATGGTGTACACAGCAAATCTAGCTGCAAACAGTTTTAATAGAATATGATTATTTATTCCTGTGATACAATGACAGCGGCCATGTTGTTTGTAAACATTACACAGAGGCAGGCTTATCTGTATCTTGAGCCATCAGCCTAATCCTCTCTCCTCCTCCCTCCTCCCCTCTGCCTCTGAAATCTCTGGCTAGTAACACCTCCCCCTCCTCCTGCCCAGACTGAGCTCCCATGAGCCCATGCTACTGCCTTGGCTCTCTGAAAACCTGTGGGCGTGGCTTTTTTAGTTTATAGGGAATTAATGTATTAAAACAAAAAAGTATTTGGCTTGAGGAATGCCCTATAAACAATAGGAAAGGAACACAATTATGCAATGAGTAAAAGTTCACCTCGGATGCACTTTAAGAGGAGTTGTGAAACATCTTTGGGGAGCTAAACGGTGTCCAGTTGAAGCTACCTTATTTTGTTTCCTTTGGTTTGAGACAGAATTACTTTATAACACCCTTTTTACTGAATGACCAAATGTTTTTTTTTTTTTTAATTTACACCAACAAAATATATTCAATGATTAGTTTTCAGACATAATTTCCTTTGTCGGATCACCAGAATCAGCATCAACCTTTTTTGATGCTATGAGTGTGCTAAGATGGCTGCAGTTTTCTCATTTATGAAATGACAACAAGGTTCACAAAGAGAACAGATGTTACACATACCTGTACCATTTATCATGTCGCAGTAAGTATCATTCCAGTAAGACAGTGAACTAAAATCAGAAGAAGAGTTTACAAATATATTTTAGCTTTACAGTATAATATAAAATGTAGAAAGAGGTTTAAAAGCATAATACATTGCAGTTCATTATTTTTCGATTAATATTTCCTCTGCAAAACGTTGGCTTACTCATAACTATGCTGCAACTATCTACGAGAATCATCCAGAAAGCAAAAGCCTTTTGCTTTTATCTGCGATGCAAGGTAATTTAACTTCCATTAACTGTCTGGTCAACCTCTTTTCTCCTTTGACCACTTGGCACTCGATTGCAGGATGCCAATAACTGTTCAGCAGCAATAACATGAAGTCCTTCGCCCTCAATTCCAACCCATAGGTGAGCAGTGTGATGCTACTACAACAAACACTTGAAAACCTTGCAAAAAGATATAAGAAATGCCTAAATAATTGTGGAGAAATAATCAGAAAATACAAGTTACAGTGAGTAAAGTAAAATAAGTGTAATGTTTCTGGGATTGATTAAATTAAAAAGTCTGTTTCTTTCCAGATGACCCCCTTATTAATATTACATGCATTGAGTCTTGCACAGAGTTCAGAAGAGCCAAAATATAAACAAGCTATTACTAACAAATAGTGCTAACAGCGTAATTGTTCATTTGTGAAATTTCAACAGCATTTAGTGACAACAGATAACAAAAGATTGAAAAATTTACCTTTCCCCCATGTATTTATCGATTATGGCAACTTTACTGATATTCTCCTTTCCATTAAACACAATGTAAGGCCCGTCACTTGTTCCATTATACTGAATTTAAGGAAATGAAAAAATATATGTTGATTCAATATGAAGTATGTAAGAATTCATTACACTTATATTCCTAGAAAGATATATAAATAGGTGCTTACATATTATCCCGTCTGGAAAGTTTGGCAGTTTTTTGATAAAGTTCTGTTTGCTCCCCCAGGAAGATATGACCATTTTTGGAAAGCTGAAAGACCCAGATTGCTGTTGCATCGGGTCCTGAGTCGGTATAATGCTCAGTTCCCAAGTTATGGGGGTTTGAAGGAGAGGTGTCCCCTGAACTTGGCTGCAGAAAGTGCAATTACAGAAGTACGGGAGGAACCCAACAGGATGATAAGCAGCACACCCAGAAGGTCTTCTTCTTCCTTCGCAGCATAAATCTGTGTCTTCAAAACATATGTCAAGTGCCCTGGGTCTCTCATTACAGATAAAGGAGCAGCACAGCTATTTACCCTCATCTCCTCTCTGTCTTACTGGCATGGGCAGGAGACTCAATTCCACTGTGCTCTCTGCAGCAAAGTGCAGGGGACCCCATCCCCCAAACCACCTCCTAACTTGGGAATGGGGCATCACATTGACTCAGGACCCAGTGCAAAGGAAAGGTAGGACTTCCAGCTTTCCAAAAATGGTTAGATCTGGCTAGGGGACCAAACAGAACTTTAACAAAAAGCTGCCAAACTTTCCAGGAGGAATAATAGGTAAGTACCTATAGATATATGACAAGAATATGTTACCAGTTTTCTGTTTCATTTCTACATGTTACAGCAGCTCTACTGCTCAGTATATCTCTGCTAATCAGGGCAGTTTGTTGGGTAAATTACACCCAGGGCATGGGTGAAAAAGTTGCACACAACCCTTCCCTCACCACCTTCTCACCCCTCATGTACTTCTGACCATTTTCTGCGATGCAGTATTTAGCACCCAATATAGGTAGCCTGGTATAGATGTCCCCAGTATAGGTATCCAGATATCCCGGTAGGTGCCCCCAGTGTAGGTAGAATAAACGGACTCTGCACTCTCTAAGTCTTCTTTATTTAGAAGCGAGAGTGTTCGCTTCCAGGACTGAAAAAAAACATTTTTTGACTGTGGCCATCTTGTGGCCAAATAGTAAAACTACATCTAAATACTTTTTTATGAAATAAACACACATTATTACATTTAAAATTAACTGTTTACCTCCCACACCAAACAATACCCAAATAAAATTTTTAATGAAAAAAAAAAATTGCAATAAATAAACAACAACAAAAAAAACATAAATAGTTACCTAAGGGTCTGAACTTTTTTAATAGGCATGTGAAGAGGGTATATTACGAACATTTTTAAAATTATAATCTTGTAAATAGTGATGGACGCAAAACTGAAAAAATGCACCTTAAATTACAAATAAAATATTGGTGCCATACATTGTGATAGGGACATAATTTAAATGGTGTAATAACTGGGACAAATGGGCAAATAAAATACATAGGTTTTAATTATGGTAGCATGTTGTCAGAATCCGGTCTGCTGGCCTTGATTCCCTGGCCAGTTTTGTTTACTATGCAGGTTGCATAGTTCAGTCCAGGGAAAAGAGGCCTTTCTGTCAGTTTGCAAGGCTGACTGATTTGCGTCTACTTATCTTGCAATCTGCTTGTCTGCTTCCTTTGAAGGTTTCCAGTATAAATGTCACTTCCTCCCAGAATTCCTTGCTCGACATAGTTCCTGATTTGGGAAACTAACCTTAGAGTCTCAGCATGTTTGTTGCTATATTTTAGTGTAGTAGTTAATTCTTGGAGAGTGCTCCTTGCACTCCTATTAGTGCAGTCAGGTTTGTGTTTATTTGTACTGCCTATTCTGTCTTATCTTGTCCGTGCGTTTGTACTGTCGCCAGCGGTGGCTGACAGTGAATCGTTCTGTCCTGTTCTTAGATCGCATTCGCCCTAGTGTTAGAGGCGGTGAATCTCCCTTGTCTGAATCTTGGAGTATAACCTTAGCTGCGGTTGCTACTGGTTACTCCTTCTGTCTGTTTTGTCTGGAATGAACGCTTGCTGTTGTCTGCTGTGAGACAACCGATTAGCAAGCCTTCCCGCTATCTGTTTGTCTTTGTTCTCCGTGTTCATTTGTTAGTCAGGGTTGGTACGCTTTGTCACTGTTGCGCTTAACATGCGGTGACCGTGCCGTTAACGCGCTGGTCACTGTTGCGCATAATGTGCGGTGACCGCGTTTAGCTACTTCATTTGTTATTTTCCTTGGCGTTCAGATTGTACTTATTTGCTGTGTCTTCCTTACTATTCATGCTCTGTCTTTGCTCAGTCTTGTGTTGCTGATAGCAATCGCCTCTCTTGCGATTAGCTTTCTCATTCTGGTCTGTTCTGATGTGATATGTCTACTGTCGCTGGGTGGCGACTAGATTGGTAGACATTCATATAGTTTGTCTCTGTTCTTGCTTTCTTCTGTGTTGCTACTTTGTTGCCCAGGCTTGCTTAATCGTACAATTTCAATCTGGCATCTGTGGCTGCTCAGAGGACTTATTCCTCTGTACTCCACAGCTCCATCTGCTGGTTGGAATTTGCCTCTACAAATCTATATTGGATACTTTGCTTCTTTGATTGTGGCGATTTTCTTCTGCTTCAGCGCACGTGGTGTGCGCTGACTGGAAATCGCCCGCATTTCATTACACATGTACTATTTTAACACTATAATGGCCGGAAAATGAGAAATAATTATTTTTTTTCCATTTTTTCTTAATATTCTTGTTTAAAATGCATTTAGAAAAAAATAATTCTTAGCAACATGTACCACTCAAAGAAAGCTTAATTGGGGGTGGAAAAAAACAAGATATAGATCAATTCATGGTAATAATTAGTGATAAAGTTATTGGCGAATGAATGGGAGGTAAAAATTGCTCGGATGCATAAGGTGAAAAACGACTGAATGCTGAAGTGGTTAAATGCTCCCTCAAAACTCACTTTTTCCAACAAGCATACGCTCTACTTTAGGCCATTCCCTCTTTTGATCTTTGGCCAAGTTCCATTCCTTACTAGATAACCTAAAAACAGACGGGCCCATATGCAATTATTTTTTTGCTCCTGACTTTTCTCCTAGGAGATAATTTTTCATCTTCTAGTTAAAATAACTTTTTATAAAGGTTTGCAACAACAAAGTACCAAAAAGTAGGTGAAAAAGTACTATCAAAATTATTTTAAGTATTTTTTTGCTTACTGGTGGCTTAAAAAGGCATTTTATGGACAATTTTGAAAATATCACCTAGAAGAAAATTAAGGAGAAAAAGTTAATTGCATGTGGACCACTGCCACTATGTACAGCGTGGCAATGTATGGATACACCTTATCTATGGATACATCCCATATACCACACCATACCATCAATTTTTTTGTTCCAACAGTCTTGGAGGGATCTATCAGTCAGTGTCAAACCAATAGCGGTGGTTTTGTTTGTTAACTTCACCATTCACATAAAATGATGTATCCATATAAATGGCCATATTAAGGTGTATTCATATAAATGGCTCACCCTGTATTATGTAATATTGTATACTACCCTACCTCGCCCCCCATTCCTTTGATTGTAAACTCGCAAGCGCATGGGTCTCTTGTCCCTTTTGTGTCTTGGAATTTATTATACATTTTATTTATTATATTACATTTGTCACTTGTAATGACCAATTCTGTATTTTGTACCCGTTCTATATTTTATATATTGGTGTACACCACCGTCTGCATTATTATGTACCCAATATTTGTTTTTTTACTTTGTACAGTGCCACGTAATGTGTTGTCGCTTTTTAAATCAATAAAAATATATGTAGTGATTTGCTCACCATGCTATATTACAAGATCGCAGACAGGTGCTTAGCACCAGTGATTTTTCAGTCTATTTGTCAGAAGAATTTGTCAGCACGCTGCTCTGAAGCCCAAGAGAGTTTTGTTCACAAGTTTTGAATATGACAAAATCCATAGTCAGGCTGAGAGTCATTTAAGGGGCATGCAGGCCTATATTACTGAATGTAAGACCAAGCAATGAATGGCATTTGGTGAGGTGTAGCATTTATGCTATAAAGTGAATCTGAAGCAAAAGTAAACTTGTGAGATTGTTGTTACTGATTTATAAAGTGTCAACATATTCTGTGGCACTGTACAAGGTAAGAAGCAAACATGGGGTACAAAATTATTCAAACAATGTAGGTCTGGTATATAGACAGAGGCACTTGGCTATATACCAAACCTACACTAGTTTTTCCCTGTAATTTGCCTGGTGAAGTGGAGTATCTAATAAATGTTATTTTTTGATACAAAAATAACGGATTTAGGTCTGTGTGTCTATGAGGGAGGTAAGTCCGCCACAACTTCCCTCTTTTAAACGTTTTTAAAACAGTTTTATTCTATATTTTGGTTTCAAAATTGTCTAGTCCACCCTGGGTGGAGGGGTGTTACCCCTTGTCCTATCTACAGAAAGTGACTTCTTAACCTGAGTAGGGTCAGGTCATAATATCCTCACCTGCCTGTACAGTGTTTGCCTATTTGGTAACCTACGCTTGTGAGTATAACTACCTTATGTTATCTACCACCCATATTGTGATCTACAAATATACTACACAATACTGGGCTTTCGGTCTCCCCCTTCTCTCTTTTTATACAAGTTAAAAAATGTTTGGTTGGACTTGGGCTTTAATCTGCCAGTACAATTGCACTAGTCATGTACAGGTTTTAAATGATCAACATGGCAGCCATACTCTGTATGCCAGTCTGTGATAGCTACATGAAAATACACATGTATTAAGTACCGTATATACTCGCAAGCAAGCCGAATTTTGGACCCACAAAAAGTGATTCAAAAGTTGGGGGGTCGGCTTGCTTGCGAGTGATGTGCCTGTCCCCCGCTCCCCCTGCCCTCTCCCACCCGCTCCCCCCACGGCCGCTGCTATTACCTTAGCTCCGCGGCTTCCTATTCCCTGTCCTGCTCGTAATTAAACAGCAGCTCGCCCCACAGTGGCTGCTGCGTGATGACGGAGGAAGTGCAGAGAGAGGTTCCCATAGTAACCAGGAAGCCGCTCTCTGCGACTTCCTCCGTCATCACGCAGCAGCCACCGTGGGGCAGAGCTGCTGATAAGAGCAGGACAGGGGAATAGGAAGCTGCGGAGCTAAGGTAATAGCAGCGGCCGTGGGGGAAGCGAGGGGGGGTGGGGGAGGCCTTAAACTCGCTATCCTGGGCACTATACTAGCTATCCTGGGCACGATACTAGCTATCCTGGGCACTATACTAGCTATCCTGGGCACGATACTAGCTGTCCTGGGCACGATACTAGCTATCTTGGGCACTATACTAGCTATCCTAGACACGATACTAGCTATCCTGGGCACTATACTAGCTATCCTGGGCACGATACTAGCTATCCTGGGCACTATACTAGCTATCCTGGGCACTATACTAGCTATCCTGGGCACGATACTAGCTATCCTGGACACTATACTAGCTATCCTTGGCACTTTACAAGCTATACTGGGCATGATACTAGCTATCCTGGGCACGATACCAGCTATCCTGGGAACTATACTAGCTATCCTGGGCACTATACTAGCTATCCTGGGCACTACCCTGGGCATGATACTAGCTATCCTGGGCACGATACTAGCTATCCTGGGCATGATACTAGCTATCCTGGGCACTATACTAGCTATCCTGGTCACTATACTAGCTATCCTGGGCACTTTACTAACTTACTGAGGCACTACCTTCCCATACTGGGCACTATACTAGCTATACTGGGACACACTGGGGGGGATCATGCGGCCAGCATTTCCTACCCCCGGCTTATATGAGGGTCAATCATTTTTTCCTGTTTTTTCAGGCAAAAGTTGGGGGGTCGGCTTATATGCGGGTCGGCTTGCTTGCGAGTATATACGGTATTTAAAGTGTACCCGAGGTGGCATGAGGAGATAACCATGTGTACGTACAGTGCCAAACATATTAATTACTAGGTTGTGTTTGTTTTTTTGTTGTCCTGCCTGAAAGGACAATAAACCTTTAGGCATGTGAGTGGCAGCTGTTCTCTTTTTTGGAACCTTCGCGGATCATAACCTCACTGATAGGGAATTAGAGCCATAACACTTTGTCCTGCAAAGACAATTTCTGACAGCAGGCGATAGATAAAGATTAAAACTACTTTTTAAATTTTTAAACAAAATGAAACCATGGGATAGCTAAAAAAAATATGTAGGAGGATAGAATTGATTGTTTATTCCATCAGTTTCTTTTCAACTTGGGTTTGCTTTAACATTGAGTGTTTGTAAACGGGATGATTTTGCAAAAGTAAATGGGAAAATGGGTGCTAGTAAAAAAGGGTGCACAGGGATAGTGGACAAAAAGGGCGCCGCCATAGACTGCAATGCAAAATATTGGCTATTCAACGCCCGACAGGAAAAAAGGGCGCCCGAGAAATAGCGGTCACAGGGATCGTGTTAACAAAATTTTTCGTTTACAGAATAAGGTTTATAACAAATATCGTTTACAAGTTCGTTTTGAGATTGTGTTATACTTATTTTTTCGTTTTTAAATTTCGCTTATATCAGTTTTTACTTATTATTTAGTTTAAAAATTTTGCTTACAAAAGTATAACAACTAAATTTTCGTTTACACTTCTTTGATCATTTAAAAATTTGTTTTCATATGATTAATGCGTAAACACCGTTTTCAACCTCATTGTATTAGAAATACATCGCTTTTGGTATTAACTTTGTTTTTACACTTATAATGCGTTGATTATACAGTAGTTACTAAAATATCGCTTTTAATATTACTGTTATTTTATGTTTGTTTTTACACTTATAATGCGTTGATTATAGTTACTAAAATATCGCTTTTAATGTTACTGTTATTTTAAGATTTCTAATGCTTGTAAGGCTATCTATTGTATTGTATATATTTATATATACTTTTCTCTATTTATAATATTAATGTATACGTGATTTTAAGGCTATTTTAAGGCTATTTATTCTATTACAAATATATAAATTATTTTATTTATGTTATTTGTAGAGAAGTATTTTAAGGATTAAATATATTATTGTTTATATGTGTTTAGGGTGTTTGTGCGATGGGGATGGTTAGGATTAGGCATTACCAGGGGGGTCTAGGGGTTAGGGATAGGTACAGGGAGGGTTAGGTATAGTTACAGTATAATATATGCAATCAGGGGGTGGTTAGGGTTAGGCACCACCAGGGGGGTGGTTAGGGTTATGCACCACCAGGGGGGTGGTTAGGGTTAGGCACCACCAGGGGGGTCTTAGGGTTAGGCACCACCAGGGGGTCTTAGGATTACTCACCACCAGGGGGTCTTAGGGTTTGGCACCACCAGGGGGGTCTTAGGGTTAGGCACCACCAGGGGGGTCTTAGGGTTAGGCACCACCAGGGGGGTCTTAGGGTTAGGAACCATCAGGGGGGACTAGGGGTTAGGGATAGGTACAGGCAGGGCTCTGTGTGAGAGTAAGGTTAGGTATAGTTACAGCACAATATATGTAATATATACAATTTATTAAATTATATATATTTAAACAAAGAGGGGTCTAGGGGTTAGGGATAGGGAGAGATCTGTGTGAGCCTACAGTTTGGTATAATTACAGTAAAATATCTGTAAAACCTACCATTGCATTGCTATGCTTAATACAAGTGTAAATATCGTTTTTGTTATAGACGATATTTGACGTTTCTTTTCAGAATTAGTGCACATCTATATACTAATCCAGGTTTTTCATAAAGTATGAAATTCAGTTATACAATCTCTAATCTTCCATTATGGGATGTGTTAGGTTCAGTAATACAATATTACAATACATACCGGGTAGAACACTCCAGTGTTTTTATCAGGCATGACTAGATCTGGTATCTCTGCCAGGAAGGGACATCTGTAGCCCCATAGGATTTCCTTAACACTTCTCTCTTGGAACAGCGATGAGTTAGATGTCCTAATGTACGTATTAATTAATATTGGTGCGTCAAACAAGGCAGGGGCAGCCTGATTTAAACAAAAAACAGTAGTAAGTAAAAAGCATATTAACAGCGAATCAAGACATATTGCTTTAATCTTTTAGGTATAAGTAATTTGCTTGTAGCTGTGTGACACAAGCACCAGTATGGATTATAAATGTTCTATGTGCCAGTCACCTTTTGCATGAAAAACATCAATGTGATAGCTAAATTCATCTGATGTCCATCGTGCCTGAAAGTGTCTTCTCCAATAACATTTACTGCAGCTGTGATCAGGGCCGGCCCTAGACTTTTTGCCGCCTGAGGCACAAAAATTTTTTCCGTCGCCACCATCGCCAGGGGGGGGGGGGGGGCTCTGGGGGGCCGCCGAGATGGAGGGGTAGCTGGCAGGACGGGGGTATTGGGCCTAGCGGCGGGGAGGGGGTCGTACCCCCCCCCCTCCTTCGCCTGGGTCCCCCGAACTGCGCTCCCCTCCAGCCTTACATAGAAGAAGCAGCCGCTATTTGTAAGACGCACGGGCGGGGAGGACTCACCTCTTCCCAGCGTGCGCTCCACTGACATCACTTCCTGCAGCGTTGCAGGAAGTGACGTCAGTGGAGCGCACAAATAGCGGCTGCTTCTATGTAAGGCTGGAGGGGAGCGGAGGACGCGGGACCCAGGCGAGGGAGGGGGGGTACGACCCCCTCCCCGCCGCTAGGCCCAATACCCCTGTCCTGCCAGCTACCCCTCCAGCTCGGCGGCTGGCTCCCCGCACGGACGGGCGGATGCCGCCCCTGGAAATTTGCCGCCTGAGGCAAAAGTTTCACCCCGCCTCATGAACGGGCCGGCCCTGGCTGTGATTCTGTTTTTGAGCTCATTCAAGTCAGCAGGTAATGGTGGAACATAGGCAGATATTTTAACATATCCCCACAAAAAAAGTCAAATGATAAGGATGAGATATGTAGAAAGGCCCAAGCATGTGTATATGTGTGTTAAGGTATCAGAGTTGGGACGAGGTCCTCCAGTGCCCAAGGCTGAGACACCAAAATGCGCCCCTCCATCCCTCCCACCGCAGCCGTCACATTAGACTAAAAGGCACCCCAGGGTCCCCTAATCCCCCAACACCTTAATTTCTAGTTATTTGGCTTGCAGTCACTGCCATGTATCCCCTTTTCTTATTTACCTTCAAACACAATAGGGGAATGAAAGCTGAGTGAGTTTTGACCCCTTCTACGCTGCGCCCTGAAGCCGGAGCCTCTCTCGCCTCTGCCTTGGCCCGGCCCTGTAAGATATTTGAGAAGAGAAAATGCCCTCCTTTTTTCCCTTCCCCTTAGCTAGCACTTATTTCATATGCCATACCTTGTATACTTATTTATTTGTAAATAAACCCACTTTATATCAAGGGGCCAGTCGGTATTAAGAAACTAGCATAAACTAGAGTACATTCTCCACATGATGTAATGTCCGGTGACTTTGGAGGTCAAGAGTGGAGTGCCAAGCCATTGGTCCCGTGCACCACAAACATGGACATAACCTTGCTAAATCTGAGGAAATGCCATCTGTTGATAGATACCATCTTGTAAATGACTAAGGTTTAGGAGCGAGTTGTGGAATCTAGTCGTTAGAAACTCAATGCCATGTATGCTTAAATGCATAAAACTAAAAATACAATTATAAGAGTTAATTTGTATGTATGTACTAATGGTAAATAAACAGGACAGAGAATAGAGCCTCTCTATTTTTATTTTCAGTCTGAGACCTGAATTTTTATGACTGCATTCTAAATAGCAGCCATGACAGTCGGGTGGAAAATGTACTTCATTCAGTTTTAAAATTGGATCATTGAAAGACACTTTACAGTATATTTAAGGTTAAGTCTAGTTCAGAGAATGAGAGAATGAAAGAGAATATTACTGTATCAAAAGCAAATTAAATCAACCAAATTCAACATTTTCTGATAATCCCCTCAATTCAATCTACTTTTTTCTACCTAGTTTTCGCCTCAGCAATATTCTAACACCACCAGCAAGGATGAAAATATTCGATTTTGCATCTATTCATTGGTACTTCTTCAAATGCACAGTGGAAAGTTATTTTAACTGTTTTGGGTTCCATGATGTGAGTCTCATGTCTGAATCTTCTATGCTAAAGATTCCAGGACCTGAGACTCATGTCCAACACTAAACGCTGTCACTGCCGCAATCGCATCAATCAGTCATAAAGTTGAAAAAAAATGTTTTGAAAGTTTAAGTAACGGATCCATCTGAAAATGGCGCCTGCGAATAATGGCGCACGGTGTTGCCGCTAATCTGTGTGCCGTTTATCGCTATTTAACGTTAAAGCCTTATTGTTATTTAACGTTAAAGCCTTATTGTTATTTAGCGTTAACACACAGAACCCTCTCTGTACCTATCCCTAACCCCTAAACCCCCCCTGGTGGTGCCTAACCCTAACCACCCCCCTGGTGGTGCCTAACCCTAAGACCCCCCTGGTGGTGCCTAACCCTAACCACCCCCCTGGTGGTGCTTAACCCTAAGACCCCCCTGGTGGTGCTTAACCCTAAGACCCCCCTGGTGGTGCCTAACCCTAAGACCTCCCTGGTGGTACCTAATCCTAACCACCCCCCTGGTGGTGCCTAACCCTAACCACCCCCCTGGTGGTGCCTAACCCTAAGACCGCCCTGATGGTGCCTAACCCTAACCACCCCCCCTGGTGGTGCCTAACCCTAAGACCCCCTGGTGGTGCCTAACCCTAACCACCCCCCTGGTGGTGCCTGACCCTAAGACGCCCCTGGTGGTGCCTAACCCTAACCACCTCCCTGGTGATGCCTAAACCTAAGACCCCCCTGGTGGTGCCTAACCCTAACCACCCCTTGGTGGTGCTTAACCCTAAGACCCCCCTGGTGGTGCCTAATCCTAACCACCCCCCTGGTGGTGCCTAACCCTAAGACCACCCTGATGGTGCCTATCCACCCTCCCTGGTGGTGCCTAATCCTAAGACCTCCCTGATGGTGCCTAACCCTAACCACCCCCCTGGTGGTGCCTAACCCTAACCTTGAAAGTGTTACATTAAATCCATTCACCGTTTTGCAGTTAAATAACATCTGCAGTTTGGCTTATGTAGGGCGCTATTAAAAAATAACGTTACTGTGGGCAACAACGTCTGCTGTTTGGTAAATGAACGGCACTATTGATAAATAACGTTAGTGTGTGCCACTATTGATAAATAATGTTAGTGTGTGCCATTTTTCTTCTTTTTTCCCTGTGCGCCATTATTATGTAGTACTAACGATAAATAGCGATAAGTGTATCTTTTTAATGCAGCGCCATTTTTATGCATAGGCGCTGTGTGCCATTATTCACTGATCCGTAAGTAACAGCGTCACATTAAAAAATAAAGTGTTTTTCTTTCCTATAGTGAATTGTTAGCCCCTACCTAACTAATTAACCCCTTATGTCATCTATAATTGGCATTAAGATTCAAGAACACCCGTAATGGCTGCCGCCCACAGCAATCAGACGTGATCACTAGGATGACAGCTTGGGGACCCATCGCTGTATAGATCCATTGCTATGTTGTTGCCTAGCAATGCATTTGTAGAGCACTGGGGTCCCCAAACTGTGCGCCCTAGCAGTGGCATGCAATTACTACAGACGCACAGGATGGCAGTAATGGTACGGTACATGCCCAACTAGTGATTAAATATGGCATATATAGTATCGTTTTAACTCTACTATATTATGTAAAAATTAGGAATGGTGAAACATGAAAAAGGTG
Organism: Hyperolius riggenbachi; assembly: GCF_040937935.1. Classification (NCBI taxonomy): domain Eukaryota; kingdom Metazoa; phylum Chordata; class Amphibia; order Anura; family Hyperoliidae; genus Hyperolius; species Hyperolius riggenbachi. The sequence continues at coordinate 256,913,273 of NC_090648.1, forward strand.
TAATTTTTGCAGTTACGCCTAATTTTCCCTGATAAAATGCATGTAAAGTTAAACAATTCTTGGGAAAAATATTACCAAAAGAAAACCTAGATTGTCCTGAAAAAGACAACATAATCACTTTGATTAGGTAATAACATGTTTTTGCTGCATTAATAGCACAACTGAAATGCCAAAATTGGCAGGAATCTCAAGGGGTAAAACCCCGGAATGCAAAGTGTTTATAGAGACAATGAAGAAATTATCTCCTAGGAGAAAACTTGTGAATTGAATAAGGGCGATATGTATAAAGCTAAAACTTATAAATCTATATAATAATTACTTTTTTTGTATAGCGTTTTTCTCCTGTCGGACTCAAAGCGCTTGCGAGGCAACCACTAGAGCGCAGTAGGCAGTAGCAGTGTTAGGGAGTCTTGCCCAACGAACGCCTTACTGAATAGATGCTGGCTTACTGAATAGGAAGAGCCGAGATTTGAACCCAGGTCTCCTACGACCAGACTTGATTATGCAACTCACTGCATTCACCAGAAAAGCAAATCTTATTGTTTTCCCACATATCTATTTTGTATCAAGAGGCCAGCAATATCATCTCTCTCTATGTTTCATGATCGTGATTGTCCTAAGATGGTTCAAAAAATAGAGAGTGTCACAAGGTAAAGAGAACCAGACATGTTTTACTAACTATAAATCTAAGATTAGTATTGTAAATTGTTCAGTTAGTTAATATGTACCGGTAATTGTGCTTACTTACCGCCACTGCCAGATTGAGAATGGTGTATTTAGTTTCCTCTGGACCAATAGACATATGTCGCTGAAAGGTAGCTTGATTTGGCTGGAAAAAACTCACTGTATTGCCAAGCTGCGTTATGTTACTCTTTTCTACGTCTCTAACCCTTTAAAAGCCAAATATAAAAACAAAACATTAGTACAAATGTATTGACAAAGAAAAATTTTTATTTTAATGTTATTTTCAATAAAAAAAAAGATCTCCTGTCTCTTATTCTGGTAAAATTATATCATGTACTTATTTTTTCTTTAACCCTCCTGGCGGTCTACTGTTTTCCGCCAGGAGGCTGCGCAGCAGTTTTTTTTGTTTTTTTTTTAAATCATGTAGCGAGCCGAAGGCTCGCTACATGATAGCCGCTGCTCAGCGGCATCCCCCCGCCCGCTTCGATCAGGAAATCCCGTCATGACGTCTTTGGGAGTCCCGATCCACCCCTCAGCGCTGCCTGGCATCGCACGGGCCATATTAAATACTGGAGAACAGGTTATTTAATGTGGCATCGCACGAGGTCTGGGGGGGAAACCGGCGCGGCGGAGCGGATAGCGGCGATCGAGTGCGGGCCGGCGGTGATCGGTGTGCTGACGCAGCTAGCAAAGTGCTAGCTGCGTTCAGCAAAAAAAAATTAAACAAATCGGCCCAGCAGGGCCTGAGAAAACCTCCTGCGTGGCTTACCGCCAGGAAGGTTAATGAGGAACTGTCGTGAAAATTTTAAAATTTAAAACACACACAAATAAGAAGTATGTGTTGTCCTGAGTGACATGAGCCATAACCTTCCTATGTTGCTGGCATTTACAGTAAGTAGTAGAAATCTGACATTACCGACAGGTTTTGGGCTAGTCCATATCTCTATAGGGGATTCTCAGCATGGCCTTTATTCTTTATAAAGACATTCCCTGAAAAAGATTTATACAAAGATGCTGACCAGTCTCCCTGTTCACCGTACACTTATATGTCCAACAAAGAGACTAGTCACAATGCAGAGCTCTAAAACAAATGACTAATGGGACCCATACATGGTACAATTTTGTGTTTGTTTTTTTTTATTATTAGATAATTTTGTTCAATTATTCCATTAGATCAAACAAAGATTTTTCCAACATGTCCGATCATTGTTTTTATTGAAAAAAATGGGATAATCTATTCTTTTTTCTTCATCCTAAAAAAGATTCATTTAAACGTCCATTAGATTTGATAATTTTGGTAGAATAAAGTGGAAAATTGAATGTTTTTATTGTACCATGTATGGGCATCTTAAGCCACCTTTTCCTCTAGGAAACTCGATTGCATACATAATCACTCTGCTATGCGATCATGTTTCCGTCCATTTCCGCTACCCATGATTGTGCCGCTATCTAACAAGCACAAGCGCAAAGGCACGAAAATCGCACAGGTTGGCAATTGCGTTTTGGGGGAAAAAAACGATTGCATTAGTGAAAAAACAGCACCGTGATTTACATGTTGATCATGGTGCTGTTGCAATCAGCAAAACGGGCACAATCCAATTTTCAGATTGGATTGCACCCAGTGAAAAAGAAAAGGCCCTTAATGCCTGTTCTATTAGAAATCTTAAAATCACTACCAGAAACATATAGCACAATTTAGTCAATGGCTACAGAAATGAAAAAAAAAAAAACAGCCTGATAAGATTAATTTTAAGGTTAAAATATAGTGGCTTGTGGCGAGGGAAGGGGCGGGTGTGACGTAGATTGCCAAGATTCTTGTATTCTGGAAAGTAGAGTACATAGGACTTTATAAAGTATATTTCTTTTTTTACTTAATAAATTCCATCTAGAGCTGATTCCATATTTGCTAGGCAGACTTGTGTAACCATTGAAATGTATGTATTCTCTTATGGCAAGCATTTGGTTCATATTTAGTTGGAATGGGACTAGGGGTTTGTTCCCAAATTACTGTTTTATTGAATTCCTACCATTCTGATGAAAAAAAAGGTAAGTGTTGTCATTCTAAATTCAATAAAAATAATATTATTAACATATATATCTCCATGATAATAACAGCATTCACAGTGTGACATAATATGAAGTTATTCTTACAGATATGTGTAAGGTCCTTTTTGCTGCAGCAATGGTTTTGCTCCATTTATAATAGCATCTGGATTTGCAACATGAAAAATCCAAAACTGTCTGTAAACCTCACTTCCTGGCTTAACCCAGTTGTCATAGGCAATAGTTCCTTCTTCAATGACAGCTTCCTGTTGAATAAAAAGACTAGATGTTAAAACATTATGGATAGATAAAAATCTCTCTCAAATTAGTCCTGATAATGGAACTTGTACAATATACAATATCTAATGAAAATGTATTTATAAATAAGGCCACATTGTATTATCAATAAAAAAATAATCTGGAAAGGGCTATGGCCAAATTAACTCTAAACAATGGTTTTGAAATAGTCCTTCTCATGGGAGTTTTTCGGGGATTTTTTATTTTCAAAAGCACTCACTGAATGACAGTTGCTTAGTCCAACTGCCAATAAGCACGCAAAGCAATAAGGAGTCTGGACAGGATCTTTGTATAGATCCATTCACAGGGCGATTTTGTAAAAAATAAAGTAAATACTGAGAATCCCCCATGAGGAGATGGTCTAGTCTAAAAGCTGTCAGATCTGTTAAATTTTTACTGCCTACTGTAAGTGACAGCCGCATAGGAGAAAAGTCATTTATAGTATATTTTACCCTGGGAAAATGTACTTCTTATCAGTGCTGCTCGGATACCCCTTTTCAAAATCCAGATTGGATTCGGATCCGGATACCCAGCTCTGCGATCCGGGTTGGATATCCGAGTTTAAAATTTTCCAATCCGAATCGGATATCTGACCCCAGTATCCGGGGTATCCGGGCCAATTCGGATATCTGGATAGAAAAACCGGAGGTGGCCTTTAAATTGCTTTAAAAATGTTTTTTAGGGTAAATAAGGCATGTAGCATCATTATTTTTTAAAGGTGAACACTTATTGATGTTGTGGGGACTTAAAATCCCCCCCCCCCCAAAAAAAATGGCTGTCAATTAACATCAGGACTAGGTTCCAGACAGTAGTCGTGCAGCCCACATTGTGTCCAAAGTCCAACCGCACAACTGGGATATGACAGTTTTCAGGCCGGACACCTCCACAAAACGTACACAGCAATTGTGTTCAGATCACTATGGCACCTAGTGTTGGTACCACAGCACAGGTAAAACATTAAAAAGGAGAGGTTCCAGGAAGTGGTCGTACTGCCGCAGTTGGGGTCTCCCCACAATTTGGACAGCACAGACACCTCCAAAAAAATTACACAGCAATTGTGTTCAGATAATCACCATGGCACCTAGTGTTGGTAGTACCACGGCTGTAAAAAAAAATTTGAACCTGGCTTATCAATGAAGATGGAGGGAGCCAGGAGGTTGTGGTGGTAAAGGGTGGTGGTAAGGCAGGCATAGTGGTTCCCACTTCATTTCCTGCTCTTGCCAACAACAGGGGCCAGGAACTCACCAACCACCCAAGCCTGGTTCATGTTCAGAAAAGTCAGTCTGTGCACAGACTGGAGGGACAGACAAGAGCGCTTTTCGGTGACCACACCACCAGCCGCACTGAAGCACCTTTATGACTGCACGCGGGCAGGACAGCACTTCCAGGGTGTACTGCGCCAGCTCACTCCATATATCCAGGTGCTTGACCCAGTAATCAAGGGGTCCACAGGGGTGTTGGTGTCAAGCCCGCTGTAGGACCCCATGTAGTCAGCCACCATCCGGGTCAGGTGCTGGTTCTTGCTTTGAGAGCCGGATGCTGCTGCAGGCACCTCCTCTGTAGGCAGCGGCACTGGCATGGCGTAGAGCGCCTTTGTCAGAGACAGCAGGTTTGTTGGGCACCTGCTGCTGCCGTATGCAGGCACCTGCTGCAGTGCTTGCTGGACTGTGACAGCGGGGAAGGGGGGGTGGGGGAGTGTGGGGGAAGGCTTCCTTCAAGCACCGAACCAGAATCCGCTGCAAGTCCCTCATTCGGCGCACAGGATCTCATCCTACAGGCAGGAACTGAGCCAGCTTCCCCTTCACCCATGGGTCTAGCATCAGGGTGATCCAGATGTCCAGCCGAGCACGCATCTGTTTCACCCTTGGGTCACTGAGCAGGCACTGCACCATGTGCGCTGTCATGGGTAAGAGGGCTGCCATCTCTGCTGACACAACATCTTCTGCCCCACTGACAGTGCTGTCCTCCTCCACCTCTGACTCCTGAGCCTCCTCCTGCTCTCTCCACCCCCGCACCACTGCAGCTGCACTCTGCTGTGCCCCCTCCTCTTCATGGTCAGGGACCTCCAACTCCTCAAACTGCAAGTCCTCCTCCTCAACCTCCTCCTCCTGCCGCACAGAGGTGGACTGTGCAGGTGGCTGCTGCTCCTTCTGGGTCAATGCTGCCTCTCCCACTTCCAGCAGGGCATTGAGGGCCTTGTCCAGCATGCACACCATGGTCACCCACGCACACAGCGACGCATGATCCCGGCTGACCATGTTGGTTGCCTCCAGGAAGGGTGCCAGCACCAAGCACACCAGCTGCATTTTTCCCCACTCAGGAGGGGAAAAATGCTGAGAATTCTGCAAATAAGTGAAGTGCAAAGATATACAAAAAGTCAAAAAGTTTTACACTGTGCTTCCTGCAGACCTATGCATCAGTGGGACAATGGAAAGGAGATATACTGTACCCATGGTTTCCAGCACAAAAACTATAGCAACTTCAGACTATGCAGGGTTCCATTTTTTGCATGTGTTCTTCGCATTAAAGTTTGCATTTGTTTGTGAATTTTTACATGCTCTGGAAACCAGCATATGAAGATTCGCAATACAATTGCAATTTTTTATTTGAAAAAAAATGCATGTGAAAAATTGCAAGTTTTCTTCCAAAACGTTAAAGAGTGGGGAAATTGTGGCCTTGCAGGAAGGAAAAACTAAATTAAATGTAATTTTGACATGGTTTTGTGTTTGAAATTTTATATACTCAAAAAGTATACTGGACCAAATGTTGGTAAGTTACAGGCAAAAATGTCATGAACATTAATTGAACCACTTTTTGCACAGAAATCTAGCAGAAATTGAGTGCCAGGGAGATCAAAGTCAATAGGAGTGCAATAAAATCACATACCAAACATGGTACTATGCAATTTTCATGTAATTTCCCAGTTTAATTTTCTTTTTCACTAAAAACCATTGGGAAATGTAAACAGTGGCATAGCTAAGGAGCTATGGGCCCTGATGCAAGTTTTACATTGGGCACTCTATACACTCTATACATAACAACTGATACAGTGCACCAAAACTTGCCAATGGCAATTACAGTGCCAGAGATGCAAGAAGGGGATTGGGAATAGTTTGTTATTGTTAACTACCATTCAAAGTATTTATAGAAGTGATTATTATGAGCACAGGACCAATAGAGAGCTAATAATACAGTTGAGGGAGAGCCTTATGGGGCCCCTCTGGTCCAAGGGCCCAGATGCGGTCGCTACCTCTGCACCCCCTATTGCTACGCCCCTGAATGTAAATACGGTCATACCAGGAACATGAATGAACAACTGCACAAAATTGTGCCAAATGCACAAAAATAAATCCCACTAGGTGTAATTAAAACAAATTGTGATCTTGCATTTGCAATCATAATTTTCAGTGAAAAGGGGCTTTTAATGTTTGCAAAAGAAGTGAAACTTGACCTTCCTGGTAAGTTTAGACAACCAGCCTTGAAAATGAAAATTGTGCAAAACACCTAATTACAAAATAGCTTATGTTGCTTTGCAGCACATTAGAGTTATGTTTTGATGAGAGCAGAGTCACATTTGAAGCTCATTTTATTTATTTTATATAGATAAATATTTTATGCTAACTATAAAAACAAAGAACCTAAATCAACTGGCATATGTGCGGGTTCAGAACAGTGGGGTTTTTTTCTTTCTGGTTGAACTTGATGGACGGATGTCTTTTTTTCAACCAAACTATGTTACGTTAAACAAAATGATTTAATGTATCAAACTTCCAGGCTCTTGAACATGTTACTAATACAATCAAGCTCCTCCCTGTATCCTAAGCAAGCATGTATTGACAGTGATCTCTAAAACTCTTTCAATTTTAATTGGCCAATCACTTACCAATTTTACTACCTCTCCCCGTAGTTTGAGGGCAAACAGATTGTAAATACTATGAACAGATTCTGTAGGTAAGCTCTCATACCACATGGAAGTGGTAAAATTGGATGTGTGTATGCACCCTTAAAGTGAATGGGAACCCATATTTAAATAAAAAAGTCAGATACTCACCTAAGGAGAGGGAGGCTCTGGGTCCCATAGAGCATCCCCTCTCCTCTCCCGGTCCCCGCTGTTGTGTTGGCTCCCCCAAAGCGGTATTCGGCCGTTTCGGTCAACTACCGCTGTTTCCCGGTCGATGGGAGGCTTCGGAAATGCACGGGAGCCCGAGTGCTCCCGAAGACGGGCCGCTCTACACTGCTACCCCTTGAAAAGCCCTGTACTCACCAAGTACCCCCTAGCATAGTAAACATTATCACAAGTACCCCTTGACACATATATAATTAATCCTAGTACATAATTGGTTCTAAACAATGTCCAAGCACTTACTATTACTTTTAATTAGCTTAAATACTAATTTGGTGTTGTTTAAATAAGATTTATAATATTCTAAAACTCTAGATTTGTTATTCTTGGTTAAGTATATCAAGCCTAAATACCCCAGGGACCATCAGGAGTACCCCCTGGGGTACGCGTACCGCATGTTGAGAACCTAGGATGTAGCTGCTGCATGCTTTTTCGGCAGTTGAAAACAGCTGTAAACAGCTAGTTCCCACAATGTAACAGGGTTCACAGACAGGAAACTGCCAAGAGTACTAACTCAGAATTTCTTTGTGGGAGGGGTTTCACCACAATATCAGCCATACAGCTGAATAGATTTCTCATGATTGGGATAAAGTTCAATTATTGGTCGGAGTTTCTCTTTAAGGCCCAGGAATAATTAACGGTTCTAACACAGAATTTCACAAGATACAGCGCTACTGAATCACCAATTCAAACAGTGCTGTTACTACTAGTGCTGCTTCTACCGCTAGTATTACTGCTATCACATACACTTCTACAACAACTGCTACTAAAGTAAGTTTAATTACTCTACTCTTATCAAGGTATCAAATGCGCCTTCGAGCATCATATGTAGTATGCCAGGTATACAGCCAGACAGGGGCGTATCTAGAGGGGAGCAGTTCCTGTGATCGCAGGGGGGGCCCAGAGCTGTGTGGGGTCCCAACTACTACTCTTTCCTTCCTCTGATACAGGGGACTACACTTTAGATCAGGTGTTTGTGTGGCTACACTTGTTATGGGGATGGAGATCATGATGGCCACACTTGTTTTATGATCCTTGTGAGATGGGCCCCAAGGCCGTGACGGGCACCAAGGGGAGGCAAGTGAGAGGTGTGAACATGGGGGCCTTATCTAAGTTTTGCTGGGGGGCCTATGAATTGTAGTTACGCAGTTGCAGGCAGCCATGTATAGCAAGAAACTGGTACCAGCAAGCAGCTAACTTGTGCTGCTTTGTACACAATCCAATCCTTACATGTGATGTTTTCTGGCTGATAGTGACATCTGAGCCCTGCACATCTATCTTATGGAAGCAACAATGACTATTTACTATCACAAAAGCTTCCTAGTGCACATACAGATGATAGAGACTAGGCATAGATGATTCCTTTATTTGTCTCCTGACATCTTTTCTCATCTTTGGTATTGTTGCAACTTGTCTTAGTGCTCTGAGGGGACATTTAGACCCGTATGCAATTAACTTTTCTACGGAGTTATCTCCTAGGAGATCATTTTCATATTCTATTTAAATAACTTTTACGCATTTTACAATTGAAAAAGTACCTTAAAGTTAATAAATAAATTTAAAAAAAATCACATTTTGAGTATTTTCTTGCTTGTGGTTTAAATGGTATTTTATGACAATGTGTGAAAATATCACCTAGGAGAAAACTCAGGAGAAAAAGTGAACTGCATAAGGGCCACAGGCTCTTAGATAGTAAACTGCCCATCTGTAACCTGATTTATGAAAGCTTTTCATAACGCCCATAATATTAATTTAACGCCAAGCAGAGAAAACTGTGTTGTGTTAGACAGTAAGAACACACATTATTTGCTTACTATTAAATCTTATTTAACCAGTTGCCGACCGCGGAGTGGTAGCTGGAGGACCAGCGACGCAGTTCTGCGTCGCCAGGTGCCTCCCTAATTAATCAGGAAAGGCCGCTCGCGCGAGCGGCCGTTTCCTGTCAGATCACGGAGCGAGTCTCCGTGAATAGCCTGCGAGCCGCTGATCGCGGCTCGCAGACTAAATGTAAACGTAGGAGACGTATGTCTCCTTTGTTTACATTGTACGCCACTGCAGCGCAGCAGCGCCGTAAGGCAGATCGGCGATCCCCGGCCAATCAGCGGCCGGGGATCGCCGCCATGTGACAGGGGACATCCTGTCACAGGCTGCACAGGACGGATAGCGTCCTGTGCAGCCCCGATCACCGGGGATGAGCAGGTAGGAGAGGGAGAAGCAGAATTTCGCCGCGGAGGGGGGCTTTGAGGTGCCCCCCCCCCCCCCCCCCCCGCAACAACACAGCCAGCAGGAGCGATCAGACCCCCCCTGCACATCATTCCCATAGGGGGGAGAAAAGGGGGGCGATCTGATCGCTCAGCATACACCCTGATCTGTGCTGGGGGCTGCAGAGCCCCCCCAGCACAGATCACAACAAACAGCGCTGGTCCTTAAGGGGGGGTAAAGGGTGGGTCCTCAAGTGGTTAATGACTGTATAGCTCTGAATTATGTTATATAAATCCCAATGTATTATGGCAATCAAGCCAATGGAAACCTTTTGCAGTAGTCCTAGTTGCTGAAAAACTATAGCTGCATACCAGAAAACATACCAGAAAACAATCTGAACTATATAGCCTTTTAGTTGTATCATCAAGCCACAGATTGAAATGAAATAATATGCATACCATACCTTTTCTATTGTACCATCAATCAATAAATCTCCCACAGGAAAGAGGACTCCTCCCAGGATAGTAAGCAGCCCCCCCACAACTGATCCCGCTATTAGCCAGCATGTTTTACTGCAGCACATGTTGGATGTGATGGAGAATCCACACAGAGCTGGACAGTGCAAGAGGCATCAGGTCTTTATATAGTGTATTTCTGAACCGTGATTGATAATTCTCACATTACCATTAACTACACTGATAAAGAAAACTCTGTCCATCATTAACGACCAAAGTTCAAGCAACTGCAAACCTAAGATAAGATAATAGATTGTGTGACCTCTTTAGCATGTTTCTTAGTTACATTGCATATGAAATACACTGTATGCCGTTCCACACACAGCTCACTTATTTACAAAACCATGCGAATTGTTTGGGTTCTGAAACAGTAGGCGTCACTTTCAAGTTACAAAAATGCAGTCAAATGTGTCCAACTCTTAAAGTGATAAGGATAAAAAAAAGAGTTTAACTTACCTGGGGCTTCTACCTCCTCCCTGCTGACGTCCTGTGCCTGCACCAGGACAAACCAATCCTTCAGTCCCCACAGTAAGCTAGATTCGATTCTGGCGACTGGCTAGTCAGTGACCACTGTGCCTGCCCGGCCCTGGCCACACACATCCTCAATCACACTTCTGTTGCTGTCCTGCACAGATTTTCTCATACTTCACATGCACAGGACGGTGATGGCAATGGGAGCATGATTGAGGATGTGCAGGGCCAGGGCCACGTAGGCTCAGTGGCCATTGACTGGCCAGCCACCAGAAACTAAACTAGCTCACTGCGGGTGACTGGAGGATCAGTTTGTCCAGGTACAGGAACAGGATGTCTGCAGGGGGACAGTAGAAGCCCCGGATAAGTTAAACTCTTTTTTATCATCATTTAACTTTAAGCAATTTTAGCACATTATGTGCTTGATTCACAAAGCCGTGATAAATGTTATCACAGATGTGATAAGCTCAGCATGCGGGTTAGCGCGCATACAGGTTTGAGCACGCAATAGTAAAGGTTTGCGCGCATTAACTTTCCCCATACATGCACTAACCCATATGTTAGCTCGTGAACGGGAAAGTTAATGCGCGCAAACCTTTACTATTGCGTGCGCAAACCTGAATGCACGCTAACCCGCGCGCTGAGCTTATCACGGCCGTGATAGCATTTATCACGGCTTTGTGGATCAAGTCCTATGTCAGTAACCTGACAGCATCCGAAACATAGTCTATAGCAAGAGACTATTTCCTATTTTCCAGAGCAGTGCAAAGTTTATAGGAATACTATGGGAGGATCCCTGTGGTCCTCTGAAGACAGAGCTTATATAAGCTAGCTCCACTCATATGTATAGCAGATGTGCATGAAAATCTAATTATTACTATACATATTCAGTATCTCACAAAAGTGAATACACCTCTCAGATTTTTTAAATATTTTATTATATCTTTTAATGGGACAACATTGACGATATGACACTTGTGTCATTAAAAAATGTAGTCAGTGTATAGCTTGTACAAAAGTGTAAATTTGCAGTCCCAGCACAATAACTCAACTCAACACACAGCCATTAATGTCTAAACCATTGGCAACAAAAGTGAGACAACCCCTAAGTGAAGAATGTTAATATTCTGCCCAATTAGACATTTTCCCTCCGCAAGGGACAAGTTGCTGTAGCATTACAAGGCTCTGGTGTGAATGGGGAGCAGGTGTGTAAAATGTGGTGCTATCCCTCTCACACTCTCTTATAATGGGTTCTGGAAGTTCAGCATGGCACCTCATGCCAGAGAACTATCTGAGGATCTTAAAAAAAGAATTCTTGCTTTACAAAAAGATGGCCTATGCTTTAGGAAGATTGCCAAAACCCTAAAACTGAGCTGCAGAATGGTGGCCATTGGCCAAGACCATACGGCGATTTAACAGGACAGGTTCCACTCAGAACAGGCCTCTACAGGGTCGGACTGGGACACTTAGGGCCCACCAGGAAAGTGTCAGTCTGGGGCCTACCCCCTGTGGCACGGGATCGCACTCCCCCTTGCGGCACGGGATCGCACCCCACCCCCTGTGGCACGGGATCGCCCCCACATTTCGAGCTCACATACGCATGTACACCAGAAATTTTGCACTATATAAATACATAATTTGGTAGGACATTAGATTATGGTAGGGAATAGATTGTGAGCACTTCTGAGGACAGTCCAAGGAGACGGACACATGTGGCGCGCGGAGCACGCCGCAGCAAAAAAAAAGAGTGGGTGTCACCATGCGCTGGAACATGAGAGTGGTCATGATGGGTCATTGGCAGATCGAAAAATACACAAAATAAAAAAATACACAAAATAAGTAGCGGTACTATTGACAGAGAGTGGCTCTGACCAGATAAACTTAAGATAAAATAATCAAGTAGTAAATATATTAGGTAGTCACACACCTCCATAAAATAATTAAGTAGCCAGGTGCCTTACAATGAACAAAATAAATAGCCAGGTGTGTCGAAAGAAAATAATTTAGTAGCCAAATGGGCCCTGTATACATAAATTAAGTAGCCATGTTCCCCAGAAAACAAAATTAAGTAGCCATGTGCCGATATATATCAATATTAAGTAGCCAGCTATAAGTGTCCCCTGCATAGGTAGTTAGATATAGGTGTGAAAAACCAACACCTTACTCAGGCATTTGTCTGGATGTTATGGGGTGACAGTGCGGGGCCCAGAGTGCTGACTAGTTTTGCCGAGTGCAGGGCGTCATCAGAGCTGCCATGATATAGGTGTCCCCAGTATAGGTAGCCAGGTAGGTGTCCCCAGTTTAGGTAGCCAGATCTATAGGTATCCCCAGTTTAGTTAGCCAGGTCTATAGGTGTCCTCAGTATAGGTAGCCAGGTCAGTCGGTGTCCCCAGTTTAGTTACCCAATTCTACATGTGTTCCCAGTGTACAGGTAGCCAGGTCTATAGGTGTCCCCAGTTTAGGTAGCCAGTTCTATAAGTGTCCCCAGTGTACAGGTAGCCAGCTCTATAGGCGTCCCCAGTTTGGTTAGCCAGGTCTACAGGTGCCTCAAGCTTAGCCAGGTCTATAGGTGTCCCCAGCTTAGCCAGGTCTATAGGTGTCCCCAGACTAGGTAGCCTGGAAGGAGGAGCAGCGTCGGGCACAGAGCAGCGGTGAGGGGGGGCAGCCCCCCCTCACCTGGGGGCCCCCCTTCGCCACTCCCCCCTCCAAGCTAGAATGTGCAGCGGGTGGCAGTGAGCGGGCAACAACATACAACTTACTACGTCTTCCTGGATGATCCCGCTCTGCCGCTGCTCTGGTCTGGTCTTCTCTGCTGTCCAATCATGCTCTCACAGGAAGCACAGTGAGAGCATGATTGGACAGCAGAGAAGACCAGACCAGAGCAGCAGCAGGCAGAGCGGGATAATCTAGGAAGACGTAGTAAGTTGTATGTTGATGTCCGCTCGCTGCCACCCACTGCACACTCTAGCTTGGAGGGAGGGAACGGCGAAGTGGGGGGCCCACAGGTGAGGGAGGGGGGAGACTGCTCTCTCCCCGATACTCTGTGCCCGCAGCTGCTCCTCCTTCCTGTGCTGTGCCCCCTCCTACAATGCTCGGGCCCCCTCGGGGGCCACTAAAAGGGTGGCCTACCGGACAGAATCCCAAGCTCCCACAAGCCGGCCCTGTCTGAAGCTGGGCCTCTACATGGTCGGCCATAGTAGTTGAGTACATGTGTTCAGCAGGACAGCCAGGCAATGTGCATTATTTAAAAGGAAATAAAAATGTCAGCCTCCATATCCCTCTCACCTCAGGTTCCATTTAAAATTGGTCTGCATGGCTATAATTCCAGAAGGAAGCCTCTTATAAAAAAGGCAGCAAACAATTTACTGAATATAAGCAGACTAAAAGCATGGGTTACTGGAACAGTGACCAAGATAAACTTAATTGGTTCAAATGTTATAAAGCATGTGTGGCGGCAACCAGGTGAGGAGTACAAAGACAAGTGTGTCTTTCCTACAGTCAAGCATGGGTCAAGCATGGTGGTGGGTGGATCACGGTCTGGGGCTGCATGAGTGCTTCCAGCACTGGAGAGCTAATGTTTATTAAGGGAACCATGAATACCAACAAGTACTGTGATATACTGAAGCAAAGCATGCCATGACCCCCTTCCTTTGGGAACTGGGACAAAGAGCAGTATTACAACATGATAATAACCCTAAACACACCTCAAAGGTGACCACTGCCTTGCTAAAGTGGGTAAAGGTGCTGGACTGGCCAAGTATGTCTCCAGACCTAAACCCTATTTAGCATCTGTGGGGCATTCTCAAACAGAAGGTGGAGGAGCGTAAGGTCTCTAACATAAACCACCTTTGTGATGTCATCATGGTGACATCTTAAGGGTGGTGGATGTCACCTCGGATTCCTGCTGAGGCCTGTCAGGTTCAACCATTCTAGGGAATACACGCATGCAGATAAATCAGTCTGAGATTACCCGAGAGCAACAAACTGCACTACTTACACCATTCAATAAATGGGCTGTGTTGGCACAGGGAGCAGGAGAGCTACAGCCTTCAGCCAGACCATGATGGCTGTTAAAACATACACGTTTATACTTTTAAAAATGACTAAATCTACTGAAATGCAATCTCAAACAGGCAAAAAATTCTCTGAAAAAACTTTATTGACACACGTACAAAAAATAGAAAAAATGGTTCTTCAGTATCACAATAGTGGGTCTTAAAAACACATTGGTTGGTTTGAAGCAACAATTGGTTGTACCTTTGTGGGCATTTGAACTTCAAGGCAACGACACATGTTCGTTTCGGGCTTTTGTATAGAATTATATGTGCCCTTCGTCAGGCCGTAATACCCAATTCTATAAATAAGAACAATACATAACAGCATATTAAAATCACAGAGTATGATTCATTAATAGCGAACAATATAATTTTTCGCAAAGGGAAAACCCACCACCAAGTGAAAATAATGGCACATTTCACCAGGTTCAATCCAAGAACCTAAATGCCTAAATAATTCCGAAATAAAGTGTGCAGTATGAGCAAGAAAAATTAGACCAAAGACCATAGAGATCTAGAAGTGTGTCAAGATGAAGAAGAGGACCAATAGAATAACTTACAAAGAGTAGATAGGACCACCTCGTGAAAACTAGCAAATATCCACGCATAGAGCCAATGAAAACAGAGAGACCCAGACCAGATTTTTAGTATAGAAGGAAAAATAGTGAGAAAAGGAGCAGTGGGAAACATGATCATCAACAAACCTGCGTAGCTCAACCAGAGAAAAGAGACCAATCAGGCGAAGAGCCAAAAAATGGGGGGCATCTGAACCCACCAGATGCACTAGACCTAAAACAATAAAGAAGGTACTAAATAACACTCCCCAAAAAGGGGAAAGAGGATATACAGTGCTAAGGCATATAGAAACATGAGGTCATCTCCCACACAGCAATCAAAGATAAGGATAAAGACCCTATGATACATATGGTCATGTATACATTAGCCCATATAGTGCCCAGGAAATATATATACACAGGGACCCCTGTCCTGGAAACCTATACTCCTAATTGTAACTGCAGGCTACAGACTTTAAAGGGGATAATTTAGAGCAAAAAATTGCATAATAGTGCCTAGGGGCATGGCCCAGCAGAAAACACCACCCTGAAGCATAAAATGCACAATGTAATAAGGATGGTGATTGGTAGGGCACAATATGGAAAGGCGCTCAGCTGGAGACACGCAAAAGGGTAGTACATCCGAATGTCAGTAAAAATACACAGGAAAACAAAATGTGTCAGCAAATCTTACCTTCCCAGAGGCTGTAATGAAAAGCTGCTAGACGGGAACCCAATCTGTAATGGCGTGGGATGCCATTTAAATATCCCAGCAGGCAGCGCTGACCTAAAGCTACCAGCCAATCAAACGCCCGGCAGGTACAGAACCACCTTGGAGCGCATATCGCATCCGGGCACGGAATCCGTGCTAAGTAAAGCGCGTCTCCTGATTTGCGGAGAGCAGAGGAGGGAAGTCCTCTGCAGAGGTGACGTCAAGCGTCACATGGGCCAGTAGATCGACACTATCTGGTGTGCGGCTCGTAACCACGCTGGAGCGCAAAAGAAGGTGTGTATCTAAGAGAGCGGCCAATAAAATGGCAGCTCGTAACCACGCTGGAGCGCAAGGAAGGGTATGTATGAGTTATACGTATATTCAATACATAATAGATGCTATAAAGTAAGGTCAGCCAGAAAATCGCCCTATAAACATGGCAATGGCCCATAAAGAAGTTTTTTGGACATAATTAAAAATAATAATAATTATTAAAGGGCCCCTCAATCGGAAAAATTACTTTAAAGAAGGTGAAAGAAGATTTTTTATGGAGGACATACTACAAGAAGATTTTTTATGGGGGACATACTACAAGTATCTCATCATGGTAAGTGAAAGTATATGAAAAAACATGGTATAGATTGCTATGCTGGAGACAACCCCAAAATGAAGAATAAAGTATATACAATCTACAAATTGCCAAAGCACCGTAGAAGAGGGGAATATCAAAAATAACACAACTTGGTATGAGCCACGCATTGGCAGGGATGGTCATGGATCCACAATCCACCATAAAAATCCATGTGCAGGACGGTCCTGTAGACAAAGAAAGAGAAAGAGACCTCTTGAAAAGCTGAAAAACCAACAGGAAAAGTTATCTACAATGGTCTATACTCTGCATTAAGTCCAGCCGGGATTAGCGTCTGTAAAAATCTAATCCAGCGGGCCTCTTTATGTAACAAAATTGATTCTCTGTTACCACCCCTTCTAGGGGGAGGGACTATGTCCAGGACACAAAATCTCAATTGATTCGCCGAATGGCCCATAGAAACAAAGTGCTGGGCCACTGGGGAATCAATCTGTGACGGATCCAGCTTACGTCTCAGGGCAACATTGATTCTGGACCTGTGCTCAATGATACGCTCCTTCACAGCTCTAGTGGTTTCCCCCACATACATCTTACCACACGGACACTTAATGCCATAAACTACATACTCAGTGTCACATGTGGCATAATGGGAGAATTTAATAGGAAAACCTTTCATAGGATGATTTAGACTGTTACCTTTAAGTACCAGTTGGCAACATGTACAATGTAGGCATGGGAACGTACCCTTGCGCACAGGTGCCAGATATCTCTGAGTTGTCATTTTGCAAGATCCCATATCGGCCCTAATCAAGTGGTCCCTAATAGACTGTGCTCTCTTGTAGGCCACCATAGGTACCTGTCTAAATGCCAGAATCTCTGCACTAATAGACCTCAGGATCGGCCAATGTCGCTTGACCAAATCTGTAACCCTAGATGACAGTGTGCTAAAGGATGTGGCTAAAATCATGCGTTCATGGTTCCTGTTACCCATATTTTTTTGAGTTTTTTTTAAAAGGTCACTTCGCTCGTGTTTCATAACATTTCTCTTAATGCGCTCAACAAGTTTTTTGGGGTAATGTCTATCAATAAATTTAGATGTCATACCAGACATACGTTTTTCCACTTGCCCTTCATCGCTAACAATACGGCGTACTCGCATGAGCTGTGACTTAGGTAGTGACTCACGTAGGGATTTTGGATGGAAACTATGAAAGTCAAGAAGGGTATTGCGGTCTGTAGGCTTAGAGAATAGGTCAAACGACAATAGCCGGCCTCGCTTACATACATCAACATCGAGAAACGCAATGTGTGACATATCAACATTGAAAGTGAACTTTAAAGCGGTAGAGGCCCCCTGAAGCTCCTCATAGAAGAGGTCAAAGGAGGACCGGGGCCCCGCCCAGACCACAAAAATGTCATCGATGTATCGTCGCCAAATACAGGCGTATTTCTTAAAAAGGTCATTGTGGTACACCCAGTCCTCCTCAAACCTCTCCACAAATAGGTTAGCATATACGGGAGCCACATTGGAGCCCATTGAGGATCCCCTCTGCTGGAGATAAAAGGTATCTTGGAATAGGAAAAAATTCCTCTCTAGTACCAATTCTAAGAGGGACATGATGAACTCAACCTGCAGTCCACTTACAGCAAGATCACCCAACAAGGATTGTCGTATAGCTGCCTTCCCTTCACTGTGTGGGATGCAGGTATAAAGCGACTCGATATCCAACGTAATAAGTAAGCAATTCTCATGGGGTAGCACCAACTCACTCATCTGATTAATGAAATCTGATGTGTCCCTAATGTATGATTTCTGATTGAGCATATATTTCCTGAGTACTTTATCAAGGAAGATGGCAGTGTAGCTAAATACTGAGTCACACCCCGCCACAATAGGTCTCTCAGGAGGTTTATCGAGCCTCTTGTGAATCTTGGGCAAACAATAGATGACCGGTGTGACTGGTTTGTCATTATAAAGATATTCAAAAAGTTTCTGGTCAATGATATTGCTGTCCAATGCATCACACAAGACTTCTTTTAGCTCTCTCAGAAATACACATGTAGGATCCACATCTAACCTCCTATAAACGCCTTCATCACTAAGCTGTCGCAAGATCTCTGAAGTGTAATCATCCTTATTTAGTACCACTACGGCCCCACCCTTGTCAGCTGGTTTCACCACGATAAGTGGATTTTTTTTAAGATTAAATAGGGCCTCCTTCTCTGCCCTACTCAGATTATGTTTTACACGGGGCACATGTCCTCTTTTAAATTCCGTCTCCAAGTTAAATTCCGTCTTGAAGTTCAAATGCCCACAAAGCTACAACCAATTGTTGCTTCAAACCAACCAATGTGTTTTTAAGACCCACTATTGTGATACTGAAGAACCATTTTTTCTATTTTTTGTACGTGTGTCAATAAAGTTTTTTCAGAGACTTTTTTGCCTGTTTGAGATTGCATTTCAGTAGATTTAGTCCTTTTTAAAAGTATAAACGAGTATCTGAGGGCAATGTGGATTGCCCCAAAAAGGACTGTGTTCTTTGATCCTCCACAATACAAAGGATCGTATCCCAGAATTTGTTCTACAAAACATTGTTAAAACATACAGTCAGGTCCATAAATATTAGATCTCTCTAGCAGAACTCCTGCAGGTCCCATCTGCTGGAGTGTATCTTCATCTGGTTTCCTTTACCAAGACCTAGGAATGTCAAGGCGGAGAGCGTGAGAAGGGGAGAATGACTTTCCGGGTGTGTTTAGGCTCCCCTGGGCTGGAAGGCTCTGGGGGGGCCTGAGTCAGAAGAAGGCATCCCTGTCCTCCAAGATGGAGGCTCATGTGGCTGGTGGCAGTGGGTCTGTTGAAAGAACTGTAAGTACTATGGTCGCATGGCACCAGGAGGTGAATAAGGTGCAAGAGACTCTTAAAAATTTACGTTTTGAACTTAAAAATTGAATTCACAGTTGATGAAGTTGAATATGCAAATTATGGAGCAAGAGAAACAGTTAAAGGAATTAGAAAAGAGTAGTGCTATGTTTTCAGAAGGGTTAAAGAATCAACAAAGGTTTAAGGCACAAGGACAGTCTAAGATGACAGAAGAATGTATGGAGGAAGAAAGTGTCCCAATGCAAATTGTTGGAATGAGTGCATCTGGAACATCTTTGTAGAGCTCATGTGTTAGAGTGGATGGAGGATTTTCTCATCCGGCTGCATTAAAGAGAACCCTGTGCTGTGCCCCCTCCTACAGTGCCCGGGCCCCCTCGGGGGCCACTAAAAGGGTGGCCTACCGGACAGAATCCCGAGCTCCCACCGGCCGGCCCTGTCCAACGCTGGGCCTCTACATGGTCGGCCATAGTAGTTGAGTAAATGTGTTCAGCAGGACAGCCAGGCAATGTGCATTATTTAAAAGGAAATAAAAATGTCAGCCTCCATATCCCTCTCACCTCAGGTTCCATTTAAAATTGGTCTGCAAGGCTTTAATTCCAGAAGGAAGCCTCTTATAAAAAAGGCAGCAAACAATTTACTGAATATAAGCAGACTAAAAGCATGGGTTACTGGAACAGTGACCAAGATAAACTTAATTGGTTCAAATGTTATAAAGCATGTGTGGCGGCAACCAGGTGAGGAGTACAAATACAAGTGTGTCTTTCCTACAGTCAAGCATGGGTCAAGCATGGTGGTGGGTGGATCACGGTTTGGGGCTGCATGAGTGCTTCCAGCACTGGAGAGCTAATGTTTATTAAGGGAACCATGAATACCAACAAGTACTGTGATATACTGAAGCAAAGCATGCCATGACCCCCTTCCTTTGGGAACTGGGACAAAGAGCAGTATTACAACATGATAATAACCCTAAACACACCTCAAAGGTGACCACTGCCTTGCTAAAGTGGGTAAAGGTGCTGGACTGGCCAAGTATGTCTCCAGACCTAAACCCTATTTAGCATCTGTGGGGCATTCTCAAACAGAAGGTGGAGGAGCGTAAGGTCTCTAACATAAACCACCTTTGTGATGTCATCATGGTGACATCTTAAGGGTGGTGGATGTCACCTCGGATTCCTGCTGAGGCCTGTCAGGTTCAACCATTCTAGGGAATACACGCATGCAGATAAATCAGTCTGAGATTACCCGAGAGCAACAAACTGCACTACTTACACCATTCAATAAATGGGCTGTGTTGGCATGGCCGTTTCTACGGCCGTGCGGAGCGTGCCGCCGCCCGGGGCGCTGCTGGGAGGGGGGCGCTGTGATGGAGGGGGGAGCCGCAGCCGCAGGGAGGGCAGCCCGACCTCTCCCCCCCTCTCCCCGGGCCGCCCTCCATGCGATCCCCCCTCGGACGGAGTGCAGAGTAATGCGCAGGGAAGCGCTATAGAAAACTACTCACCTCGCTGGCTCCAAGCGCTGCTCTCTTGCCGCCAGTCTCCTCTCTCTGCCTACACGCTGATACACACACACGCTGCTTCCTGTTTAGCAGCGTGTGTGTGTATCAGCGTGTAGGCAGAGATGAGACTGGCGGCGAGAGAGCAACGCTTGGAGCCAGCGAGGTGAGTAGTTTTCTATAGCGCTTCCCTGCGCATTACTCTGCACTCCGTCCGAGGGGGGATCGCATGGAGGGCGGCCCGGGGAGAGGGAAGGAGAGGTCGGGCTGCCCTCCCCGTGGCTGCGGCTCCCCCCTCCATCATGGGGGACACCTACCTAACCTATACTGGGGCAGCTACCTATCTAACCTATCCTGGGGGGCACCTACCTATCTAACCTATCCTGGGGGGCACCTACCTAATCTAACCTATCCTGGGGGGCACCTACCTAATCTAACCTATCCTGGGGGGCAGCTACCTAATCTAACCTATACTGGGGGGCACCTACCTAATCTAACCTATACTGGGGGGCACCTACCTAATCTAACCTATACTGGGGGCACCTACCTAATCTAACCTATACTGGGGGGCACCTACCTAATCTAACCTATACTGGGGGGCACCTACCTAATCTAACCTATACTGGGGGGGCAGCTACCTAATCTAACCTATACTGGGGGGCACCTACCTATCTAACCTATACTGGGGGGCACCTACCTATCTAACCTATACTGGGGGCACCTACCTATCTAACCTATCCTGGGGGGCACCTACCTAATCTAACCTATACTGGGGGGCACATATCTAACCTATACTGGGGGGACCTACCTAATCTAACCTATACTGGGTGGCAGCTACCTAATCTAACCTATACTGAGGGGGGAGCTACCTAATCTAACCTATACTGGGGGGCACCTACCTATCTAACCTATACTGGGGGGCACCTACCTATCTAACCTATACTGGGGGGCAGCTACCTCTCTAACTTATACTGGGGAGCAGCTACCTATCTAACCTATCCTGGGGGGCACCTACCTAATTTAACCTATACTGGGGGGCACCTACCTAATCTAACCTATACTGGGGGGCACCTACCTAATCTAACCTATACTGAGGGGGCAGCTACCTAATCTAACCTATACTGAGGGGGCAGCTACCTAATCTAACCTATACTGCGAGGCACCTACCTATCTAACCTATACTAGGGGGCACCTACCTATCTAACCTATACTGGGGGGCACCTAACCAAACTAACCTATACTGGGGGGCAGCTACCTATCTAACCTATACTGGGGGGCAGCTACCTATCTAACCTATACTGGGGGCAGCTACCTATCTAACCTATACTGGGGGCACCTACCTAACCTATACTGGGGGGCAGCTACCTATCTAACCTGGGGAGCAGCTACCTAATGTAACCTATACTGAGGGGGCAGCTACCTAATCTAACCTATACTGGGGGGCAGCTACCTATCTAACCTATACTGGGGAGCACCTACCTATCTAACCTATACTGGGGGGCACCTACCTATCCTATACTGGGGGGCAGCTACCTATCTAACCTATACTGGGGGGGCACCTTCCTAACCTATACTGGGGGGCACCTTCCTATCTAACCTATAGTGGGAGCATTAACTTATCTAACCTGTATTGGGGGCACCTACCTACCTAGCTAGTCTATACAGGTGACAACTATACTGGCTACCTATATTGGAGGCACCTACCTAACTAACCTATACTGGGGGCATCTACCTATCTAACCTATGCGGGGGGCAACTATTCTGGCTACCTATATTAGAGGCACCCACCTAGCTAACCTGTACTGGGGGCACCTAACTATCTAACTTATACCGGGGACGCCTGCCTATCTAACCTATACTGTGGGCAACTATACTGGCTACCTATACTGGAGGCACCTACCTGGCTAACCTATACCGGAAGCAACTATACTGGCTCACCTATGCCTGGCTACCTATACTGGGGGGACCTATAGCTGGCTACCTATACTGGGGTACCTATTCTGGGGGAAGCTATACTGAGTGCAACTAGACCTGGCTAACCTACACTGCGGGCACCCATACCTTGCTTCGGGGGGGGGGGGGGGGGCGCAATTTTTACACCCTCGCCCTGGGTGCATTTTAGCCTAGAAACTGCACTGTGTGTTGGCACAGGGAGCAGGAGAGCTACAGCCTTCAGCCAGACCATGATGGCTGTTAAAACATACAGTCAGGTCCATAAATATTGGGACAAGGATCTCTCTAGCAGAGCTCCTGCAGGTCCCATCTGCTGGAGTGTATCTTCATCTGGTTTCCTTTACCAAGAAGGAATGTCAAGGCGGAGAGCGTGAGTAGGGGAGAATGACTTTCCGGGTGTGTTTAGGCTCCCCTGGGCTGGAAGGCTCTGGGGGGGCCTGAGCCAGAAGAAGGAATCCCTGTCCTCCAAGATGGAGGCTCATGTGGCTGGTGGCAGTGGGTCTGTTGAAAGAACTGTAAGTACTGTGGTTGCATGGCACCAGGAGGTGAATGAGGTGCAAGAGACTCTTAAAAATTTACGTTTTGAACTTAAAAAGCGTATCAGCAAATATCGACAGGCTTGGAACTAAGCCATCCTTTTTGAAATTGAATTCACAGTTGATGAAGTTGAATATGCAAGTTATGGAGCAAGAGAAACAGTTAAAGGAATTAGAAAAGAGTAGTGGTATGTTTTCAGAAGGGTTAAAGAATCAACAAAGGTTTAAGGCACAAGGACAGTCTAAGATGACAGAAGAATGTATGGAGGAAGAAAGTGTTCCAATGCAAACTGTTGGAATAAGTGCATCTGGAACATCTTTGCAGAGCTCATGTGTTAGAGTGGATGGAGGATTTTCTCATCCGACTGCATTAAAGAGAACCCGAGGCAGGGTTCTGAGATTAAAATCCCCATACAGAGGCTGGGTCTGCCTACAGAGCCCAGCCTCTGTTGCTATATAGATCGCCCCTAAGCCCCCCCTGCGCTCTGTAATCCTTCCATAAAACACAGTCTCGCTGCTGACACGCAGTTTGCCAGAGCGCGCTGTGTTTACCTCTCCTCTGTCAGTCTCGCCGCTCCCCGCCTCCTGCTTCGTTCCGGTCCCCGCCCACGGCCCTTCCCTTGCCGCTGATTGGAGGGAAGGGACACGGGCGGGACTAGAGCGATGCAGGAGGCGGGGGAGCAGCCGAGACTGACAGAGAAGAGGTAAACACAGCCGCACAGCGTGGCTGTTAGTTGTGGGGTATTGCAGAGCGCAGGGGGGCTTAGGTGCGATCAAGACCCAGCCTCTGTATGGGGATTTCATTCCCAGAACCCCGCCTCGGGTTCTCTTTAACCAGCCTGGCATTATATTAAGATCGCCAGGCTGGCGACCGGACGGTTTTTTTTTTATAAAAAAAAAAACTATTGCATGCAGCCAACTGAAAGTTGGGGCGCTCCTAATGCATACTTCTGATCGCCTCCGGCGATCAGAAGTAACAAGAAAGGCCGCGATGAGCGGCCCTTCTTGTTTTGCTTTCCTCGTCACCATGGCGACGAGTGGGCTGACGTCAGCCGCCTCCGATCCTGCCCTTAGCGCTGGCCGGAACTGTTTGGTCCGTCTGCGCTGGGCTTGGGCGGCTGGGGGGACCCTCTTTCACCGCTGCACGTGGCGCATCGCCGCACTGTGGCGACGATCAGGTAGCACACACGGCTGGCAAAGTGCCGGCTGCGTGTGCTCCTTTTTATTTGATGAAAATCGGCCCAGCAGGGCCTGAGCGGCAGCCTCTGGCGGTAATGGACGAGCTGAGCTCGTCCATACCGCCAGGCTGGTTAAGCAATCAATTAGCCATGCAATCTGTGCAGAATCATGCGCATTTGCAACAGTCTATTAATAATGTTCCTTTTCAGTACAGTTCTAATGTGCAGCAATTTCCTAATCAGTATCAGTCTTTTTCTGGCAATATGAATGGAGTACCGTATTTTCCGCCGTATAAGACGCACTTTTACTCCTCCAAAAATGAGGAGAAAAAGTCCCTGCGTCTTATACGGCAAATGCAGGGAATCCCCGACTTACGAACACCCGCCGATACGAACCGCTGCTACATCGGGGATTCCCTGCATGTCACTACCTGCTGTGTGGTCTGCTTTCTGTGTGGATTGTGCTGCCCCTATGTGTTCCTGGCTCCCCCCGTGTGGTCCGCTGACTCGTGCCCCTGCCTGCTTGTGTCCGCTCCCGCAAATGTGCGCTACCCTCCCCGCAAATATGCTCTAGCCCCCGCTCGTTTCTACCACCCTCCTCGCTTGCGTGTACGCTGCCCCCGATATCCAAATAGCCACCGCAGTCTTACTGTATCAGCGGCTCCCGGGATCGCAGCCCTGTGGTCTCCTGTCCCATCGCTCTAGTGATGGCTTCTGCAATGCGCGTCATCAGCAGAAGCCATCACTAGAGCGATGGGACAGGAGACCACAGGGCTGCGATCCCGGGAGCCGCTGATACAGTAAGACTGCGGTGGCTATTTGGATATCGGGGGCAGCGTACACGCAAGCGGGGAGGGTGGTAGAAACGAGCGGGGGCTAGAGCCTAATTGCGGGGAGGGTGGCAGAAACGAGCTGGGGGCTAGAGCATATTTGCGGGGAGGGTAGCGCACATTTGCGGGAGCGGACACAAGCAGGCAGGGGCACGAGTCAGCGGACCACACGGGGGGAGCCAGGAACACATAGGGGCAGCACAATCCTACAAGCCCCTACAGAATTCACACAGAAAGCAGACCGCACAGGTAACGGGGACACATGAGGGACAGCTATGGACACATGGGGGGGGCACCTGAGGACACATGGGGGGCACCTGAGGACACATGGGGGGCACCTGAGGACACATGGGGGGCACCTGAGGACACGTGGGGGGCACCTGAGGACACATGGGGGGCAGCTAGGGACACATGGGGGACACCTGAGAACACATGGGGGGCACCTGAGGACACATGGGGGGCACCTGAGGACACATGGGGGGGCACCTGAGGACACATGGGGGGCACCTGAGGACACATGGGAGGCACCTGAGGACACATGGGGGGCAGCTAGGGACACATGGGGGGCAGCTAGGGACACATGGGGGACAGCTAGCATGGGGGACAGCTAGGGACACATGGGGGACACCTAAGGACACAGGGGGACCACACTGGGGACACCTGAGGTCACATGGAGGACATAAATAGGGGGAGAACATCTACAAGACGCTCCAGTATATAGACACACCAGGTTTAGTACACATTTTTTTTCCCCTGGTTTTTGCCCTCTAAACCTGGGTGCGTCTTATATTCCGGAGCGTCTTATACGGCGCGAAATACGGTATATTCAAATCAGCAATTTTACTTTTTCCCAACCCTCTCCTTTTTTTCCTTTTGTGTCACAAAATTTAAATCCAAATGTCAATTATCCTAATGTTTCTAATCCTTTCCCTGTGGTTGCTTCCCCGTTTGTTTCATCCCCTGTCAGTTCTTTTGGACAGCGCATAGGTCCTAAAGGAGTCAATTATATGCAAAATGGTGTGGTTTTAAAGTCCCCATTAGGGGTTGTTTCGCAGGCTATGCAATCTGTGGAGGGTTTTTCTGTGGCTGGAGGTGCCTCTGCAGCGGCGTCTCATCGCCTGCAGGGCATGCCCAATTTCAAAATGGAGGATGGTGTGGCTGGAGGAGCCTCTGCACAGGCGCTTTATCGCTTGCAGGGGTTGCCTAGCTCCAAAATGGCAGAAAATTAGGCGCATGACGCGTGTGGTGAAACCGGAAGTGACGCTTGCGTCAATTCTGGTAGTACAGAGAAGGGGATCAGTGCGGCGGGGAAAAGCGGCAAAACAGTGGCCAGTGCTGCCCAGCCACAGGAAGACACCCTTAGCGGGAGGTTCAAACAGGTAAATAAAGATAAATTTAAGGGGGTGCATAGCCAGATAGTGGGACAAGGCAGGGTCAACCAGGTTAAAGGGGCGCAACAGAGGAATTTGGGGGTGGGAGAACTGAAGCTTGGTGGGCAAGGAGGGAAAAGGAGGGGAGATTCTGATGATGGTGTGGGAGGTGAGGGAAGGAAGAAGAAGGTGGTGAGGACTATAGAGGAGAATTTGGAAGGAGGGAGGGTGGAAAATCAGGAGAAAAATAAATCAAATGTTTCTGGGGTGGTGGAAAAACAGCAGGAAAATCAGAAAGTAGGAGGGGGGTGAGTGGAACAGAACCGGAACCAAAAAAAGCAGGTGCTGTGTCATATGCTCAAATGCTAAAAAGAAAGCCTAATGTTGCAAGTAATGGTACAAGTTTTCATGATGAAGTTGGAATGTCTTCGAAAAATCGTAGGAATTTAGTGAGAATATGTTATTCAGGTGATGATGATATTACTTATAACCGTAAAACATTTACACAGTTGTTGTTAAAAATGGGCTTCAAGGCGGTGGAGTTCTATGCTATTCTGGCTGCTGCCCCCCCCCCCCACACACACATTTTCTGGGGGAAATACCAAAAGACTTGGAAGGCGAGTGATGAATGGAAATGTCTGTCTCTCCAGACTGTGTCCGGGCGGTCACTGGACAAGAGGGTGACTATCGTGGTCCCGAATGAGTCCATACCTGTGCATGATTTACTGGTATGGATTAAGAACTATGGAGTACCCTTGAATGCAATCTGGGGGGGAGGGGGGTTGGGAGCTGATGGTTAGGTTGGATCGTATGGGGAATGTGGTAAAACACATTCCCAATTCTGTGTTTATAGGGAGAGATAGAGTGATGGTCTTTTATCAGGGGCAGCCTTGTGCATGTTATACGTGTGGTTCTAGAAGTCACTGCAAAGAAATAAGATGCAGTGTGTGTCTAATGCCTAGTAAACGCCATACAATTTTCTGTTAGATCTTTCTGTTAGATTTTCTGTAATTAGATTATTTTCTGTAAAGTACTGGAAGAGACTGGTCATTATCTCTGGTGCATTGTCTTCAAGTTATCTCCTGCTGAGTAGAACAATGCCTAATTGCTAGGCAGATAGATGGTTAGATAGATAATTTCCAACATGTTGGAAATTATCTATCTGGCAGGTAAATCTAGCAAAAAATCTACAGAAAATTGTATGGTGTGTACTAGGCATTAAGATGGGTCATCCGTATGTGAAGTGTCCTGAGACATGGGCCAATATGGGAGAAGAGGTTCAAAAGGAAACGGAGAAAATTCTGGAAGAAGAAAGTGCTGAGGTTGTTCCTGATGGGGGACCGTCACGGACGGAATCCACCGCCGTGAAGCCCCCAAGTATTGTTCCTGGATTTTTATCAGTATTGAAAGCTTTACCTCCTCCCTCTCCTCCCCCTTCCTTGGTCCCTTCTGTTTCTCCCCTGATTTCAGTCCCGGTTGTTGGTGCTCAGGTTCCTGAATTTAAAACCAGTAATGCTGATAAAGTTAAAAACATTTTTTCTGGTACAGTGGAAAGTGTTTTTCCTGAAGAAAAGGCAATTTCTCCTAGTGAGGAGAAAGTTAAAGGAAAAGAGTAAAATCCAGAAAAGAAGGAAGTAGTTAAAAAAAGAGGGTCTGAAGGAAGTCTTAGAGAAAGAGGTTGAAAAAATGAGTGTCTTGCAACAAAAGGGTAAAGATGGAATTAAAGCGGAATGAAACCCAGCATTTTTACTTTGCTCTAATAGATTATTTACAGCATATTATATACAACCAGCATTTTTTTTAGAAAGAAAGTGCTGAGGTTGTTCCTGATGGGGGACCGTCACGGACGGAATCCACCGCCGTGAAGCCCCCAAGTATTGTTCCTGGATTTTTATCAGTATTGAAAGCTTTACCTCCTCCCTCTCCTCCCCCTTCCTTGGTCCCTTCTGTTTCTCCCCTGATTTCAGTCCCGGTTGTTGGTGCTCAGGTTCCTGAATTTAAAACCAGTAATGCTGATAAAGTTAAAAACATTTTTTCTGGTACAGTGGAAAGTGTTTTTCCTGAAGAAAAGGCAATTTCTCCTAGTGAGGAGAAAGTTAAAGGAAAAGAGTAAAATCCAGAAAAGAAGGAAGTAGTTAAAAAAAGAGGGTCTGAAGGAAGTCTTAGAGAAAGAGGTTGAAAAAATGAGTGTCTTGCAAAAAAAGGGTAAAGATGGAATTAAAGCGGAATGAAACCCAGCATTTTTACTTTGCTCTAATAGATTATTTACAGCATATTATATACAACCAGCATTTTTTTTAGAAAGAAAGTGCTGAGGTTGTTCCTGATGGGGGACCGTCACGGACGGAATCCACCGCCGTGAAGCCCCCAAGTATTGTTCCTGGATTTTTATCAGTATTGAAAGCTTTACCTCCTCCCTCTCCTCCCCCTTCCTTGGTCCCTTCTGTTTCTCCCCTGATTTCAGTCCCGGTTGTTGGTGCTCAGGTTCCTGAATTTAAAACCAGTAATGCTGATAAAGTTAAAAACATTTTTTCTGGTACAGTGGAAAGTGTTTTTCCTGAAGAAAAGGCAATTTCTCCTAGTGAGGAGAAAGTTAAAGGAAAAGAGTAAAATCCAGAAAAGAAGGAAGTAGTTAAAAAAAGAGGGTCTGAAGGAAGTCTTAGAGAAAGAGGTTGAAAAAATGAGTGTCTTGCAAAAAAAGGGTAAAGATGGAATTAAAGCGGAATGAAACCCAGCATTTTTACTTTGCTCTAATAGATTATTTACAGCATATTATATACAACCAGCATTTTTTTTACTAGAACTGCATTCAAAGGGTTAACACAGGCTTTAGAAGCTTCCCTTCCAGCAGAGCTGGCTGCTTCCGAAATTTTACACAATGTTATCTAGTGTTTAACCACTTTACCCCTGCCCGTACGAATTTCTCCGTCCCTTTTTCCATCCTTTAACCCCCAGGGACGGAGAAATCCGTACTTTCCGCGCTCCCGCCGCTGCCCGTGCTCCCGCTCGTAAACACGCCGCAGGCCGCTCGTAAACACGCCGCCGCCCGCTCGCCCGGAGATCAATGATCGGGAAAATCCATTCCCGTTCGTTGATATAAGCCCCGCAAGGATCCACTGCTCTCCGATGAGCAGCGCGATCATTGTGGAAAAAAAAACACATTACCAGCCTCCTTGTACTTCCTCCAAGCCTCCGGAAGGACGCTTGGAGGTCACATTAAACAAAAAGTTACTGTTGCCATCTTGTGGCCAAATAGTAAAACTACACCCTAAAGATTTTTCACATACAAATGGTTTACTTATACACAAAAAATTAACTCATTACCTCCCACACTCCCCATTTTTTTTTTTTTGTAATGAAAAATTTTTTAAAAAAATTTTACAATTAAAAAAAATACATAAATAGTTACCTTAGGGACTGAATGTTTCAAATATTTATGTCAGGAGGGTACAACACTGTTACTTTATAAACTATGGGCTTGTAATTAGGGATGGACGCAAAACTGAAAAAAATGCACCTTTATTTCCAAATAAAATATTGGCGCCAAACAATGGGATAGGGACATAATTTAAATGGTTTTATAACCGGGACAAAAGGGCAAATACATTTCATGGGTTTTAATTACAGTAGCATGCATTATTTAAAAACTATAATGGCCGAAAACTGAAAAATAATTAATTTTTTCCCACATTTTTCCTATTTTCCCATTAAAACACATTTAGAATAAAATAATTCTTGGCATAATGTCCCACTTAAAGAAAGCCTAATTGGTGGCGGAAAAAACAAGATATAGTTCATTTCATTGTGATAAGTAATGATAAAGTTATAGACGAATGAATGGAAGGAGCGTTGAAAGGTGAAAATTGCTCTGGTGCTCAGGAGGTAAAACCCCTCAGTGGTGAAGTGGTTAATTGTATCAAGTCAGGAATGTAAACAAAGCCTTCTCTCACACCACAGGGTCTCACAAAAACAGCGAGACAAGCATAAATGCTTGCTGATGCTTTCTGATTAAGTTAGAGGATGAATAAAGCAGTTATAAATAAAATGCAAAGTCAGCTCTCAGAGTAAAATTAGTGTATTTTAGGAATGTATAATTTCTAAATGAATAATAATACTTATGCACAAAAGCAAATATGCTAACCGTATGGCATATACAAACAAAACACAAAAGCACAAAAGAAAAATACAAGAGGTATAAAGCTGTTAGGAGTTAGAAATAGGGGGTGGAAGGGAGTATTATCTGAGAAAAAGGCAAAAGCAAAAATGGTAGAGATTAAGAAGGGTAAAAATATTGATTTAAAAAATAAAAAAGAAGCCTTATCTGGTCATTCTGATGTAAATAGTGACGATGGTGAAAGTGATTTGTTTGACGAGGAGGAAAATGTCTCTGTCGAAAAGAAGACAGAAGACATGGAGGTATCCTCTTCTAAAGATGAGGAAAGTGCGGTTTAAGAAAGGGTAAGTAATTTCTTTCATTTATCCTGATGGAGGTACCCCCTCCCCCCCCCCCCCCCCCCCTTTTGAAACTAGCAATGATTAATGTTGCTAGTATGAGATCTGCAAGAGCTCGTAGGGAAGCCATATTTTTTCTCAGTCAGTTTGATGCCGACATTTTATTTTTGCAAGAGACCAGGCTTCAATCCTTATCTGTCATCCATGAAGCCAAGAGGTACTGGAGGTACGGTACCCCTTATTGGTCTCTTGCGGCTGAGCCTTGTACTGGGGTGGCAGTCCTTTTTAAGACCGACATGGTAACTTTCCGGCGGGTAAGTGAAGTTGAGATGGGGCGTTGCTTGGTCATGGACGTCTCTGTAAGGGGGCAGGATTTGAGGCTGAACAACATCTATGGGCCTCAGTCTGAGAGGGAGAGGAGGCCCCTCTTCACAGAGATCAAGCCATTCTTGTTTACAGCCCAGGAGGTGGTCTTTGGTGGTGATTTCAATACCGTAGTTAGGCTGAAGGACAGGAGAGGTGCCAGGACCCACCTGGGCTATGACAGTAATTATCTAAATAGTATGGTTAGGGATGCTGGTCTGGTAGATGTGCATATAAAGCACATCCCAGATGACACGGGGTCCACTTATTTCTGTGGAAAACGTAAGAGTAGGATAGATAGGTTTTTTGTTAAGGGGAACTCTGCTACCTCACCTCCAGAGGTGCGGGTGGGAGAGTTCTCTGATCACTGTATTCTGTCTGTGGTGTTGAATGTTGCAGATATGCCTCCTAAAGGAAGGGGTATCTGGAGATTAAATTCGATGCTATTGAAGGAAGAGAAGGTAAGACAATCTTTCAGAGATTTTTTTCTGGCACAGGTTACTTTGCTGGACTGTTGTGACAGTGGGTCTGAGTGGT
This sequence comes from Hyperolius riggenbachi, assembly GCF_040937935.1. Lineage (NCBI taxonomy): Eukaryota > Metazoa > Chordata > Amphibia > Anura > Hyperoliidae > Hyperolius > Hyperolius riggenbachi. The sequence goes on from NC_090648.1 coordinate 256,945,110, forward strand.
GGGAGATGGCAAAAAAGTGGGCTGTAGATCTTTTCAAGAACATAGCGAAAAGAAGAGCTTTTGGTAAATATGTTGCCTACCAACATTTGAGGCGGAAACTGGAAGTCGCTGTCTCGGGGGATGGTGATCCTGAGGAGATCAAAGGATCAAGGATTTGTTGCGTAAGAGCCAGTATGATCGGCATGCTTCTTTGATTCTGGAGAGGGATTACGGTAAAAGTCACTCGCAGTTAAGATCATTTATGGTCTCAAAGATAGTACAGGATCCCTGGTGAAGTCCAGAGCAGGGATTTTGGAAATTGTGAGATCCTTTTATGCTGAGATTTTGGGTAACAGACCTCTTGATGAGACCGAGATGGAATTTTTCTTGTGTGATATTCCAGGACTGGAAAATTTGGATGTTTCTCTTGCGTTTTTGACGGAAAGAATCTCTGCTGACGAAGTGGCAAAAGCCATTGAGCAGCTTGCTATTAAAAAGACTCCAGGTCCAGATGGCTTGACTGCTGAATTTTATAAAGCTTTCAAGGATATTCTGGGCTGGCACCTGAATTGGCAGAAGTTTTCAATCGCAGCCTTGAAGAGGATGAGCTTCCTCCCTCTATGAGAGAATCAGCAGTTATTCTTTTGTCAAAGGGTAAAGATTCTTCAATGATTGAGAATTGGCGGCCCATCAGCCTTCTCAACAGGCGCGTCACTAGCGCTATTTATACGTGGCCCGTGCCACGAACATGGCCTTAGGGTGCCCCTAATCTATTTTCTGGGGTGCCCAATAGTGTTGGGCGAACAGTGTTCGCCACTGTTCTGGTTCTGCAGAACATCACCCTGTTCGGGTGATGTTCGGGGTCGGCCGAACACCTGATGGTGTTCGGCCAAACTGTTCGGCCATATGGCCGAACTAAAAGCGCATGGCCGAACGTTACCCGAACGTTCGGCTAGCGCTGTGATTGGCCGAACGGGTCACGTGTAGTGTTGGGCGAACATCTAGATGTTTGGGTTCGGGCCGAACATGGCCCGAACTCCGAACATAATGGAAGTCAATGGGGACCCGAACTTTCGTGCTTTGTAAAGCCTCCTTATATGCTACATACCCCAAATTTACAGGGTATGTGCACCTTGGGAGTGGGTACAAGAGGAAAAAAAAATTAGCAAAAAGAGCTTATAGTTTTTGAGAAAATCGATTTTAAAGTTTCAAAGGGAAAACTGTCTTTTAAATGCGGGAAATGTCTGTTTTCTTTGCACAGGTAACATGCTTTTTGTCGGCATGCAGTCATAAATGTAATACATATAAGAGGTTCCAGGAAAAGGGACCGGTAATGCTAACCCAGCAGCAGCACACGTGATGGAACAGGAGGAGGGTGGCGCAGGAGGAGAAGGCCACGCTTTGAGACACAACAACCCAGGCCTTGCATGAGGACAAGAAGCGTGCGGATAGCAATTTGCATTTTGTCGCCATGCAGTCATAAATGTAATACAGATGAGAGGTTCAATAAACAGGGACCGGAAACGCTAACCCATCACAGATGTTCATTGTTCATGTTACTTGGTTGGGGTCCGGGAGTGTTGCGTAGTCGTTTCCAATCCAGGATTGATTCATTTTAATTTGAGTCAGACGGTCTGCATTTTCTGTGGAGAGGCGAATACGCCGCCGATCTGTGACGATGCCTCCGGCAGCACTGAAACAGCGTTCCGACATAACGCTGGCTGCCGGGCAAGCCAGCACCTCTATTGTGTACATTGCCAGTTTGTGCCAGGTGTCTAGCTTCGATACCCAATAGTTGAAGGGTGCAGATGGATTGTTCAACACAGCTACGCCATCTGACATGTAGTCCTTGACCATCTTCTCCAGGCGATCGGTGTTGGAGGTGGATCTGCACGCTTGCTGTTCTGTGTGCTGCTGCATGGGTGTCAGAAAATGTTCCCACTCCAAGGACACTGCCGATACCATTCCCTTTTGGGCACTAGCTGCGGCTTGTGTTGTTTGCTGCCCTCCTGGTCGTCCTGGGTTTGCGGAAGTCAGTCTGTCGGCGTACAACTGGCTAGAGGAGGGGGAGGATGTCAATCTCCTCTCTAAAGTCTCCACAAGGGCCTGCTGGTATTCTTCCATTTTGACCTGTCTGGCTCTTTCTTCAAGCAGTTTTGGAACATTGTGTTTGTACCGTGGATCCAGAAGGGTATAAACCCAGTAATTGGTGTTGTCCAGAATGCGCACAATGCGTGGGTCGCGTTCAATGCAGTCCTAGGCCGAAGAGGTCATAGCCTAGGGTCACAAAACCTGTTTATTTGGGCAATTTCAATGGTGGCGAGTCTGACGTACATAAATCGCAGCAATGGCCGTTAGCAACGTCTGAATCTCACGAAATGTCTCATGCAGGTAGAAGACATATTGTTAGACTTGGGCTCCAAAGATGGGTTCCCTACATCTCTGCAAACCAGAGTTACAGGGCTCCAAATTTGGTAAAATCCCCCATAGGCTTTCATTGGGCCTCCTATTTACAGTTCCAAAATCTCACATCTTTTCAAAGGGCAATTACTCAGCAGTGGCAAATTTTCTAGCATTGTAGGGACCCTTAGGGGGAACATGACTGGTGAGTTTCGGGCCCCTAGGCCAAAGAGGTCATAGCCTAGGGTCACAAAAACCTGTTTATTTGGGCTATTTCAATGGTAGTGATGGTGACGTACATAAATGGCAGCAATGGCCGTTAGCAAAGTCTGAATCTCACGAAATGTCTCATGCAGGTAGAAGACATATTGTTAGACTTGGATTCCAAAGATGGGGTCCCTACATCTCTGCAAACCAGAGTTACAGGGGTCCAAAGTTGGTAAAATCCCCCATAGGATTTCATTGCCTCCCTATTTCACTTTCCAAAATCTCACATCTTTTCAAAGGGCAATGGCTCAGCAGTACCAAATTTTCTAGCAATGTAGGGACCCTTAGGGGGAACATGACTGGTGAGTTTCGGGCCCCTAGGCCAAAGAGGTCATAGCCTAGGGTCACAAAAACCTGTTTATTTGGGCTATTTCAATGGTAGTGATGGTGGCGTACATAAATAGCAGCAATGGCCGTTAGCAACATTTGAATCTCACGAAATGTCTCATGCAGGTAGAAGACATATTGTTAGACTTGGATTCCAAAGATGGGGTCCCTACATCTCTGCAAACCAGAGTTACAGGGGTCCAAAATTGGTAAAATCCCCCATAGGATTTCATTGCCTCCCTATTTCACTTTCCAAAATCTCACATCTTTTCAAAGGGCAATGGCTCAGCAGTACCACATTTTCTAGCATTGTAGGGACCCTTAGGAGGAACATGACTGGTGAGTTTCGGGCCCCTAGGCCGAAGAGGTCATAGCCTAGGGTCACAAAAACCTGTTTATTTGGGCTATTTCAATGGTAGTGATGGTGACGTACATAAATCGCAGCAATGGCCGTTAGCAACGTCTGAATCTCACGAAATGTCTCATGCAGGTAGAAGACATATTGTTAGACTTGGATTCCAAAGATGGGGTCCCTACATCTCTGCAAACCAGAGTTACAGGGGTCCAAAATTGGTAAAATCCCCCATAGGATTTCATTGCCTCCCTATTTCACTTTCCAAAATCTCACATCTTTTCAAAGGGCAATGGCTCAGCAGTACCAAATTTTCTAGCATTGTAGGGACCCTTAGGGGGAACATGACTGGTGAGTTTTGCCACTGCTGAGCCATTGCCCTTTGAAATGGTGTGAGATTTTGGAACGGTAAATAGGAGGCCCAATGAAAGCCTATGGGGGATTTTACCAATTTTGGACCCCTGTAACTCTGGTTTGCAGAGATGTAGGGACCCCATCTTTGGAATCCAAGTCTAACAATATGTCTTCTACCTGCATGAGACATTTCGTGAGATTCAGACTTTGCTAACGGCCATGGCTGAGATTTATGTACGCCACCATCACTACCATTGAAATAGCCCAAATAAACAGGTTTTTGTGACCCTAGGCTATGACCTCTTCGGCCTAGGGGCCCGAAACTCACCAGTCATGTTCCCCCTAAGGGTCCCTACAATGCTAGAAAATTTGGTACTGCTGAGCCATTGCCCTTTGAAAAGATGTGAGATTTTGGAAAGTGAAATAGGGAGGCAATGAAATCCTATGGGGGATTTTACCAATTTTGGACCCCTGTAACTCTGGTTTGCAGAGATGTAGGGACCCCATCTTTGGAATCCAAGTCTAACAATATGTCTTCTACCTGCATGAGACATTTCGTGAGATTCAGACGTTGCTAACGGCCATTGCTGCGATTTATGTACGCCACCATCACTACCATTGAAATAGCCCAAATAAACAGGTTTTTGTGACCCTAGGCTATGACCTCTTCGGCCTAGGGGCCCGAAACTCACCAGTCATGTTCCCCCTAAGGGTCCCTACAATGCTAGAAAATTTGGTACTGCTGAGCCATTGCCCTTTGAAAAGATGTGAGATTTTGGAAAGTGAAATAGGGAGGCAATGAAATCCTATGGGGGATTTTACCAATTTTGGACCCCTGTAACTCTGGTTTGCAGAGATGTAGGGACCCCATCTTTGGAATCCAAGTCTAACAATATGTCTTCTACCTGCATGAGACATTTCGTGAGATTCAGACTTTGCTAACGGCCATTGCTGCGATTTATGTACGTCACCATCACTACCATTGAAATAGCCCAAATAAACAGGTTTTTGTGACCCTAGGCTATGACCTCTTTGGCCTAGGGGCCTGAAACTCACTAGTCATGTTCCCCCTAAGGGTCCCTACAATGCTAGAAAATTTGGTACTGCTGAGTAATTGCCCTTTGAAAAGATGTGAGATTTTGGAACTGTAAATAGGAGGCCCAATGAAAGCCTATGGGGGATTTTACCAAAGTTGGAGCCCTGTAACTCTGGTTTGCAGAGATGTAGGGAACCCATCTTTGGAGCCCAAGTCTAACAATATGTCTTCTACCTGCATGAGACATTTCGTGAGATTCAGACGTTGCTAACGGCCATTGCTGCGATTTATGTACGTCAGACTCGCCACCATTGAAATTGCCCAAATAAACAGGTTTTGTGACCCTAGGCTATGACCTCTTCGGCCTAGGACTGCATTGAACGCGACCCACGCATTGTGCGCATTCTGGACAACACCAATTACTGGGTTTATACCCTTCTGGATCCACGGTACAAACACAATGTTCTAAAACTGCTTGAAGAAAGAGCCAGACAGGTCAAAATGGAAGAATACCAGCAGGCCCTTGTGGAGACTTTAGAGAGGAGATTGACATCCTCCCCCTCCTCTAGCCAGTGGTACGCCGACAGACTGACTTCCGCAAACCCAGGACGACCAGGAGGGCAGCAAACAACACAAGCCGCAGCTAGTGCCCAAAAGGGAATGGTATCGGCAGTGTCCTTGGAGTGGGAACATTTTCTGACACCCATGCAGCAGCACACAGAACAGCAAGCGTGCAGATCCACCTCCAACACCGATCGCCTGGAGAAGATGGTCAAGGACTACATGTCAGATGGCGTAGCTGTGTTGAACAATCCATCTGCACCCTTCAACTATTGGGTATCGAAGCTAGACACCTGGCACAAACTGGCAATGTACGCAATAGAGGTGCTGGCTTGCCCGGCAGCCAGCGTTATGTCGGAACGCTGTTTCAGTGCTGCCGGAGGCATCGTCACAGATCGGCGGCATATCCGCCTCTCCACAGAAAAAGCAGACCGTCTGACTCAAATTAAAATGAATCAATCCTGGATTGGAAACGACTACGCAACACTCCCGGACCCCAACCAAGTAACATGAACAATGAACATCTGTGATGGGTTAGCGTTTCCGGTCCCTGTTTATTGAACCTCTCATCTGTATTACATTTATGACTGCATGGCGACAAAATGCAAATTGCTATCCGCACGCTTCTTGTCCTCATGCAAGGTCTGGGTTGTTGTGTCTCAAAGCGTGGCCTTCTCCTCCTGCGCCACCCTCCTCCTGTTCCATCACGTGTGCTGCTGCTGGGTTAGCGTTACCGGTCCCTTTTCCTGGAACCTCTTATATGTATTACATTTATGACTGCATGCCGACAAAAAGCATGTTACCTGTGCAAAGAAAACAGACATTTCCCGCATTTAAAAGACAGTTTTCCCTTTGAAACTTTAAAATCAATTTTCTCAAAAACTATAAGCTCTTTTTGCTAAAAAAAAATTTCCTCTTGTACCCACTCCCAAGGTGCACATACCCTGTAAATTTGGGGTATGTAGCATGTAAGGAGGCTTTACAAAGCACAAAAGTTTGGGTCCCCATTGACTTCCATTATGTTCGGAGTTCGGGTCGAACACCCGAACATCGCGGCCATGTTCGGCCTGTTCGGCCCGAACCCGAACATCTAGATGTTCGCCCAACACTAGTGCTTAACACAAGTGCCCCGAATGTACTAGCAGGAAACGCGGCTGCCGTTCGCTCGATACGGCAGCCGCCATTATCTTTTGGCTCACATAACATAACAGTCACTGTCAACATCTGCTTCCACCCCCTGCCCCAATCAGAAGCAGAGCACCTGGCAGGGGGCGTGGAGTCTCATTGAAAAGGCAGGGGGCTGGAGCCATGGAGCGTAAGTAGCTCCGCCCCCTGCACAGCATCTGACTCTATCTTTGACCCAGCACATGGCAACTGGCGTCATACTGGCAGCGCCGGTGTCCGCACCCGCCATATCAGATCCTCCAACCTCCGTGACCCCCACCCGCCACAGACCTCACCACGCCTCACCCACCATTCACAAGTGCCAGTGTTGCTGCAGTGCAGAGAGACAGCATGATGAGCGCACGCAAATCACTGGCCTGCCACCGCTGCCAGATTCCATCATCCAGGCGACAGGCGTCCACACTCCACACAAAGTGACTCCAGGCAGTCTCCACACACAGCCAGACTGCCTCACCACTGCCCACAGTGCCACTGCCACAGTGCCACTGCCAGAGTGACTGACGGACAGGAGGACAGTACACCCTCTCCCTGGCCTTCTGATGCCATATTTGGGCCGATACAGGCACAGCCACAGACCACCTTTGTACAAGCAAGGTCAGGTGCCTGCCCTGCAGCCAGCCAGATGCCAGAGACCACCCAGGCAGCCTGCTGATCCCTGCTACCTCAAGTATGTACAGTATAAGCGTTACTCTGCGCCTGTACTGATAGTAAGCTAGCTGCAGTGTGTTCTGATCTCAGCTGCCCCCAGTATGTACAGTATAAGCTGTTACTCTGTGCCTGTACTGATAGTAAACTAGCTGCAATGTGTGCCAATCTCTGCTACCTCCAGTATGTACAGTATAAGCTGTTACTCTGTGCCTGTACTGATAGTAAACTACCTGCAGTGTGTGCTGATCTCTGCTACCTCCAGTATGTACAGTATAAGCTGTTACTCTGTGCCTGTACTGATAGTAAGCTAGCTGCAGCTTGTACTGATCACTGCTGTTTCCAGTATGTACATTATAAGCTGTTACTCTATGCCTGTACTGTTAGTAAGCTAGTTGCAGTGTGTGCTTATCACTGCTGCCTACAGTATGTACAGTATAAGCTCTTACTCTGTGCCTGTACTGATAGTAAACTACCTGCAGTGTGTGCTAATCCCTGCTACTTTCAGTATGTACAGTATTAGCTGTAAAGCCTGGTACACACATACAATTTTGATTAGCCAATTTTAGCTCTGTTCATCAAATTCATTGTCTGTTGGCACACTTACTGCATGGGGGTGGTAAAATTGGTCAGTGATTGACCAATCAAAATTGTATGTGCGTATACATCTTTGATCTGATCTATGGCTATACTGATTGTAAATTATCTAAATAAAGGACATGGGGCTCCATCCAATATTTCGATGGGCAGGCCCGTTTTTTGTAGCTTACACCGCTGCTAAGTTCATGTAAATTTGGCCCCACCCATGGTCACGCCCACTCACTGTATGACCACGCCCATTTTTGCCCCACCTAGTGCCCACAGGTGCCACCGATCTCCAAGGACCCTAGGAACGCCCCTGCTTCTCAATGTTGATCGAAAGGTTCTGGCTAAAATAATTTTTGGGCGTCTGAGCCAGGTGGCAAATGAGTTGCTTTCTCGCCAGCAGAACTGTTCTGTCCAGGGGAGAAGTACTTTTTCAGCCGTATTGATGGTCCGGGAGATTCTGGAGAGATGCAGGGCTGCTGGTTGTGGAAAGCGAAAGCTTTTGATCGTGTCAATCATGAGTATCTGTGGATAATCCTTAGTAAATATGGTCTGCCTGGGAGGCTTATCAATTGGCTTAAGATTTTGTATAGAGGTGCTGAGAGTTTCCCACTTGTTAATGGTTGGGTTGGACAGACCTTTGAGGTTAGATCTGGGGTGTGCCAGGGGTGTCCTTTGAGTTCCCTGCTATATGCTTTTGCTATAGATCCTTTTATAAAACGGATTGAAGGCGGAGCTTTGTGTGGGGTGCCTTCGGGCATAACTGGTGTACCTCCTCTCAAGGTTGTTGCATATGCTGATGATGTGACTGTGGTAATCTCTGGGCAAGAGAAGGCAGAAGGAGTTTGTTCTGAGATTGCCAGATACTCATTGGCATCAGGTTCCAAGGTCAATCAGGACAAGTGTGAGGCTTTCTGGATGGGTAAGGAAAAAAAGAACTCCACACTTCCGGTCTCTTTTCCAGCATCAAAGGAAATAATTAAAATCCTTGGCATAGAATTTGGCCCTGGTGATTATGGTCACCAAAATTGGGTAAGCAGACTAGAATGTGCTGAGGCTAAGGTGGTCCGCTGGAAAGGATAGCAATTGACTTTCAGAGAAAGGATTGGCATTATCAAAACTTTTTTGATTCCAATTATGTAGTATGTCAGTATTTTGCCAGTCTCTCTTCATACAAGAATTTACAGCTTGTTTTTCCAAATGTTTTGGGGAAATAAGTTGAACCACGTAAAGAGGAACATCACTTATCGATCCAGGCAGGGGGGTGGCCTATGTATGGTTAACCCGGTGGTTTTCTTTTCCTTGTTATTAAGAACAATTTGGTAAAATGTATGTGGAGGAACTTCCTGGATGGATGGGTATTTTCCCGTCTTGGTTTAAGCCTTTTCTCAGACGTTGGGAAGAGGGTGGTTTAGTGAAAAGATCGAAGGCTAGTAGTGATTATCTCCCGGCCTATGTTGCACCGTGTCTGAAAGTTCTTAGGCAATGGGAATTGAGGGAAGATGTCATTTCAAACCCTAGGAAAGTCCTGGTGGAGAGAGTGATTGAGACCTTCTTTCAAGATCCATTGGCTTTAAGAGATTGCCCAAGCCCGATTATGAGGGAGGGTTTGTGATTGTTTTGAACTAATAGGATTCCTAACAAATTAAGGGATCTGGCTTGGCTCTCCTTTCATGGCAGACTCTTTGTTAGGGGAAATCTGAAGTTCATAGGAGATCGGGATCGTGATTGTCCTCATGAGGAGTGTGGTGGTGTGGAGGAGACCATGGACCATTTTCTGTTGGACTGTTCCTTTAGCAAAGAAGTCTATAAACAGGTGGGTAGGGCTCTGGGTATTCCTTTCCTTGAGCGGCTTAGTTATGCGGAGTGGTCATATGGAGCTTTCAATAACCGGGGGTCATTTAATTTAGGCACTTTATTCTTAGTTAGTTTAGTCATTCGGTATTACACTTGGAATGCCAAATTACGATTCATAAAAAAGTCCTCCCTGTTCAGGTGGTGGTGCATGACATCTTGGGTGAGGTTGGGAAAATTCGGGGTCTTGAGGAGGGGAGGTTGAGTCGGGAGGAATGGTGTTTGCGTTGGCAGAACATCAGACCTCCTTGATTTGGCTGAACCTTCTTATGGGTGAGCTAACTATTTCTATTTTCACTTTAGTTAGATGATCCAAATTTGAGGAATGGTTTGCAAGAAAGAGAGGTGAGTGATTGCTTAGTCTTTCTTACTGTAATAATGTAAATATTGTATTAAGCATGTATGGGGTCTTTGCTATTAAATTTAAAAGAAAATCCGGATCCGGCCGTGGATCTGACCGTGATTGCCTCATTCATGACCGACAATCGGCGTCGTGGAGTGGACGCATTTCATAATACGGAACCAATCATGCTGGAGGCAGATTTTTTTTTTTTAACAACGCCCGTGATTGCCGAATTCGTGGATCAAGACATCCGAGCATCACTACAGGCAAATGTTTGTGATTTCATGGGGCAGCCATCTTTTTGGTTGAAAGGAGGTGGTAGGGAGCATGAGACACAATTCCAACTGTCCTGTGTCCTGATCACCCCTCCCAGCTGCGCGCTAGGCTTCAAATCTCAAATTCAAAATTTAAAATACAAATTTGCGCGAAAACAGCGGAATGAGAACAACATCAGAAATCCCGTCATGCTTTGCACAGCATCAGGAGAAAAATGCCCGAGCAGATTTCTTTGATGGGGCGGAGCTTAGCTTCTGTGCAGCTAAAAATGAGGCTTGGGTAAGAAAAACAAAGTTCTGATGCTGTGAAACTGTTTAAGTGTTACCAAGCCTTTTCAGTGCTGCTCAGTATATTTTTAGTCTGGAGGTTCATCACTTTAAGCATCCATTCAATATACTCACTCAGTTTACTCTTGTACTACATAGATTTGGTAAGATTGGATGAAAAAGATTGGATTATTAGTGGCCACCTTTAGTGTCATGGGGATTCAAAGTCACATGTCATGATGGGAAGTATCTGATAGGAAATACTGGAGAAGCCATCTAGAGAAATGATGGGGAAAATACTGTGACTAGACCAGGAACAGGATAGATTATACCAGTTAGTGGTAATGTAGATAAAATTAGCATAAACCTCAGTGAGTAAAATTATTTCATACAGAGATGTCTTTTTTTCCTGTTATATCTGTGACTATTTTAGATAGAATACACACATTTGAAAATGCAAGCCATTTCCCTTTTTTTTTATTGCATCCACTGCACATCTAATATATTTCGATAGCATAGTAATGTTTATATGTTAGGTTGCAACATGAATTTTGCAACTTTTCTGTGGTTTAAACTTGGACAGAAGTCAATGGCAATGCATGAAAATAATAATATACAAATCGAGTTTGTGTGAAAAAATCGTGTGATTTTAATGTCAATTAGATGCATTTTTATGTACATTAAAGGGGAACTGGAGAGAGAGGTATATGGAGGCTGCCATGTTTATTTCCTTTTAAGCAATACCAGTTGCCTGGCAGCCCTGCTGATCCTCTGCCTCTAATACTATTAGCCATAGCCCTTGAACAAGCATGCAGCAGATCAGGTGTTTCTGACTTTAAAGTCAGATCTGACAAGACTAGCTGCATGCTTGTTTCTAGTGTTATTCAGATACTACTGCAGATAAATAGACCAGCAGGGCTGCCAGGCAACTGGTATTGCTTAAAAGGAAATAAACACGGCAGCCTCCGTATACCTCTTACTTCAGTTCCCCTTTAACTTAATTTGTATTCATGGAAAAATTGCAAAACTAAAGTTTACATAGAAATGGATACAAATAAAATCACAAAAAAGTGCATGAAAGTTTCAGCAAAAAAGTTCGGAAAATCATAAGCACAATTGTGAGGAATCACTCGCACTATGACACGTGTGAAGTGTGAAGGTGCCTGTATATTTCACCACTTAGTTCAGAAGTGTTACCACCATCAACCACTAGATGGGAGTCATGTATCTCCTTTGCTCTTAGCAAAGCATTATAAACATGCTTCCTTGGCTTAGGACCTTTCCAAGTTCAGGCACATTTCTCAATATGAATTTTACAGGAGCATTTTTTTATTGTTGTTATTATTATGCTCAGAAACTCCTGCAGTTTTGTTTTGTTTTGTTTTTAAAGAAAACCTAAACTGAAAATTAAAAGTCAAATTAAACATACACACATCATACTTGCCTCCCGTGTAGTCTACTCCTCAATCTCTTTCTCCTTTCCCATGCCCTGTTTGTCCACTGTGATCAAGGGAATTATCCGTCCTCCATTTCGAAAATGGCCATTACCCCCATAACAGCTTCCTGGTCAGCACACTGTTAAACTGTAACATCGCTCACTTGAGCCATAGGGAAACAGACATTACTTGGCACATCAGTTTTCCTCTCAGCTATAACTGACAGCAACTGATATATTTCAGTTCTGACAAAATGTTGTCAGAACTGGAAGGGATTATTGTCAGAAGAAAATGGTGAGCTTCTGAGAGGAACTGATGGCAAGGTAACTATTTAATGTTCATTTGAAGTTACCTCATGTGTTTATTTTAAATAATTTTACTCAGCACAGGTTTCCTTTAAATATTGGCCCCAGCAAGGCAAAAATCCTCAGCAGCCTGTGTACTGTTATCAATTACTACAATGTCTGTTTGATTGCTATATTGTATGTTACTGTTCAGCAGCTGCCAAGTTAGATTTCTTGGGAGTGTAAACTTGCTTTGCAAAATAAAATCTGATTCTGATAAAACTTAAATTGTAATAGTGTTCCCATACCAGCTAATCAAAACAAATATTAATTCTGCAACTACGGTATTATTTGACATTGCCACTTGCCAGACTAAATCTGGCTGATTGCTCTGATGTATCACAGGCAAATAATTTACTGCTGAGTAAAACAAAGCCTCTGATTGGACGCTTTGTTACAGCAAAGCTACTGATCATCATTTAATTTGCTGTCAACTGCACAGGCAATATGTCTGAAAGCGCACAACTTGGTCTAGGGAGGTATGAAAGGAACAGAAGGTCTCTAATAAGGCCAAAAAACGACTGGATGTGAGGGCTGATGCTGCAGCACAAAGGGTTCACTGGGCCCTTCTAGGGATGAGTAAAAGTGCCCATACATGGTACAATTTTTTATTTTTTTTCGATTAGATAATTTAGTTTGATTATTTAGTTAGATCAAATATAAAGATTTTTCCAGCGTGTCCGATCTGATTTTTCTCGAAAAAACGGGATAATCGTTCGAATTTCTTGCTTGAAAAAAAAATATTTTCAACTTTCATTCGATTCGATCATTTAGATTGAATAAACGAGATCATTGAATGTTTTTATTGTACCATGTATGGCCACCATAAGCGAGATTTCTCAGCTCTATCTTGCAGCGAGAAAGGCCACAAGAAAGCCCAGTGATTTGTCATGGGGTCTGTTTCTCACCTAAATCATAGGAAAAATTTGGGGGCTGTATGGCACTACAATTTCAGTGGGAGAAAATCATTTGCTCCCAGGATGCACAGCAAGGCCCATTAGCTGATGAGAAGAAATCTCACCACAGGCAGATATGAAGTGGAGTGGAGGGAGGGTTTCTTCACTCTATCTTGCGGTGTCTGTATGATAGACACTATAGACAACGACTGGGAGGAAAGTGTATGCTTCAGGGAGAGAAAGCTGATGTTTTAGGTCTGTTTAACCAACTTACCAGAGTAACGTAAACGTTATGCATGTCTGTTAGGGGACTAGCCACATGTAGACCATGCCCAGTATCATTTGTATTTAAAGGGACTCCGAGCAGTGCCTGTGGGTATGCCTTTAAGCATACCCACAACTAATTAATTATATCCTCACACCTACCGGCATGATGTTTGTGATTATATCCCCCTGGGTTCCTTGTATTTCATTGTATTGCACTGAATGGAGCTGCGACACTGGGGAAAGTGTCGTCCTGCCTGTGGCGTAGCTAAGGAGCTGTGGGCCCTGATGCAAGTTTTACAATGGGGCCCCCCAAGCACTCTATTCATAACAATTGATACGGCGCACCAAAACCTGCCAATGGCAACTACAGTGTCAGAGGTGCAAGTAGGGGATGGGGAACAGTTTGTTAATAATTACCACTATTCAAAGCATCTATAGAAGTGGTGAGCACAGGAACAATAGAGAGCAAATATTGCAGTTGAGTGAGGGCCCCTCGGGGCCCCTCTGGCCCAAGGGCCCCGATGCAGTCGCAACCTCTGCACCCCCTATTGCTACGCCCCTGTGTCCTGCATAATACAATGCTGAATAAGGAATCCAAGATGGCGGCCACAATTTTGATAATAACGAAGACTAAAAGGCGTAGGGTGGCAGTTTATATATCATTGGAAAGAGGAGAAAGAGAGCTTCAAAATGGTATGCATCTTTCCATAGTTACTAATTGAGAGTGATATGGAGGTTGCCATATTTATTTCCTTTTAAAGGGAAGGTTCAGGGACTATCCGAAAAAAATAAAAATCCGCATCCACTTACCTGGGGCTTCCTCCAGCCCGTGGCAGGCAGGAGGTGCCCTCGGCGCCGCTCCGCAGGCTCCCGGTGGTCTCCGGTGGCGCGCCCGACCTGGCCAGGCCGGCGGCCAGGTCGGGCTCTTCTGCGCTCCAAGGCCCGGCACTTCTGCGTCCCACGCCGGCGCGCTGACGTCATCGGACGTCCTCCGGGCTGCCTGCGCAGTACAGCCCGGAGGACGTCCGATGACGTCAGCGCGCCGGCGTGGGACGCAGAAGTGCCCGGGCCTTGGAGCGCAGAAGAGCCCGACCTGGCCGCCGGCCTGGCCAGGTCGGGCGCGCCACCGGAGACCACCGGGAGCCTGCGGAGCGGCGCCGAGGGCACCTCCTGCCTGCCACGGGCTGGAGGAAGCCCCAGGTAAGTGGATGCGGATTTTTATTTTTTTTCGGATAGTCCCTGAACCTTCCCTTTAAGCAATAACAGTTACCTGGCTATCCTGCTGATCCTCTGCCTCCAATACTTTCAGCCATAGACCCTGAACAAGCATGCAGCAGATCAGATGTTTCTGACAATATTGTCAGATCTGACAAGATTAGCTGCATGCTTGTTTTTGGTGTGTGATTCAGACAATACTGCACCCAAATAGATGAGCAGGGCTACTGATCAACTGGTATTATTTAAAAGGAAATAAATATGTCAATCTACATATCACTCTCACTTCGAGTTCACTTTAAGTATGCACTTTGGTTGTAAGTAACTATATATTGGGCCTAATCCAATTCACTTTTTCTCCAAGTTTTCTACTAGGCGATATTGGGGGAGAACAGCTACATTGGGGGGATCAAAAACTGCTTTACATGGGGGTAAAGGTGGCTGCATATTATAGAGAACAAATGCAGCATTATATGGGGGCAGAATGGCGGGACCAAAGTCTACATTATATGGTGGGAAAAGGTGGCATTATATGGGGGAGGGAGAACAACGGCTGAATTTGATGGGCAAAGACTGTATTATATGGAGGGCGAAAGCAGTATTATATGGGGGATGTCACAGAACAGCCG
Source organism: Hyperolius riggenbachi (assembly GCF_040937935.1). Lineage (NCBI taxonomy): Eukaryota > Metazoa > Chordata > Amphibia > Anura > Hyperoliidae > Hyperolius > Hyperolius riggenbachi. The sequence goes on from NC_090648.1 coordinate 256,960,327, forward strand.
TGAGAAACTAGAATGCAATCGGTTTATTGCACCGATTGCCAGTGACGTGCTATATCTGGATTCATTGTGTAGAAGCATCTGCAGTCTTTTCTCAGCAGAGAGATAGCATCAGCTTAACTGCAGGATGGCTCTTTTGATATGCTAATGACCAGGAACAAACCCTTGTGTTCAGGAGGCTAGTGTTTACTTTTCATTACCTCAGATAGATGTCAATAGGCTCACCAAATGGTGAGCCTATTCACAGCACTGCTTCCCCCCAGACTGGCCGGAGCCATATAGACGGAATAAGAAAGCCTGGAGTTTAGGATTTTGAGCATGTTTATGCAATACCGTTCAGGTGAGAAATGTGAAAGTTATATCATTCTGCTGGTCTGGATCTTGTGAGTATTTTGATATTAAATTGGGGCCACTGGCATAACTAGAACTCGGGGGATTCCACTGTTTTTTAACTGGGCATGCAAACATGCCCAAGTTTGGTATCATATGAACTGGCCTAGTCTGAGAAATATGAATATGTGATGGTCATGTGCGGAAGCCGAGATATGACAAAAATCATATTTGATGGGCATAGAGCACCCATCCAGGGAGCTCACCGCCCCTGTCCAACCCCTGGGCTGTACTTGAGGCTCCACCCAAAGATGTGCATTGTTCAAAAGTGGTTGCGAGGGACTCCTCCCTCATTCCTCCATTTTCCACCTTCATGAACGCGCGGCCACCGTGAGGAACAAGTGGTGGCCATTTTGCTTGGGATTTTAAATTGAGCTGAAACAAAGGATTTTACCAAGGACTTTATGATTCTTCCCACAAAAGGACATCTTTCCATGAAACTAAGTATTTTTTCTCCCTTTCTTTTATTTTTCATACTGGCTATTAATGTTTCAATAATTGTTGATTTTAATAATTGTCTGTATATATTAATTATTTATATTGCCCGTGAATAAAGACTTTATCAAAGTCATTCACTGTTTCGCTACCCTGCTATTCAGCCGCACAAACTGAACCCTGACTTCTGAAGAGACGCTACTATTGTATTGTTGTTAGCTAGACAGAATACAGCGTGTTTTAACCGTTTTATTTGCAGGATCAGTCAGTCGGTAGGGACCACTGGCCCATACCAGTGGTGGTGGCAGATATACCCTGAAATAGTGTGTAAGTTGTAGTTACCGTAACTCACAGGCTCCCTTCTGGTTTGTCTGCGGCCAATTCCCAACGGTTCCTATGCATTGATGGCGACCAAAGTTCGCACGATCCGTGCGCTGGCACCGTTTGGAAGGCATTTCGCGGTCTGACCACTAGGGCTCCTGTGACAGGGGACAATGGCTGTTCTTCCAAGCAAAAAATGTGGCAAAAATCATACTCACAGCACTGATGCTGAAAAAAAGCTTGAGTGCCACTATGTGCAGAAAATGTATTATCATTGCAACAGGGCTATATATCCCTATCAGGACTTCATTCCCTCCCCTTATTATCACAAATGCCATGGATGCAGAGGAAAGCAGCCCAGTGCTCATTACAGTACAGATTCCACACAAGTAAGTATGGTTTCTCATTGTAGAAGCTCATATGATTTCCATCTGCATACAAAGAGACTTTAATTACAGTAGTATAGAGAGCTTCTATAAGTCTTTAGAGGTTGAGGAACACTCCCACAATACACGAGCTATCTAACATATTCTGACAAAGGAAAACAAGAGTTTGCTTTCTTAAAACAGAAAGAATTTGCGATAATTCAGGTTGGAGTGAGCTTGAGATGTCTCCCAGTGCAACACTGCTGAATACATGCAAATTAACCATTGTTACCCTTAGAAGCTAAACATTCTCCAGATCTGCTGGAAAGCAATGATGTGTCAGCTTGTTAATTTGTACAGAGCCATAATAATCCAATATGCATACAGACTGTTTCAGATTGTTTGATCCTCATCAGTGCATGGCATGGATTAATTTGGCTCTATGGAGTAGGGCTTGTAACACCGAGAGGTACAGACTAACCAGCAAGCTCATGGTGAACCAGAACTCATTGGAGTGTGTGAGGGGCTACAATGGTCCTATAAGCCCCCTTACTAAAATACTAAGGAAAACAAGAGTTTGCTTTCTTAAAACAGAAAGAAGTTGCGATAATTCAGGTTGGAGTGAGCTTGAGATGTCTCCCAGTCCATCACTGCTGAATATATGCAAATTAACCATTGTTGCCCTTCTAAGGTGGAACTCCGCTCACAACCACTGTCCACCGACAGTGAAGGAAAACGGGCTGCTCAGACCCCAGATCCAGTAACGCATAAAGTGAATTCCACACCATGGCCGGCCTTTGACTCCGGTCGCTCAGGGCGCCGGCTTCCAGGGGGTGCATGTGATGTGCATTCAACTGGCCCTGGCTGCATTTATATCTGCTGGCTGTGGTTGCGGGCAGAGGCGGCCTTAGACTACGCGGGGCCTGGGGCGAGTACTGTATGCGGGGCCTAGAGCCATAAGTGTAGGCCATATACCGTACCCTTACCTGGGGCTTCCACACGCCCCCTGCAGCTGCCCTGTGCCTGCACTGTCATTGAGAGATGATCGCTCAGCGAACCTCCCGTCCCCCGCAACGCCCCTCTTTCAGTCGGTCGACTCGCCAAGTCACTGTCCACTGCTATGCCGCCAGAGAGATACGTAGAGAGTGCACTTTTCTTGGCTGCGACTGGAGGCAGTTACGGGACCAGTACCGGAGCTGCTGGCAGCGGAGAACGGCGGCGTGGGAGTGATCCGTGCGCATGGGGCTGGAGGAAGCCCCAGGTATGTATAAAACATTGTTTTTCTCTTGTCTCTGGTACAAGTAAAGTGCTTAGTGCTAATTGCTATTAAGAATATATATGCATATATGCAAGACATAAATACAAAGAGTTAGGGCTGCAACAAGCTAATTCAACACCAGCAGTGAAAGGGTTACACACACTGCTAGTGTTATCAGGGCTGGCACAGGAGACAAATGCATAGGAGAAAGAGAGAAAGTGTCGGCTTACCACGGGGAGAGAGATTGTAGCTGATGTCTGCACGGACAGATGGGAGAGTGTCCGTGATCTCTGCACGGCCAGTGTTCGTGTACCTGTCCCCTCCATCTTCAAGAGGAGGCTAGGAGTGGGGACTGGAGAAACGTGGGAAAGCTGCAGGCAGGACTGGAATCCTCCGCAGCTTTTACTATTTCAAAAGAGCCGCTGCTCTCTCCTTACTGGCTGGCTGTCTCTGTGCAGGCAGGGGTGCTGGAGCCTTTGCCATCTAACAGCCAGCCACAGCAATTAAGCCCTGCAAAGCAAGTCATATGTGTGCGGCAGGAAGGGCATGCTGGGTAGCCTCACTCTCATTTCCGTTTTCTGCCTGTTGTCGCCTGAAGCTAAGGAGGCTGAAGCTGCCTCATAGGCAGACCGGCACTGGCTGTATGTGGCAGCGCGGGGCCTCTCCAGACGCGGGGCCTGGGGCGACCGCCCCACTTGCCCCCCCCCAAAGGCCGGCTCTGGTTGCGGGCTTCGGGTCCGTCTGTGGCTGCTGCAAGTGGTAGCTTCGCCCCCTGGTGCTGCTAGGGGTAATGACTCAATAAACCTGCTGCTGCCGCCTTTTGCTGAGTCTTTGTGAGCCGTGCATGCCAGTAGTGCTGCCCCTCGCTAACAGGCGATGTCTGCGCTGCACACTAATCATAGAGAGACCTGCTTGTCACTCCTGACTCCTGGGCAACTTCTGTCCCCAGATACAAGCAGAAAAGTAAGATTCTCCAACTGCAATTGGGGAAGTGTGTGTGTGTGGGGGGGGGGGGGGGGCTATATACGCTAAAGGGGGATCTGCTTGTATACTATACACTATTTATCTGCCTAGCTATATACACTAAAAGGGGGATCTGTTTATACCTGTATGTGCTAAAGGGGGGGATGGTGGCTGGATGGTGTACTGGTTAAGGGCTCTGCCTCTGACATGGGAGACCAGGGTTCGAATCTTGGCTCTGCCTGTTCAGTAAGCCAGTAATTCAGTAAGGAGTTCATTGGGCAAGACTCCCTAACACTGCTACTGCCTACTGAGTGCGCTCTAGTGGCTGCCTCGCAAGCGCTTTGAGTCCGACAGGAGAAAGGCGCTATACAAATACTGCCATTATTATTATTATTATCTGACTATATACACCAAAAGGGATCTGCCTATACACATTAAAGGGGGGGATCTGCCCATATATGCTAAAGAGGGGATCTGCCTACAGTATATATATTAAAGGGTGGACCTTCCTGCATACACTAAAGGGGGGATCTGTTTGTATATACCAAACGGGGATCTGACTATATACACTAATGGGGAGGATCTGCCTATATACACTAAAGGGGATCTTCCTATAAATATTAAAGGGGGGGGTCTGCCTATATACACTAAAAGGGGATCTGCCTGTATAAATTAAAGGGGGGGATCTGTTTCTATACACCAAGGGGGAGGAATCTGCCTATATACACTAAAAGGGGGGGGGGGAAGATGAGCCTATATAGTATATACACTAAAGGACGGAATCAGCCTATATACACGAAAGGGGATCTTGCACTTGGGCGTGTGTGTGTGCGTGCATGCGCACGTGCAAAGACGATTAATGGGGGGGCACCAAAATCTGGTTACGCTCAGGGCGCTATGAAACCTAAGGCCGGCCCTGTTCCACACGATGTCGGTAGAGTCACAATAGCTTTATTGAACATGACCAGCTAAAATCCACCACCATGCATCACTAGCATGTGGTGATGGATTTTAGCTGGTCATTTGTTTGATTCAATAAAGCTATTATGACTCTACCGACATCGTGCGGAATTCACTTTCTACGTTACCATAGATAGGATAGCAGGAGGTTCACCAAAAAACTAGTAGACACATACAAATATCCAGGCACATCACCTCTAGTTAGGACATTAAATAAATTTTTAGGGAAAGGGAGGTGCTGAAGGGGGTGTGGCTAGAAACAGCAAAAATCAATTAACCCTTCGCACACTCACATGCAAATGTTCAAACAAATGCATTCACAGATTTACTCATCCAGGCACAACTGTTATCCCTACTGCTAAATTAAAAGCCAGGGTTTTAGTTCACAGAAGAATGCATTCTTATGCTTAGTCACCTATACTGCGCAGAAGTACCCAGGTAAACATAGGTGTCCTAACTCTGGCCCTGTAACATGCATAGTGCAGACATGCAAACACATTCATTGCATCAAACCTATCAATGGATTAGGAGCACACATCCTAACTTCCTCTCCTGGGAAAGACAGTGCATCTTACCAATCGCACAAGGGAGCTAATTTTATGTGTCCATGTGCACTATGCGCATACACCAGCATAAGCTGTCTGCATGCTGACAAACATACAGGGGAAGGGGGGAGTGCACCGAGTTAGACCCTAGCCACAGGGGTCAATGATAAGAATACACATACAAATATCCAGGCACATCACCTCTAGTTAGGACATTAAATAAATTTTTAGGGAAAGGGAGGTGCTGAAGGGGGTGTGGCTAGAAACAGCAAAAATCAATTAACCCTTCGCACACTCACATGCAAATGTTCAAACAAATGCATTCACAGATTTACTCATCCAGGCACAACTGTTATCCCTACTGCTAAATTAAAAGCCAGGGTTTTAGTTCACAGAAGAATGCATTCTTATGCTTAGTCACCTATACTGCGCAGAAGTACCCAGGTAAACATAGGTGTCCTAACTCTGGCCCTGTAACATGCATAGTGCAGACATGCAAACACATTCATTGCATCAAACCTATCAATGGATTAGGAGCACACATCCTAACTTCCTCTCCTGGGAAAGACATTGCATCTTACCAATCGCACAAGGGAGCTAATTTTATGTGTCCATGTGCACTATGCGCATACACCAGCATAAGCTGTCTGCATGCTGACAAACATACAGGGGAAGGGGGGAGTGCACCGAGTTAGACCCTAGCCACAGGGGTCAATGATAAGAATACACATACAAATATCCAGGCACATCACCTCTAGTTAGGACATTAAATAAATTTTTAGGGAAAGGGAGGTGCTGAAGGGGGTGTGGCTAGAAACAGCAAAAATCAATTAACCCTTCGCACACTCACATGCAAATGTTCAAACAAATGCATTCACAGATTTACTCATCCAGGCACAACTGTTATCCCTACTGCTAAATTAAAAGCCAGGGTTTTAGTTCACAGAAGAATGCATTCTTATGCTTAGTCACCTATACTGCGCAGAAGTACCCAGGTAAACATAGGTGTCCTAACTCTGGCCCTGTAACATGCATAGTGCAGACATGCAAACACATTCATTGCATCAAACCTATCAATGGATTAGGAGCACACATCCTAACTTCCTCTCCTGGGAAAGACAGTGCATCTTACCAATCGCACAAGGGAGCTAATTTTATGTGTCCATGTGCACTATGCGCATACACCAGCATAAGCTGTCTGCATGCTGACAAACATACAGGGGAAGGGGGGAGTGCACCGAGTTAGACCCTAGCCACAGGGGTCAATGATAAGAATACACATACAAATATCCAGGCACATCACCTCTAGTTAGGACATTAAATAAATTTTTAGGGAAAGGGAGGTGCTGAAGGGGGTGTGGCTAGAAACAGCAAAAATCAATTAACCCTTCGCACACTCACATGCAAATGTTCAAACAAATGCATTCACAGATTTACTCATCCAGGCACAACTGTTATCCCTACTGCTAAATTAAAAGCCAGGGTTTTAGTTCACAGAAGAATGCATTCTTATGCTTAGTCACCTATACTGCGCAGAAGTACCCAGGTAAACATAGGTGTCCTAACTCTGGCCCTGTAACATGCATAGTGCAGACATGCAAACACATTCATTGCATCAAACCTATCAATGGATTAGGAGCACACATCCTAACTTCCTCTCCTGGGAAAGACAGTGCATCTTACCAATCGCACAAGGGAGCTAATTTTATGTGTCCATGTGCACTATGCGCATACACCAGCATAAGCTGTCTGCATGCTGACAAACATACAGGGGAAGGGGGGAGTGCACCGAGTTAGACCCTAGCCACAGGGGTCAATGATAAGAATACACATACAAATATCCAGGCACATCACCTCTAGTTAGGACATTAAATAAATTTTTAGGGAAAGGGAGGTGCTGAAGGGGGTGTGGCTAGAAACAGCAAAAATCAATTAACCCTTCGCACACTCACATGCAAATGTTCAAACAAATGCATTCACAGATTTACTCATCCAGGCACAACTGTTATCCCTACTGCTAAATTAAAAGCCAGGGTTTTAGTTCACAGAAGAATGCATTCTTATGCTTAGTCACCTATACTGCGCAGAAGTACCCAGGTAAACATAGGTGTCCTAACTCTGGCCCTGTAACATGCATAGTGCAGACATGCAAACACATTCATTGCATCAAACCTATCAATGGATTAGGAGCACACATCCTAACTTCCTCTCCTGGGAAAGACAGTGCATCTTACCAATCGCACAAGGGAGCTAATTTTATGTGTCCATGTGCACTATGCGCATACACCAGCATAAGCTGTCTGCATGCTGACAAACATACAGGGGAAGGGGGGAGTGCACCGAGTTAGACCCTAGCCACAGGGGTCAATGATAAGAATACACATACAAATATCCAGGCACATCACCTCTAGTTAGGACATTAAATAAATTTTTAGGGAAAGGGAGGTGCTGAAGGGGGTGTGGCTAGAAACAGCAAAAATCAATTAACCCTTCGCACACTCACATGCAAATGTTCAAACAAATGCATTCACAGATTTACTCATCCAGGCACAACTGTTATCCCTACTGCTAAATTAAAAGCCAGGGTTTTAGTTCACAGAAGAATGCATTCTTATGCTTAGTCACCTATACTGCGCAGAAGTACCCAGGTAAACATAGGTGTCCTAACTCTGGCCCTGTAACATGCATAGTGCAGACATGCAAACACATTCATTGCATCAAACCTATCAATGGATTAGGAGCACACATCCTAACTTCCTCTCCTGGGAAAGACAGTGCATCTTACCAATCGCACAAGGGAGCTAATTTTATGTGTCCATGTGCACTATGCGCATACACCAGCATAAGCTGTCTGCATGCTGACAAACATACAGGGGAAGGGGGGAGTGCACCGAGTTAGACCCTAGCCACAGGGGTCAATGATAAGAATACACATACAAATATCCAGGCACATCACCTCTAGTTAGGACATTAAATAAATTTTTAGGGAAAGGGAGGTGCTGAAGGGGGTGTGGCTAGAAACAGCAAAAATCAATTAACCCTTCGCACACTCACATGCAAATGTTCAAACAAATGCATTCACAGATTTACTCATCCAGGCACAACTGTTATCCCTACTGCTAAATTAAAAGCCAGGGTTTTAGTTCACAGAAGAATGCATTCTTATGCTTAGTCACCTATACTGCGCAGAAGTACCCAGGTAAACATAGGTGTCCTAACTCTGGCCCTGTAACATGCATAGTGCAGACATGCAAACACATTCATTGCATCAAACCTATCAATGGATTAGGAGCACACATCCTAACTTCCTCTCCTGGGAAAGACAGTGCATCTTACCAATCGCACAAGGGAGCTAATTTTATGTGTCCATGTGCACTATGCGCATACACCAGCATAAGCTGTCTGCATGCTGACAAACATACAGGGGAAGGGGGGAGTGCACCGAGTTAGACCCTAGCCACAGGGGTCAATGATAAGAATACACATACAAATATCCAGGCACATCACCTCTAGTTAGGACATTAAATACATTTTTAGGGAAAGGGAGGTGCTGAAGGGGGTGTGGCTAGAAACAGCAAAAATCAATTAACCCTTCGCACACTCACATGCAAATGTTCAAACAAATGCATTCACAGATTTACTCATCCAGGCACAACTGTTATCCCTACTGCTAAATTAAAAGCCAGGGTTTTAGTTCACAGAAGAATGCATTCTTATGCTTAGTCACCTATACTGCGCAGAAGTACCCAGGTAAACATAGGTGTCCTAACTCTGGCCCTGTAACATGCATAGTGCAGACATGCAAACACATTCATTGCATCAAACCTATCAATGGATTAGGAGCACACATCCTAACTTCCTCTCCTGGGAAAGACAGTGCATCTTACCAATCGCACAAGGGAGCTAATTTTATGTGTCCATGTGCACTATGCGCATACACCAGCATAAGCTGTCTGCATGCTGACAAACATACAGGGGAAGGGGGGAGTGCACCGAGTTAGACCCTAGCCACAGGGGTCAATGATAAGAATACACATACAAATATCCAGGCACATCACCTCTAGTTAGGACATTAAATAAATTTTTAGGGAAAGGGAGGTGCTGAAGGGGGTGTGGCTAGAAACAGCAAAAATCAATTAACCCTTCGCACACTCACATGCAAATGTTCAAACAAATGCATTCACAGATTTACTCATCCAGGCACAACTGTTATCCCTACTGCTAAATTAAAAGCCAGGGTTTTAGTTCACAGAAGAATGCATTCTTATGCTTAGTCACCTATACTGCGCAGAAGTACCCAGGTAAACATAGGTGTCCTAACTCTGGCCCTGTAACATGCATAGTGCAGACATGCAAACACATTCATTGCATCAAACCTATCAATGGATTAGGAGCACACATCCTAACTTCCTCTCCTGGGAAAGACAGTGCATCTTACCAATCGCACAAGGGAGCTAATTTTATGTGTCCATGTGCACTATGCGCATACACCAGCATAAGCTGTCTGCATGCTGACAAACATACAGGGGAAGGGGGGAGTGCACCGAGTTAGACCCTAGCCACAGGGGTCAATGATAAGAATACACATACAAATATCCAGGCACATCACCTCTAGTTAGGACATTAAATAAATTTTTAGGGAAAGGGAGGTGCTGAAGGGGGTGTGGCTAGAAACAGCAAAAATCAATTAACCCTTCGCACACTCACATGCAAATGTTCAAACAAATGCATTCACAGATTTACTCATCCAGGCACAACTGTTATCCCTACTGCTAAATTAAAAGCCAGGGTTTTAGTTCACAGAAGAATGCATTCTTATGCTTAGTCACCTATACTGCGCAGAAGTACCCAGGTAAACATAGGTGTCCTAACTCTGGCCCTGTAACATGCATAGTGCAGACATGCAAACACATTCATTGCATCAAACCTATCAATGGATTAGGAGCACACATCCTAACTTCCTCTCCTGGGAAAGACAGTGCATCTTACCAATCGCACAAGGGAGCTAATTTTATGTGTCCATGTGCACTATGCGCATACACCAGCATAAGCTGTCTGCATGCTGACAAACATACAGGGGAAGGGGGGAGTGCACCGAGTTAGACCCTAGCCACAGGGGTCAATGATAAGAATACACATACAAATATCCAGGCACATCACCTCTAGTTAGGACATTAAATAAATTTTTAGGGAAAGGGAGGTGCTGAAGGGGGTGTGGCTAGAAACAGCAAAAATCAATTAACCCTTCGCACACTCACATGCAAATGTTCAAACAAATGCATTCACAGATTTACTCATCCAGGCACAACTGTTATCCCTACTGCTAAATTAAAAGCCAGGGTTTTAGTTCACAGAAGAATGCATTCTTATGCTTAGTCACCTATACTGCGCAGAAGTACCCAGGTAAACATAGGTGTCCTAACTCTGGCCCTGTAACATGCATAGTGCAGACATGCAAACACATTCATTGCATCAAACCTATCAATGGATTAGGAGCACACATCCTAACTTCCTCTCCTGGGAAAGACAGTGCATCTTACCAATCGCACAAGGGAGCTAATTTTATGTGTCCATGTGCACTATGCGCATACACCAGCATAAGCTGTCTGCATGCTGACAAACATACAGGGGAAGGGGGGAGTGCACCGAGTTAGACCCTAGCCACAGGGGTCAATGATAAGAATACACATACAAATATCCAGGCACATCACCTCTAGTTAGGACATTAAATAAATTTTTAGGGAAAGGGAGGTGCTGAAGGGGGTGTGGCTAGAAACAGCAAAAATCAATTAACCCTTCGCACACTCACATGCAAATGTTCAAACAAATGCATTCACAGATTTACTCATCCAGGCACAACTGTTATCCCTACTGCTAAATTAAAAGCCAGGGTTTTAGTTCACAGAAGAATGCATTCTTATGCTTAGTCACCTATACTGCGCAGAAGTACCCAGGTAAACATAGGTGTCCTAACTCTGGCCCTGTAACATGCATAGTGCAGACATGCAAACACATTCTTTGCATCAAACCTATCAATGGATTAGGAGCACACATCCTAACTTCCTCTCCTGGGAAAGACAGTGCATCTTACCAATCGCACAAGGGAGCTAATTTTATGTGTCCATGTGCACTATGCGCATACACCAGCATAAGCTGTCTGCATGCTGACAAACATACAGGGGAAGGGGGTAGTGCACCGAGTTAGACCCTAGCCACAGGGGTCAATGATAAGAATACACATACAAATATCCAGGCACATCACCTCTAGTTAGGACATTAAATAAATTTTTAGGGAAAGGGAGGTGCTGAAGGGGGTGTGGCTAGAAACAGCAAAAATCAATTAACCCTTCGCACACTCACATGCAAATGTTCAAACAAATGCATTCACAGATTTACTCATCCAGGCACAACTGTTATCCCTACTGCTAAATTAAAAGCCAGGGTTTTAGTTCACAGAAGAATGCATTCTTATGCTTAGTCACCTATACTGCGCAGAAGTACCCAGGTAAACATAGGTGTCCTAACTCTGGCCCTGTAACATGCATAGTGCAGACATGCAAACACATTCATTGCATCAAACCTATCAATGGATTAGGAGCACACATCCTAACTTCCTCTCCTGGGAAAGACAGTGCATCTTACCAATCGCACAAGGGAGCTAATTTTATGTGTCCATGTGCACTATGCGCATACACCAGCATAAGCTGTCTGCATGCTGACAAACATACAGGGGAAGGGGGGAGTGCACCGAGTTAGACCCTAGCCACAGGGGTCAATGATAAGAATACACATACAAATATCCAGGCACATCACCTCTAGTTAGGACATTAAATAAATTTTTAGGGAAAGGGAGGTGCTGAAGGGGGTGTGGCTAGAAACAGCAAAAATCAATTAACCCTTCGCACACTCACATGCAAATGTTCAAACAAATGCATTCACAGATTTACTCATCCAGGCACAACTGTTATCCCTACTGCTAAATTAAAAGCCAGGGTTTTAGTTCACAGAAGAATGCATTCTTATGCTTAGTCACCTATACTGCGCAGAAGTACCCAGGTAAACATAGGTGTCCTAACTCTGGCCCTGTAACATGCATAGTGCAGACATGCAAACACATTCATTGCATCAAACCTATCAATGGATTAGGAGCACACATCCTAACTTCCTCTCCTGGGAAAGACAGTGCATCTTACCAATCGCACAAGGGAGCTAATTTTATGTGTCCATGTGCACTATGCGCATACACCAGCATAAGCTGTCTGCATGCTGACAAACATACAGGGGAAGGGGGGAGTGCACCGAGTTAGACCCTAGCCACAGGGGTCAATGATAAGAATACACATACAAATATCCAGGCACATCACCTCTAGTTAGGACATTAAATAAATTTTTAGGGAAAGGGAGGTGCTGAAGGGGGTGTGGCTAGAAACAGCAAAAATCAATTAACCCTTCGCACACTCACATGCAAATGTTCAAACAAATGCATTCACAGATTTACTCATCCAGGCACAACTGTTATCCCTACTGCTAAATTAAAAGCCAGGGTTTTAGTTCACAGAAGAATGCATTCTTATGCTTAGTCACCTATACTGCGCAGAAGTACCCAGGTAAACATAGGTGTCCTAACTCTGGCCCTGTAACATGCATAGTGCAGACATGCAAACACATTCATTGCATCAAACCTATCAATGGATTAGGAGCACACATCCTAACTTCCTCTCCTGGGAAAGACAGTGCATCTTACCAATCGCACAAGGGAGCTAATTTTATGTGTCCATGTGCACTATGCGCATACACCAGCATAAGCTGTCTGCATGCTGACAAACATACAGGGGAAGGGGGGAGTGCACCGAGTTAGACCCTAGCCACAGGGGTCAATGATAAGAATACACATACAAATATCCAGGCACATCACCTCTAGTTAGGACATTAAATAAATTTTTAGGGAAAGGGAGGTGCTGAAGGGGGTGTGGCTAGAAACAGCAAAAATCAATTAACCCTTCGCACACTCACATGCAAATGTTCAAACAAATGCATTCACAGATTTACTCATCCAGGCACAACTGTTATCCCTACTGCTAAATTAAAAGCCAGGGTTTTAGTTCACAGAAGAATGCATTCTTATGCTTAGTCACCTATACTGCGCAGAAGTACCCAGGTAAACATAGGTGTCCTAACTCTGGCCCTGTAACATGCATAGTGCAGACATGCAAACACATTCATTGCATCAAACCTATCAATGGATTAGGAGCACACATCCTAACTTCCTCTCCTGGGAAAGACAGTGCATCTTACCAATCGCACAAGGGAGCTAATTTTATGTGTCCATGTGCACTATGCGCATACACCAGCATAAGCTGTCTGCATGCTGACAAACATACAGGGGAAGGGGGGAGTGCACCGAGTTAGACCCTAGCCACAGGGGTCAATGATAAGAATACACATACAAATATCCAGGCACATCACCTCTAGTTAGGACATTAAATAAATTTTTAGGGAAAGGGAGGTGCTGAAGGGGGTGTGGCTAGAAACAGCAAAAATCAATTAACCCTTCGCACACTCACATGCAAATGTTCAAACAAATGCATTCACAGATTTACTCATCCAGGCACAACTGTTATCCCTACTGCTAAATTAAAAGCCAGGGTTTTAGTTCACAGAAGAATGCATTCTTATGCTTAGTCACCTATACTGCGCAGAAGTACCCAGGTAAACATAGGTGTCCTAACTCTGGCCCTGTAACATGCATAGTGCAGACATGCAAACACATTCATTGCATCAAACCTATCAATGGATTAGGAGCACACATCCTAACTTCCTCTCCTGGGAAAGACAGTGCATCTTACCAATCGCACAAGGGAGCTAATTTTATGTGTCCATGTGCACTATGCGCATACACCAGCATAAGCTGTCTGCATGCTGACAAACATACAGGGGAAGGGGGGAGTGCACCGAGTTAGACCCTAGCCACAGGGGTCAATGATAAGAATACACATACAAATATCCAGGCACATCACCTCTAGTTAGGACATTAAATAAATTTTTAGGGAAAGGGAGGTGCTGAAGGGGGTGTGGCTAGAAACAGCAAAAATCAATTAACCCTTCGCACACTCACATGCAAATGTTCAAACAAATGCATTCACAGATTTACTCATCCAGGCACAACTGTTATCCCTACTGCTAAATTAAAAGCCAGGGTTTTAGTTCACAGAAGAATGCATTCTTATGCTTAGTCACCTATACTGCGCAGAAGTACCCAGGTAAACATAGGTGTCCTAACTCTGGCCCTGTAACATGCATAGTGCAGACATGCAAACACATTCATTGCATCAAACCTATCAATGGATTAGGAGCACACATCCTAACTTCCTCTCCTGGGAAAGACAGTGCATCTTACCAATCGCACAAGGGAGCTAATTTTATGTGTCCATGTGCACTATGCGCATACACCAGCATAAGCTGTCTGCATGCTGACAAACATACAGGGGAAGGGGGGAGTGCACCGAGTTAGACCCTAGCCACAGGGGTCAATGATAAGAATACACATACAAATATCCAGGCACATCACCTCTAGTTAGGACATTAAATAAATTTTTAGGGAAAGGGAGGTGCTGAAGGGGGTGTGGCTAGAAACAGCAAAAATCAATTAACCCTTCGCACACTCACATGCAAATGTTCAAACAAATGCATTCACAGATTTACTCATCCAGGCACAACTGTTATCCCTACTGCTAAATTAAAAGCCAGGGTTTTAGTTCACAGAAGAATGCATTCTTATGCTTAGTCACCTATACTGCGCAGAAGTACCCAGGTAAACATAGGTGTCCTAACTCTGGCCCTGTAACATGCATAGTGCAGACATGCAAACACATTCATTGCATCAAACCTATCAATGGATTAGGAGCACACATCCTAACTTCCTCTCCTGGGAAAGACAGTGCATCTTACCAATCGCACAAGGGAGCTAATTTTATGTGTCCATGTGCACTATGCGCATACACCAGCATAAGCTGTCTGCATGCTGACAAACATACAGGGGAAGGGGGGAGTGCACCGAGTTAGACCCTAGCCACAGGGGTCAATGATAAGAATACACATACAAATATCCAGGCACATCACCTCTAGTTAGGACATTAAATAAATTTTTAGGGAAAGGGAGGTGCTGAAGGGGGTGTGGCTAGAAACAGCAAAAATCAATTAACCCTTCGCACACTCACATGCAAATGTTCAAACAAATGCATTCACAGATTTACTCATCCAGGCACAACTGTTATCCCTACTGCTAAATTAAAAGCCAGGGTTTTAGTTCACAGAAGAATGCATTCTTATGCTTAGTCACCTATACTGCGCAGAAGTACCCAGGTAAACATAGGTGTCCTAACTCTGGCCCTGTAACATGCATAGTGCAGACATGCAAACACATTCATTGCATCAAACCTATCAATGGATTAGGAGCACACATCCTAACTTCCTCTCCTGGGAAAGACAGTGCATCTTACCAATCGCACAAGGGAGCTAATTTTATGTGTCCATGTGCACTATGCGCATACACCAGCATAAGCTGTCTGCATGCTGACAAACATACAGGGGAAGGGGGGAGTGCACCGAGTTAGACCCTAGCCACAGGGGTCAATGATAAGAATACACATACA
This sequence comes from Hyperolius riggenbachi, assembly GCF_040937935.1. Taxonomy (NCBI): domain Eukaryota; kingdom Metazoa; phylum Chordata; class Amphibia; order Anura; family Hyperoliidae; genus Hyperolius; species Hyperolius riggenbachi. Next base: position 256,976,213 of record NC_090648.1, read on the forward strand.
AATATCCAGGCACATCACCTCTAGTTAGGACATTAAATAAATTTTTAGGGAAAGGGAGGTGCTGAAGGGGGTGTGGCTAGAAACAGCAAAAATCAATTAACCCTTCGCACACTCACATGCAAATGTTCAAACAAATGCATTCACAGATTTACTCATCCAGGCACAACTGTTATCCCTACTGCTAAATTAAAAGCCAGGGTTTTAGTTCACAGAAGAATGCATTCTTATGCTTAGTCACCTATACTGCGCAGAAGTACCCAGGTAAACATAGGTGTCCTAACTCTGGCCCTGTAACATGCATAGTGCAGACATGCAAACACATTCATTGCATCAAACCTATCAATGGATTAGGAGCACACATCCTAACTTCCTCTCCTGGGAAAGACAGTGCATCTTACCAATCGCACAAGGGAGCTAATTTTATGTGTCCATGTGCACTATGCGCATACACCAGCATAAGCTGTCTGCATGCTGACAAACATACAGGGGAAGGGGGGAGTGCACCGAGTTAGACCCTAGCCACAGGGGTCAATGATAAGAATACACATACAAATATCCAGGCACATCACCTCTAGTTAGGACATTAAATAAATTTTTAGGGAAAGGGAGGTGCTGAAGGGGGTGTGGCTAGAAACAGCAAAAATCAATTAACCCTTCGCACACTCACATGCAAATGTTCAAACAAATGCATTCACAGATTTACTCATCCAGGCACAACTGTTATCCCTACTGCTAAATTAAAAGCCAGGGTTTTAGTTCACAGAAGAATGCATTCTTATGCTTAGTCACCTATACTGCGCAGAAGTACCCAGGTAAACATAGGTGTCCTAACTCTGGCCCTGTAACATGCATAGTGCAGACATGCAAACACATTCATTGCATCAAACCTATCAATGGATTAGGAGCACACATCCTAACTTCCTCTCCTGGGAAAGACAGTGCATCTTACCAATCGCACAAGGGAGCTAATTTTATGTGTCCATGTGCACTATGCGCATACACCAGCATAAGCTGTCTGCATGCTGACAAACATACAGGGGAAGGGGGGAGTGCACCGAGTTAGACCCTAGCCACAGGGGTCAATGATAAGAATACACATACAAATATCCAGGCACATCACCTCTAGTTAGGACATTAAATAAATTTTTAGGGAAAGGGAGGTGCTGAAGGGGGTGTGGCTAGAAACAGCAAAAATCAATTAACCCTTCGCACACTCACATGCAAATGTTCAAACAAATGCATTCACAGATTTACTCATCCAGGCACAACTGTTATCCCTACTGCTAAATTAAAAGCCAGGGTTTTAGTTCACAGAAGAATGCATTCTTATGCTTAGTCACCTATACTGCGCAGAAGTACCCAGGTAAACATAGGTGTCCTAACTCTGGCCCTGTAACATGCATAGTGCAGACATGCAAACACATTCATTGCATCAAACCTATCAATGGATTAGGAGCACACATCCTAACTTCCTCTCCTGGGAAAGACAGTGCATCTTACCAATCGCACAAGGGAGCTAATTTTATGTGTCCATGTGCACTATGCGCATACACCAGCATAAGCTGTCTGCATGCTGACAAACATACAGGGGAAGGGGGGAGTGCACCGAGTTAGACCCTAGCCACAGGGGTCAATGATAAGAATACACATACAAATATCCAGGCACATCACCTCTAGTTAGGACATTAAATAAATTTTTAGGGAAAGGGAGGTGCTGAAGGGGGTGTGGCTAGAAACAGCAAAAATCAATTAACCCTTCGCACACTCACATGCAAATGTTCAAACAAATGCATTCACAGATTTACTCATCCAGGCACAACTGTTATCCCTACTGCTAAATTAAAAGCCAGGGTTTTAGTTCACAGAAGAATGCATTCTTATGCTTAGTCACCTATACTGCGCAGAAGTACCCAGGTAAACATAGGTGTCCTAACTCTGGCCCTGTAACATGCATAGTGCAGACATGCAAACACATTCTTTGCATCAAACCTATCAATGGATTAGGAGCACACATCCTAACTTCCTCTCCTGGGAAAGACAGTGCATCTTACCAATCGCACAAGGGAGCTAATTTTATGTGTCCATGTGCACTATGCGCATACACCAGCATAAGCTGTCTGCATGCTGACAAACATACAGGGGAAGGGGGTAGTGCACCGAGTTAGACCCTAGCCACAGGGGTCAATGATAAGAATACACATACAAATATCCAGGCACATCACCTCTAGTTAGGACATTAAATAAATTTTTAGGGAAAGGGAGGTGCTGAAGGGGGTGTGGCTAGAAACAGCAAAAATCAATTAACCCTTCGCACACTCACATGCAAATGTTCAAACAAATGCATTCACAGATTTACTCATCCAGGCACAACTGTTATCCCTACTGCTAAATTAAAAGCCAGGGTTTTAGTTCACAGAAGAATGCATTCTTATGCTTAGTCACCTATACTGCGCAGAAGTACCCAGGTAAACATAGGTGTCCTAACTCTGGCCCTGTAACATGCATAGTGCAGACATGCAAACACATTCATTGCATCAAACCTATCAATGGATTAGGAGCACACATCCTAACTTCCTCTCCTGGGAAAGACAGTGCATCTTACCAATCGCACAAGGGAGCTAATTTTATGTGTCCATGTGCACTATGCGCATACACCAGCATAAGCTGTCTGCATGCTGACAAACATACAGGGGAAGGGGGGAGTGCACCGAGTTAGACCCTAGCCACAGGGGTCAATGATAAGAATACACATACAAATATCCAGGCACATCACCTCTAGTTAGGACATTAAATAAATTTTTAGGGAAAGGGAGGTGCTGAAGGGGGTGTGGCTAGAAACAGCAAAAATCAATTAACCCTTCGCACACTCACATGCAAATGTTCAAACAAATGCATTCACAGATTTACTCATCCAGGCACAACTGTTATCCCTACTGCTAAATTAAAAGCCAGGGTTTTAGTTCACAGAAGAATGCATTCTTATGCTTAGTCACCTATACTGCGCAGAAGTACCCAGGTAAACATAGGTGTCCTAACTCTGGCCCTGTAACATGCATAGTGCAGACATGCAAACACATTCATTGCATCAAACCTATCAATGGATTAGGAGCACACATCCTAACTTCCTCTCCTGGGAAAGACAGTGCATCTTACCAATCGCACAAGGGAGCTAATTTTATGTGTCCATGTGCACTATGCGCATACACCAGCATAAGCTGTCTGCATGCTGACAAACATACAGGGGAAGGGGGGAGTGCACCGAGTTAGACCCTAGCCACAGGGGTCAATGATAAGAATACACATACAAATATCCAGGCACATCACCTCTAGTTAGGACATTAAATAAATTTTTAGGGAAAGGGAGGTGCTGAAGGGGGTGTGGCTAGAAACAGCAAAAATCAATTAACCCTTCGCACACTCACATGCAAATGTTCAAACAAATGCATTCACAGATTTACTCATCCAGGCACAACTGTTATCCCTACTGCTAAATTAAAAGCCAGGGTTTTAGTTCACAGAAGAATGCATTCTTATGCTTAGTCACCTATACTGCGCAGAAGTACCCAGGTAAACATAGGTGTCCTAACTCTGGCCCTGTAACATGCATAGTGCAGACATGCAAACACATTCATTGCATCAAACCTATCAATGGATTAGGAGCACACATCCTAACTTCCTCTCCTGGGAAAGACAGTGCATCTTACCAATCGCACAAGGGAGCTAATTTTATGTGTCCATGTGCACTATGCGCATACACCAGCATAAGCTGTCTGCATGCTGACAAACATACAGGGGAAGGGGGGAGTGCACCGAGTTAGACCCTAGCCACAGGGGTCAATGATAAGAATACACATACAAATATCCAGGCACATCACCTCTAGTTAGGACATTAAATAAATTTTTAGGGAAAGGGAGGTGCTGAAGGGGGTGTGGCTAGAAACAGCAAAAATCAATTAACCCTTCGCACACTCACATGCAAATGTTCAAACAAATGCATTCACAGATTTACTCATCCAGGCACAACTGTTATCCCTACTGCTAAATTAAAAGCCAGGGTTTTAGTTCACAGAAGAATGCATTCTTATGCTTAGTCACCTATACTGCGCAGAAGTACCCAGGTAAACATAGGTGTCCTAACTCTGGCCCTGTAACATGCATAGTGCAGACATGCAAACACATTCATTGCATCAAACCTATCAATGGATTAGGAGCACACATCCTAACTTCCTCTCCTGGGAAAGACAGTGCATCTTACCAATCGCACAAGGGAGCTAATTTTATGTGTCCATGTGCACTATGCGCATACACCAGCATAAGCTGTCTGCATGCTGACAAACATACAGGGGAAGGGGGGAGTGCACCGAGTTAGACCCTAGCCACAGGGGTCAATGATAAGAATACACATACAAATATCCAGGCACATCACCTCTAGTTAGGACATTAAATAAATTTTTAGGGAAAGGGAGGTGCTGAAGGGGGTGTGGCTAGAAACAGCAAAAATCAATTAACCCTTCGCACACTCACATGCAAATGTTCAAACAAATGCATTCACAGATTTACTCATCCAGGCACAACTGTTATCCCTACTGCTAAATTAAAAGCCAGGGTTTTAGTTCACAGAAGAATGCATTCTTATGCTTAGTCACCTATACTGCGCAGAAGTACCCAGGTAAACATAGGTGTCCTAACTCTGGCCCTGTAACATGCATAGTGCAGACATGCAAACACATTCATTGCATCAAACCTATCAATGGATTAGGAGCACACATCCTAACTTCCTCTCCTGGGAAAGACAGTGCATCTTACCAATCGCACAAGGGAGCTAATTTTATGTGTCCATGTGCACTATGCGCATACACCAGCATAAGCTGTCTGCATGCTGACAAACATACAGGGGAAGGGGGGAGTGCACCGAGTTAGACCCTAGCCACAGGGGTCAATGATAAGAATACACATACAAATATCCAGGCACATCACCTCTAGTTAGGACATTAAATAAATTTTTAGGGAAAGGGAGGTGCTGAAGGGGGTGTGGCTAGAAACAGCAAAAATCAATTAACCCTTCGCACACTCACATGCAAATGTTCAAACAAATGCATTCACAGATTTACTCATCCAGGCACAACTGTTATCCCTACTGCTAAATTAAAAGCCAGGGTTTTAGTTCACAGAAGAATGCATTCTTATGCTTAGTCACCTATACTGCGCAGAAGTACCCAGGTAAACATAGGTGTCCTAACTCTGGCCCTGTAACATGCATAGTGCAGACATGCAAACACATTCATTGCATCAAACCTATCAATGGATTAGGAGCACACATCCTAACTTCCTCTCCTGGGAAAGACAGTGCATCTTACCAATCGCACAAGGGAGCTAATTTTATGTGTCCATGTGCACTATGCGCATACACCAGCATAAGCTGTCTGCATGCTGACAAACATACAGGGGAAGGGGGGAGTGCACCGAGTTAGACCCTAGCCACAGGGGTCAATGATAAGAATACACATACAAATATCCAGGCACATCACCTCTAGTTAGGACATTAAATAAATTTTTAGGGAAAGGGAGGTGCTGAAGGGGGTGTGGCTAGAAACAGCAAAAATCAATTAACCCTTCGCACACTCACATGCAAATGTTCAAACAAATGCATTCACAGATTTACTCATCCAGGCACAACTGTTATCCCTACTGCTAAATTAAAAGCCAGGGTTTTAGTTCACAGAAGAATGCATTCTTATGCTTAGTCACCTATACTGCGCAGAAGTACCCAGGTAAACATAGGTGTCCTAACTCTGGCCCTGTAACATGCATAGTGCAGACATGCAAACACATTCATTGCATCAAACCTATCAATGGATTAGGAGCACACATCCTAACTTCCTCTCCTGGGAAAGACAGTGCATCTTACCAATCGCACAAGGGAGCTAATTTTATGTGTCCATGTGCACTATGCGCATACACCAGCATAAGCTGTCTGCATGCTGACAAACATACAGGGGAAGGGGGGAGTGCACCGAGTTAGACCCTAGCCACAGGGGTCAATGATAAGAATACACATACAAATATCCAGGCACATCACCTCTAGTTAGGACATTAAATAAATTTTTAGGGAAAGGGAGGTGCTGAAGGGGGTGTGGCTAGAAACAGCAAAAATCAATTAACCCTTCGCACACTCACATGCAAATGTTCAAACAAATGCATTCACAGATTTACTCATCCAGGCACAACTGTTATCCCTACTGCTAAATTAAAAGCCAGGGTTTTAGTTCACAGAAGAATGCATTCTTATGCTTAGTCACCTATACTGCGCAGAAGTACCCAGGTAAACATAGGTGTCCTAACTCTGGCCCTGTAACATGCATAGTGCAGACATGCAAACACATTCATTGCATCAAACCTATCAATGGATTAGGAGCACACATCCTAACTTCCTCTCCTGGGAAAGACAGTGCATCTTACCAATCGCACAAGGGAGCTAATTTTATGTGTCCATGTGCACTATGCGCATACACCAGCATAAGCTGTCTGCATGCTGACAAACATACAGGGGAAGGGGGGAGTGCACCGAGTTAGACCCTAGCCACAGGGGTCAATGATAAGAATACACATACAAATATCCAGGCACATCACCTCTAGTTAGGACATTAAATAAATTTTTAGGGAAAGGGAGGTGCTGAAGGGGGTGTGGCTAGAAACAGCAAAAATCAATTAACCCTTCGCACACTCACATGCAAATGTTCAAACAAATGCATTCACAGATTTACTCATCCAGGCACAACTGTTATCCCTACTGCTAAATTAAAAGCCAGGGTTTTAGTTCACAGAAGAATGCATTCTTATGCTTAGTCACCTATACTGCGCAGAAGTACCCAGGTAAACATAGGTGTCCTAACTCTGGCCCTGTAACATGCATAGTGCAGACATGCAAACACATTCATTGCATCAAACCTATCAATGGATTAGGAGCACACATCCTAACTTCCTCTCCTGGGAAAGACAGTGCATCTTACCAATCGCACAAGGGAGCTAATTTTATGTGTCCATGTGCACTATGCGCATACACCAGCATAAGCTGTCTGCATGCTGACAAACATACAGGGGAAGGGGGGAGTGCACCGAGTTAGACCCTAGCCACAGGGGTCAATGATAAGAATACACATACAAATATCCAGGCACATCACCTCTAGTTAGGACATTAAATAAATTTTTAGGGAAAGGGAGGTGCTGAAGGGGGTGTGGCTAGAAACAGCAAAAATCAATTAACCCTTCGCACACTCACATGCAAATGTTCAAACAAATGCATTCACAGATTTACTCATCCAGGCACAACTGTTATCCCTACTGCTAAATTAAAAGCCAGGGTTTTAGTTCACAGAAGAATGCATTCTTATGCTTAGTCACCTATACTGCGCAGAAGTACCCAGGTAAACATAGGTGTCCTAACTCTGGCCCTGTAACATGCATAGTGCAGACATGCAAACACATTCATTGCATCAAACCTATCAATGGATTAGGAGCACACATCCTAACTTCCTCTCCTGGGAAAGACAGTGCATCTTACCAATCGCACAAGGGAGCTAATTTTATGTGTCCATGTGCACTATGCGCATACACCAGCATAAGCTGTCTGCATGCTGACAAACATACAGGGGAAGGGGGGAGTGCACCGAGTTAGACCCTAGCCACAGGGGTCAATGATAAGAATACACATACAAATATCCAGGCACATCACCTCTAGTTAGGACATTAAATAAATTTTTAGGGAAAGGGAGGTGCTGAAGGGGGTGTGGCTAGAAACAGCAAAAATCAATTAACCCTTCGCACACTCACATGCAAATGTTCAAACAAATGCATTCACAGAATTACTCATCCAGGCACAACTGTTATCCCTACTGCTAAATTAAAAGCCAGGGTTTTAGTTCACAGAAGAATGCATTCTTATGCTTAGTCACCTATACTGCGCAGAAGTACCCAGGTAAACATAGGTGTCCTAACTCTGGCCCTGTAACATGCATAGTGCAGACATGCAAACACATTCATTGCATCAAACCTATCAATGGATTAGGAGCACACATCCTAACTTCCTCTCCTGGGAAAGACAGTGCATCTTACCAATCGCACAAGGGAGCTAATTTTATGTGTCCATGTGCACTATGCGCATACACCAGCATAAGCTGTCTGCATGCTGACAAACATACAGGGGAAGGGGGGAGTGCACCGAGTTAGACCCTAGCCACAGGGGTCAATGATAAGAATACACATACAAATATCCAGGCACATCACCTCTAGTTAGGACATTAAATAAATTTTTAGGGAAAGGGAGGTGCTGAAGGGGGTGTGGCTAGAAACAGCAAAAATCAATTAACCCTTCGCACACTCAACTAAAACCCTGGCTTTTAATTTAGCAGTAGGGATAACAGTTGTGCCTGGATGAGTAAATCTGTGAATGCATTTGTTTGAACATTTGCATGTGAGTGTGCGAAGGGTTAATTGATTTTTGCTGTTTCTAGCCACACCCCCTTCAGCACCTCCCTTTCCCTAAAAATTTATTTAATGTCCTAACTAGAGGTGATGTGCCTGGATATTTGTATGTGTATTCTTATCATTGACCCCTGTGGCTAGGGTCTAACTCGGTGCACTCCCCCCTTCCCCTGTATGTTTGTCAGCATGCAGACAGCTTATGCTGGTGTATGCGCATAGTGCACATGGACACATAAAATTAGCTCCCTTGTGCGATTGGTAAGATGCACTGTCTTTCCCAGGAGAGGAAGTTAGGATGTGTGCTCCTAATCCATTGATAGGTTTGATGCAATGAATGTGTTTGCATGTCTGCACTATGCATGTTACAGGGCCAGAGTTAGGACACCTATGTTTACCTGGGTACTTCTGCGCAGTATAGGTGACTAAGCATAAGAATGCATTCTTCTGTGAACTAAAACCCTGGCTTTTAATTTAGCAGTAGGGATAACAGTTGTGCCTGGATGAGTAAATCTGTGAATGCATTTGTTTGAACATTTGCATGTGAGTGTGCGAAGGGTTAATTGATTTTTGCTGTTTCTAGCCACACCCCCTTCAGCACCTCCCTTTCCCTAAAAATTTATTTAATGTCCTAACTAGAGGTGATGTGCCTGGATATTTGTATGTGTATTCTTATCATTGACCCCTGTGGCTAGGGTCTAACTCGGTGCACTCCCCCCTTCCCCTGTATGTTTGTCAGCATGCAGACAGCTTATGCTGGTGTATGCGCATAGTGCACATGGACACATAAAATTAGCTCCCTTGTGCGATTGGTAAGATGCACTGTCTTTCCCAGGAGAGGAAGTTAGGATGTGTGCTCCTAATCCATTGATAGGTTTGATGCAATGAATGTGTTTGCATGTCTGCACTATGCATGTTACAGGGCCAGAGTTAGGACACCTATGTTTACCTGGGTACTTCTGCGCAGTATAGGTGACTAAGCATAAGAATGCATTCTTCTGTGAACTAAAACCCTGGCTTTTAATTTAGCAGTAGGGATAACAGTTGTGCCTGGATGAGTAAATCTGTGAATGCATTTGTTTGAACATTTGCATGTGAGTGTGCGAAGGGTTAATTGATTTTTGCTGTTTCTAGCCACACCCCCTTCAGCACCTCCCTTTCCCTAAAAATTTATTTAATGTCCTAACTAGAGGTGATGTGCCTGGATATTTGTATGTGTATTCTTATCATTGACCCCTGTGGCTAGGGTCTAACTCGGTGCACTCCCCCCTTCCCCTGTATGTTTGTCAGCATGCAGACAGCTTATGCTGGTGTATGCGCATAGTGCACATGGACACATAAAATTAGCTCCCTTGTGCGATTGGTAAGATGCACTGTCTTTCCCAGGAGAGGAAGTTAGGATGTGTGCTCCTAATCCATTGATAGGTTTGATGCAATGAATGTGTTTGCATGTCTGCACTATGCATGTTACAGGGCCAGAGTTAGGACACCTATGTTTACCTGGGTACTTCTGCGCAGTATAGGTGACTAAGCATAAGAATGCATTCTTCTGTGAACTAAAACCCTGGCTTTTAATTTAGCAGTAGGGATAACAGTTGTGCCTGGATGAGTAAATCTGTGAATGCATTTGTTTGAACATTTGCATGTGAGTGTGCGAAGGGTTAATTGATTTTTGCTGTTTCTAGCCACACCCCCTTCAGCACCTCCCTTTCCCTAAAAATTTATTTAATGTCCTAACTAGAGGTGATGTGCCTGGATATTTGTATGTGTATTCTTATCATTGACCCCTGTGGCTAGGGTCTAACTCGGTGCACTCCCCCCTTCCCCTGTATGTTTGTCAGCATGCAGACAGCTTATGCTGGTGTATGCGCATAGTGCACATGGACACATAAAATTAGCTCCCTTGTGCGATTGGTAAGATGCACTGTCTTTCCCAGGAGAGGAAGTTAGGATGTGTGCTCCTAATCCATTGATAGGTTTGATGCAATGAATGTGTTTGCATGTCTGCACTATGCATGTTACAGGGCCAGAGTTAGGACACCTATGTTTACCTGGGTACTTCTGCGCAGTATAGGTGACTAAGCATAAGAATGCATTCTTCTGTGAACTAAAACCCTGGCTTTTAATTTAGCAGTAGGGATAACAGTTGTGCCTGGATGAGTAAATCTGTGAATGCATTTGTTTGAACATTTGCATGTGAGTGTGCGAAGGGTTAATTGATTTTTGCTGTTTCTAGCCACACCCCCTTCAGCACCTCCCTTTCCCTAAAAATTTATTTAATGTCCTAACTAGAGGTGATGTGCCTGGATATTTGTATGTGTATTCTTATCATTGACCCCTGTGGCTAGGGTCTAACTCGGTGCACTCCCCCCTTCCCCTGTATGTTTGTCAGCATGCAGACAGCTTATGCTGGTGTATGCGCATAGTGCACATGGACACATAAAATTAGCTCCCTTGTGCGATTGGTAAGATGCACTGTCTTTCCCAGGAGAGGAAGTTAGGATGTGTGCTCCTAATCCATTGATAGGTTTGATGCAATGAATGTGTTTGCATGTCTGCACTATGCATGTTACAGGGCCAGAGTTAGGACACCTATGTTTACCTGGGTACTTCTGCGCAGTATAGGTGACTAAGCATAAGAATGCATTCTTCTGTGAACTAAAACCCTGGCTTTTAATTTAGCAGTAGGGATAACAGTTGTGCCTGGATGAGTAAATCTGTGAATGCATTTGTTTGAACATTTGCATGTGAGTGTGCGAAGGGTTAATTGATTTTTGCTGTTTCTAGCCACACCCCCTTCAGCACCTCCCTTTCCCTAAAAATTTATTTAATGTCCTAACTAGAGGTGATGTGCCTGGATATTTGTATGTGTATTCTTATCATTGACCCCTGTGGCTAGGGTCTAACTCGGTGCACTCCCCCCTTCCCCTGTATGTTTGTCAGCATGCAGACAGCTTATGCTGGTGTATGCGCATAGTGCACATGGACACATAAAATTAGCTCCCTTGTGCGATTGGTAAGATGCACTGTCTTTCCCAGGAGAGGAAGTTAGGATGTGTGCTCCTAATCCATTGATAGGTTTGATGCAATGAATGTGTTTGCATGTCTGCACTATGCATGTTACAGGGCCAGAGTTAGGACACCTATGTTTACCTGGGTACTTCTGCGCAGTATAGGTGACTAAGCATAAGAATGCATTCTTCTGTGAACTAAAACCCTGGCTTTTAATTTAGCAGTAGGGATAACAGTTGTGCCTGGATGAGTAAATCTGTGAATGCATTTGTTTGAACATTTGCATGTGAGTGTGCGAAGGGTTAATTGATTTTTGCTGTTTCTAGCCACACCCCCTTCAGCACCTCCCTTTCCCTAAAAATTTATTTAATGTCCTAACTAGAGGTGATGTGCCTGGATATTTGTATGTGTATTCTTATCATTGACCCCTGTGGCTAGGGTCTAACTCGGTGCACTCCCCCCTTCCCCTGTATGTTTGTCAGCATGCAGACAGCTTATGCTGGTGTATGCGCATAGTGCACATGGACACATAAAATTAGCTCCCTTGTGCGATTGGTAAGATGCACTGTCTTTCCCAGGAGAGGAAGTTAGGATGTGTGCTCCTAATCCATTGATAGGTTTGATGCAATGAATGTGTTTGCATGTCTGCACTATGCATGTTACAGGGCCAGAGTTAGGACACCTATGTTTACCTGGGTACTTCTGCGCAGTATAGGTGACTAAGCATAAGAATGCATTCTTCTGTGAACTAAAACCCTGGCTTTTAATTTAGCAGTAGGGATAACAGTTGTGCCTGGATGAGTAAATCTGTGAATGCATTTGTTTGAACATTTGCATGTGAGTGTGCGAAGGGTTAATTGATTTTTGCTGTTTCTAGCCACACCCCCTTCAGCACCTCCCTTTCCCTAAAAATTTATTTAATGTCCTAACTAGAGGTGATGTGCCTGGATATTTGTATGTGTATTCTTATCATTGACCCCTGTGGCTAGGGTCTAACTCGGTGCACTCCCCCCTTCCCCTGTATGTTTGTCAGCATGCAGACAGCTTATGCTGGTGTATGCGCATAGTGCACATGCACACATAAAATTAGCTCCCTTGTGCGATTGGTAAGATGCACTGTCTTTCCCAGGAGAGGAAGTTAGGATGTGTGCTCCTAATCCATTGATAGGTTTGATGCAATGAATGTGTTTGCATGTCTGCACTATGCATGTTACAGGGCCAGAGTTAGGACACCTATGTTTACCTGGGTACTTCTGCGCAGTATAGGTGACTAAGCATAAGAATGCATTCTTCTGTGAACTAAAACCCTGGCTTTTAATTTAGCAGTAGGGATAACAGTTGTGCCTGGATGAGTAAATCTGTGAATGCATTTGTTTGAACATTTGCATGTGAGTGTGCGAAGGGTTAATTGATTTTTGCTGTTTCTAGCCACACCCCCTTCAGCACCTCCCTTTCCCTAAAAATTTATTTAATGTCCTAACTAGAGGTGATGTGCCTGGATATTTGTATGTGTATTCTTATCATTGACCCCTGTGGCTAGGGTCTAACTCGGTGCACTCCCCCCTTCCCCTGTATGTTTGTCAGCATGCAGACAGCTTATGCTGGTGTATGCGCATAGTGCACATGGACACATAAAATTAGCTCCCTTGTGCGATTGGTAAGATGCACTGTCTTTCCCAGGAGAGGAAGTTAGGATGTGTGCTCCTAATCCATTGATAGGTTTGATGCAATGAATGTGTTTGCATGTCTGCACTATGCATGTTACAGGGCCAGAGTTAGGACACCTATGTTTACCTGGGTACTTCTGCGCAGTATAGGTGACTAAGCATAAGAATGCATTCTTCTGTGAACTAAAACCCTGGCTTTTAATTTAGCAGTAGGGATAACAGTTGTGCCTGGATGAGTAAATCTGTGAATGCATTTGTTTGAACATTTGCATGTGAGTGTGCGAAGGGTTAATTGATTTTTGCTGTTTCTAGCCACACCCCCTTCAGCACCTCCCTTTCCCTAAAAATTTATTTAATGTCCTAACTAGAGGTGATGTGCCTGGATATTTGTATGTGTATTCTTATCATTGACCCCTGTGGCTAGGGTCTAACTCGGTGCACTCCCCCCTTCCCCTGTATGTTTGTCAGCATGCAGACAGCTTATGCTGGTGTATGCGCATAGTGCACATGGACACATAAAATTAGCTCCCTTGTGCGATTGGTAAGATGCACTGTCTTTCCCAGGAGAGGAAGTTAGGATGTGTGCTCCTAATCCATTGATAGGTTTGATGCAATGAATGTGTTTGCATGTCTGCACTATGCATGTTACAGGGCCAGAGTTAGGACACCTATGTTTACCTGGGTACTTCTGCGCAGTATAGGTGACTAAGCATAAGAATGCATTCTTCTGTGAACTAAAACCCTGGCTTTTAATTTAGCAGTAGGGATAACAGTTGTGCCTGGATGAGTAAATCTGTGAATGCATTTGTTTGAACATTTGCATGTGAGTGTGCGAAGGGTTAATTGATTTTTGCTGTTTCTAGCCACACCCCCTTCAGCACCTCCCTTTCCCTAAAAATTTATTTAATGTCCTAACTAGAGGTGATGTGCCTGGATATTTGTATGTGTATTCTTATCATTGACCCCTGTGGCTAGGGTCTAACTCGGTGCACTCCCCCCTTCCCCTGTATGTTTGTCAGCATGCAGACAGCTTATGCTGGTGTATGCGCATAGTGCACATGGACACATAAAATTAGCTCCCTTGTGCGATTGGTAAGATGCACTGTCTTTCCCAGGAGAGGAAGTTAGGATGTGTGCTCCTAATCCATTGATAGGTTTGATGCAATGAATGTGTTTGCATGTCTGCACTATGCATGTTACAGGGCCAGAGTTAGGACACCTATGTTTACCTGGGTACTTCTGCGCAGTATAGGTGACTAAGCATAAGAATGCATTCTTCTGTGAACTAAAACCCTGGCTTTTAATTTAGCAGTAGGGATAACAGTTGTGCCTGGATGAGTAAATCTGTGAATGCATTTGTTTGAACATTTGCATGTGAGTGTGCGAAGGGTTAATTGATTTTTGCTGTTTCTAGCCACACCCCCTTCAGCACCTCCCTTTCCCTAAAAATTTATTTAATGTCCTAACTAGAGGTGATGTGCCTGGATATTTGTATGTGTATTCTTATCATTGACCCCTGTGGCTAGGGTCTAACTCGGTGCACTCCCCCCTTCCCCTGTATGTTTGTCAGCATGCAGACAGCTTATGCTGGTGTATGCGCATAGTGCACATGGACACATAAAATTAGCTCCCTTGTGCGATTGGTAAGATGCACTGTCTTTCCCAGGAGAGGAAGTTAGGATGTGTGCTCCTAATCCATTGATAGGTTTGATGCAATGAATGTGTTTGCATGTCTGCACTATGCATGTTACAGGGCCAGAGTTAGGACACCTATGTTTACCTGGGTACTTCTGCGCAGTATAGGTGACTAAGCATAAGAATGCATTCTTCTGTGAACTAAAACCCTGGCTTTTAATTTAGCAGTAGGGATAACAGTTGTGCCTGGATGAGTAAATCTGTGAATGCATTTGTTTGAACATTTGCATGTGAGTGTGCGAAGGGTTAATTGATTTTTGCTGTTTCTAGCCACACCCCCTTCAGCACCTCCCTTTCCCTAAAAATTTATTTAATGTCCTAACTAGAGGTGATGTGCCTGGATATTTGTATGTGTATTCTTATCATTGACCCCTGTGGCTAGGGTCTAACTCGGTGCACTCCCCCCTTCCCCTGTATGTTTGTCAGCATGCAGACAGCTTATGCTGGTGTATGCGCATAGTGCACATGGACACATAAAATTAGCTCCCTTGTGCGATTGGTAAGATGCACTGTCTTTCCCAGGAGAGGAAGTTAGGATGTGTGCTCCTAATCCATTGATAGGTTTGATGCAATGAATGTGTTTGCATGTCTGCACTATGCATGTTACAGGGCCAGAGTTAGGACACCTATGTTTACCTGGGTACTTCTGCGCAGTATAGGTGACTAAGCATAAGAATGCATTCTTCTGTGAACTAAAACCCTGGCTTTTAATTTAGCAGTAGGGATAACAGTTGTGCCTGGATGAGTAAATCTGTGAATGCATTTGTTTGAACATTTGCATGTGAGTGTGCGAAGGGTCAAAAAACTAGTAGATCTATTCTGTGGACAGCAGCTCAGTGCTACCTGAGGGTACAGTAGCTTCGGAGAGGTGGCGGAGGGGCATCTTCTGTAGTAGTTTCTTGTAGCATGGGGGGAGGGTAAGATTAGCAGCTGTGCTGCATTTCCATGTAAGAATGCCAGGCAGATAAGCAAGCCAGGCTCGGCTGTTATCCTGCCTTAGCTGTGTTGCATAAAGGGATAAAACAGCTAATCTGTCCAGCAGAAAGAAGGAGGCAAGCCTGGCAGCAGAGGGGGGTGGTACTGACATTGTTATCTGGTGGACACACTGAAGGTTGCTAAAGCGTGTCTCCCCATGCCCTGCCACAGTCTCACAGCACCTGGCACACCATGCAGCCAAGCCCAGATCACTCATCTTTCTGGCATCCTCTTGTAGAAATGCCACAGCTGGCAACCTTACCCTCCTGTACAAGCTGGCAAGAAACTACTACAGAAGATGCCCCTCACCCTCCCCTCCACAGGCAACACTGAGCTGACATCCATGAAATAGATCAGCTGTTCATTTTGTGACCTATCAGCTGCTATCTTACATGATAGTACACTTTTCTGGGGGAAGGGGGGGGGGGGGATACAGAGAGAC
Organism: Hyperolius riggenbachi; assembly: GCF_040937935.1. Taxonomy (NCBI): domain Eukaryota; kingdom Metazoa; phylum Chordata; class Amphibia; order Anura; family Hyperoliidae; genus Hyperolius; species Hyperolius riggenbachi. The sequence goes on from NC_090648.1 coordinate 256,992,482, forward strand.
CACTTTGTTGGTGGCCCAATAAGTAAGAACCGCATAATCATGCTATTAAAGGGTACCTGAAGCCAGATGACAAAAAAAAAGTTAGATACTTACCTCAGAAGATGAAAACCTCTAAATAATCCAGAGGCTTCCCCAGTCTCCCTAAGCCTGCGCTGGAATCTTTTTTTCAATAGATCAATGTCAATATATCAATTTTTTCATAAGATCAATGGCAGATGCACTGTGCAGGTGTAAAGTATGGCCCGTGCCTGTGCAGTAGCACAGAGCTGCTCGTTGATAAGTCTTTCCTCCATGTACCAGCGTATTTTGACCATGCTTGTTCATGGAGGGGAGCGTACCCATGAAGATGAAGAGGGTTAGTGACTGGCTGTGGAGGGGTTGTGTTGGGGGAGCCTCTCGAGCATTCAGGGTCTTTCAAGTATCTTCCTTTTTGGGCGGCTTCAGAGAACTGCATGGTAAGCATTTTTGTCTGGTATAGAGTGTTAAAGAAAATATATGCTATTTCTGGTTTGAGGGTTAATAGGTAACTGTTAAAATGTAAAATCCAATATTGTGAAGGTGTGGCATAATCATCTGCATGATATATTACATTTTACTTAGAAATGCTATGCCTTGCTATCAAGGTTTTCTCTGTGTTCGGTGATGTTAAGTGTTCTGGGAATAACTTCTCTGAAATCTAGGTCATGTTTTCTGATTGACTTGCTCACTTACTAATTGGATGCAGATGTCTGGCAACAGTGACTATATCTAATATGCTGGATGACTGCACTACTTGTGTGTTGTTTTTATCCACTACTCATTTTTTACTTGAGGCCAGAGACATGCTAGGCAGAAATGCTAACGTTGCGGGAAACACTAGTGTTGCGGAAAACGCTAGCTTTTTGCCGCTAATAAGTCTATGGGCCGCAGGTAAAAACGCATATATAACGTGCGTTTTTGAAACCGCACAACTTGCTGCATAATTTTAAGAAACACGTAAAACGCACATAATGTTCCTCAATGAAGATGCAGAGAAATGCGTTTTTACATGCATTTTTTAAAAAATACAAATATGATATAACTGTGTTTTACTCCATTTATTAGGAAAAATAAAAACCGCAAACACACCAAAAATGCAATGAAAAGCTAGTAAGGCAAAACATAATCGCAACTGCCAACACACGCAAAAATGCACATTATACACAGCAAAAAATAAAATGAAAAATGCACAATACAGAAAATGCATGGTTTTCTGCACTGCCTAGTGTGCTCCCAGCCTCGGTAAGAACACACTAGGCGTTTTCCATAGCACATAGTGAAAAATGCATATGCGATTCTGCCTAGTGTGTTCTTACCCTCACAGTTTCTCGAAATGTGGGCAGATCAAACTGTGAAATATAGATGTATTACCAGTGTCTATTTTAATTTGTCTCACTTGGTATACAACAGTAAACATTAAATACTGCATATTTTGCTAAGAAAAAAAAATAATGCATAACAGATAATATTCTGTGTACAGCAGGGATTCTAATGTTTTCCAAGTTAGAGATTTAACAACATTATTACCTTAAACTGCAGTATAGTAAAACAACATAATGTCACTGTGTGTAAAATATGATGATGATGATGATCTTTATGGGATTGTTATTTCCTGTATTTTCACTCTGTGATCCTCTCTGTTATAAGTATCTGTAAAGGACAAGGGGGGGAAAGGAGGGGGAGAGCACACTCAATAGACAATTTGAGAGAACTGGTTAGCCAACCGTGGAATAATCTCACCTGAGATTCTTGCCGATTAGCCCATATGGGTTGGTCGGCTGAAGAGCTTTTGTCCCACTCAGAACCGGGGACCAGGTCTTTCCAGCAATCTTCCTCCACAAGATGTACTGGCACATATGCTTCTCCGTCCACTGAACTTCAGTCCTGGATCAGATGTATTTCCACTCTTCGCAGATGCTACCTACCGCTATAGGCGGCCGCATTTATGCATAGGAGTGTCTGCACAGAGGTGTCTTGGATGTGCAGGAAGGATCAGGTTTGTGCCTATAATACTCCACACAGCTCTGTATGCTTTACACTTGTAAGCCACAGGCTGCAGGAGCTCTTGGAGCCGGGAACTGGCTGTTTGTGTGAGGAGTAATGGCTGAGAGAAACTCCACCCTGCGTGTCTTGCACAAGCAAGCAGCAGGCACCTGGAGGTAAGTTTGTCAACTGACAGGCAAGTGCGTGGTAGAAAGGATAAAGTATTTATTCTAATAAGTATTTATTCTAATAAAGAGCAACGCGTTTCCGAGAGCTCAACTCTCTTTCATCATGAGCCTGATGAAAGAGAGTTGAGCTCTCGGAAACGCGTGTAAAGCATACAGAGCTGCGTGGAGTATTATAGGCCCAAACCTGATCCTTCCTGCACATCCAAGACACCTCTGTGCAGACACTCCAATGCATAAATGCGCCGCCTATAGCGGTAGGTAGCATCTGCGAGGAGTGGAAATACATCTGATCCAGGACTGAAGTTCAGTGGACGGAGAAGCATATGTGCCAGTACATCTTGTGGAGGAAGATCGCTGAGTGCATTCTGAGTGGGACAAAAGCTCTTCAGCTGCCCAACCCATATGGGCTAATCGGCAAGAATCTCAGGTGAGATTATCCCACGGTTGGCTAACCAGTTTTCTCAAATTGTCTATTGAGTGCGCTCTCCCTCTCCTTTTCCCCCCTTGTCCTTTACAGATATCTTCACCACCCAGAGTGGCTTTTAAAGGAGCAGCAGCAACTAACTAACATACTTTGTCTATACTTTACATCGGTATTGCCAAGATCACTCCCTCTGTCGAGTACAGAGGTCAAACAACCCTTTCTTTCTCTGTTATAAGTAAGCTGCATTTCCTGATGGTGGTGTATGATATAACTCTGCATGTTTTTCTTCAGTAAAGAAATCTAACTTATTGCACTGGGTGCCGATCTGTGTGTACAGAAAATTCTGCTCCATTTGTTATTACTGCAAAATAAAAGCATTTGGCAAAGTCAAGCATTTCTGTTTGGGTTCAAGGTGCGTTTGTAGTTCCTGGGGGGGGCTCAGCGCATCTCTGATTGGAGGCCATTCGGAGGCGGCCTGGTGTTGCGCTGATCCACCTTTTGTGCAAATTTTCGATTTTTCAATTTTACTTGGTAGCGCACCCAGGCTATGCATATACATAGGTTAGGATTTAGTTAGTGTTAGGCCCCTCCCATGGAGGATTGACTTCTTCGCAGTGGGAGGGACGAGTACTTAATAGGTTGCATGCAAGCTGTTACAGGAAACCAACATCCTCCAGTGGTAGACAGGTCATGTGTATGCTCGGTGTGTATTCGACCCCACAAGTGGGGCTTGCACTCTTTTGCAGGTAGGCACTAGTCTGTTTTTAAGTAGCGCTGCTCATTTCCTTGCTATGTACTAATTTTATTCGTTTTTGGTCAGCTGCTCCCACTTAACAGCCATGCTTTTGGTGTATATGCAGAGCTTCTGTTTGGGTTCAAGGTGCGTTTGTAGTTCCTGGGGGGGGGGGCTCAGCGCATCTCTGATTGGAGGCCATTCGGAGGCGGCCTGGTGTTGCGTGATCCACTTTTGCGCAAAGTCAAGCATTGGTTAGAAGTGTTTTAAAGTATTACTGCAATGGCACACATTTATTTACCAGATTACACAGTATCATTAGCATTGCAATTTCTGAATATGACGTCAGAATTTCTACTCCCTTCCCCCTACAGACACTTTGCTCTAGAAACTTTGTTTACCTTTATTGTACTGCTAAGATGACAACTGCAGGAGTGATGCCACTATACTAATAGTGACTTCTTATTTATTCTTTAAAATCAGTCCAACTAGCCTCAGATATGACAGTCTTATTGCTCTGAGCTGTATTTAGACAGAGGACAGAATCAATAGCTTAGTTACATTGACCTGTTGGTTACCAGTAGACTTCACCAACAGAAAACAGCACAACAGATAAATATGCATTCTATAAGTGTTGTTTGGTTAATGATCATTAATTATTAATGATCGTTAATGATCATTTTAGGTGGAATTTTAGGAGCAATCATTGTACAGACACTGTGCTCAGCTATCTGCTACACAACCTATGCTGTTCTGTTGAGGGAGGGAGCAGGATAAACAGAAGAATGCAGGAACAACAATAGTGTCCGACAATTTTTTTCCAGTTTAGGAGGCACCAACATTGGGAAACTACAAATGCTAAGTGTGTACAGAAATTAAATATGGGTGGAATCAAAATGGAAGAGTGACAGGAAAAAATAAGCATAGGTGGGGGATGTGTGTCCTGCCAGAACTTGAAAAAGGCAGGTAGACACAGGGGTGTAGCAATAAGGGTTGCAGAGGTTGCAACCAGGGGCCCCGAAGGGCCCTCCGTCAACTACAGTTTAAGCTCTCTATTGGTCCTGTGCTCATAATAATCACTTCTATAGATACTTTGAATAGTGGTAATCATTAACAAGCTGCTCCCCATCCACTTCTTGCACCTCTGACACTGTGGTTGTCCTTATTTGGTTTTGGTGCGCTGTATCGGTTGTTATGTATAGAGTGCTTGGGGGGCCCCAATGTAAAACTTGCATCGGGACCCACAGCTCCTTAGCTACGTCACTGGGTAGACAGTATGGGTTGAAAGGCAGCCAAGAGCTCTATGAAATATAAATAAAGCCTCCAAGGGGGTGTCTGTAGGGGGAAGCAGAGGTGTATCTGGGTAATATAGAGCCTATGACACCCCCCTTCCCATAAGAGCCCCTTCCTCTCTAAGAACAGCATCTTTTTTGGTATAGTTATAAGAGAACAGAGGCGCCAGCAGGATAAAAGGTAGTAAAATGTTTAAAAACTTGCTAGGAGGCAGTGGTGGACTTACCTCCGGAAAGCAGACACGAAAGACAGTCTGAATTTATATTAACACATTTATTGTAGGTACCCCAAAAGATGCAATGCGTTTCGCAGGCACAGCCCACTTCATCAGGCAATAAAGTAGGGGACAAAACAGAATTTCGTAAATACCACGTATAGCGCCTCTTTCTTTCTTTTATCCTTTTTGGTGTACATGTGCCATAGCTGTCTGTGTTTTTTTGACTTGGGATATTGCTGAAGTTACTTTTTTTGGAAATATCTCTTCTTATTCCCTCTCTGTCCTCTTTTCTAACACTAAGCCAAGTGCACCATTCATGCATGAATTAAGTAGCTATGTTCCCCAGATTACAGAATTAATCTGATGTGAGGTCTGAGTGATGGGGAGGCATGAGGCAGGCATGGCAGCACAGCACAGGGGCAGGCATTGCAGTGCAGCACAGGAGTAGGCATGGTACCCATGGTGCTGTGGCGCCCATGGCACAAGACATGCCTGCATCCCTCTGGGGAGAAGAGAGCAGTATTACTTTTATCTTAAAGTAAACCTGAAGTGAGGAAACTAACGTCAGGTTTGATACTGACCTAAGTAGAGGGAAGGCTCTGGATATTGCATGGCCTTCTTGATCCTTGGACTGTCCAGTCGTTCCTGCTTTTCCCCAGCTGAAGTGATTTGCCCTGCTTGGTCTTCAGTACTCCTCTGGCAACTTTCAAAACTACTCATGTCCCTGAGTGGTTCTGAAAACTAGCGCATCTGTACTGGACATCCGCAAGTCTGGGCTCGTGCATGCACAGTACAGATGTGCTCATCTTTGGAACTACTTTCCAAGAAGCTGCCTGGAGGGGTGTGGGTAGTCCTTTCTAGCTAAGCCTTATGAAACAAAAAGAAAAAAGATAGAAAAACAACAAGTCTCAATAGGTACAAAAGACAAAATTTGCATTTGTTTGTGGTACATAACCAATAGTCACAAAAATTGTCAACTCATGAATATGCACACACAATTAAAATCAAAACAATACAGTTGGTATGGGCCGCCCCCCCTTATCCCCTCTTACTCTACATCCACACAACACAACACTATCACACTCTGCATTGGCTAATATCAGTTCAAATGAAGCAGAGTCAGTGCACTATATTCATGTATATGATTCATGCAGCAGCGGTTGCAAAAAGCAGCTTGTTAAATAGTCAAAGCATGACAGTTCCCAGCATGGTAAACCAGCAAAGCGGATATCACACATGCCATTGTTTACTTCCACTTAGTGCCCAAAGTCTCATAGCAGAAAGTCACTAGTACTTCAGAAGCATACAGCATTGGCTATGGGCAGGTCTAACAGGTCAACACACTTCATACAGTGCTTTTTGCCCAAGCAGTTCATAACACAAGATCCACCTGAGGGCTCTTGCACACTACATGCAATTCTGAGTCCGATATGCAATTTTTATGCGATTTTACATGCAATTCCGATTTTGTTTTTATTCGTGTGTTGATAGCATCCAGGGAAAATCGGAAATGCAAATTGCAAATTGAAATCACAAAATGCAGTGTGCAATAGGCCTTACCACGGAAGTGGGACCCTCATACTCAGTAGTGCACCCTGCAGGGATCTGCGAGATACATGAGGCTAACCACCTCCTCCAATGGTAGCTCTTCCCACATATGCATTTGGGCTTCGTCAGGTTCTTTCTATACCCCTGAAACCAATTACCCTACCTGTGAATATGTGCAGTTTCCTACAACACACATAGAAAACTTGGTGGGCGGTAATGACAGGGTTGGGAAGTTTTGCAACCTGTTATATTATTACATTTGAAAAAGATTTGGGTATCAATTAAATATATGCTTTATTATTCCTCATCCAGGCATGCGGAAGCAGATAATGAACTTATGGAGGTTGAGTGACTTTTCACACATTCATTGATTGGATTGTCCAGCTGCTGGATTAAATCAGGCAATCTGAGGTAATTTTCTCTAATCAGCTAGGTTTGATGCCTGCCAAGTTTAGTCAGAATTATCAGCTCAGCATTAGTGGTGTGAGGGATGATGTGAATGAAGCTGAGAGCAACATATGATGCTAAAGTCACTAGTAGTCACCATGTATACTGACATGCGGGATGCTATTTACTTATGAAAAGTGCTAGCAGTGGAAAGTAGATCAGTTGTTCGGTTGATTTGGCTCTATACAATGTATAAGCTATAGGCTTGCTATACACCAGAAGCTCTGCATGTGAGGTTGGCTTCAGGGGCATAAAGAGATAATTTGCATATTCAGGAGTGGCTCATAATGGGAAACCACAGTTGCTCACTTACAGCGGAATTATTGCAAATACCTTTTTTAAGAAAGCAGATTACACTCAGCGTTGCGTATTAGTAGGATAGCTTTTGGGTCTCTTTTAGTGAAGCAGATTATTTCAGTGCTCAACGTTTAGTTGAGTGCCAAAGCTGGACACCGCTATAACAGTAATGCTATAGTGCGCATCCCATGCAAGGGTAATTTGGGGTTCCAGCGACTTTTGAGAAGAGGTGGCTAGAGAGGAGAGAATATTGATAGTAGAGCGGAGATCACATATGAGGTGGCATCTAGAGACAAGGGTACCCACATTCTGGTTGTGTCCTGGGTAAGAAAGGGTCAAAATATACTTCAGGTGGAGGTGGAGGTGGCAGGTGGTAGATAGTGTTTCAATGTGCAATTAAACAAGAGAGTTTATCCAAGTATTCCATGTAGGCATTGGGCCTGGAGGAAAGGGATTTTGGAGTGTTGTCAGCAATGATAGTTATGTCAGACGGGAGTTCAATCATGTGGAGGTAAAAAAAACTATTTCAGCTTCGTCCACATTATGGTTCAAAAAGCAACAGGTAAGGAAGGAGGAGATGGTGTTGAGACATTCAGGGACATGACCTGTTAGAGTAGCTGAATCTGAAGCTGTAAAATAGATTTGGGTGCCATCAGTAAATAGTTGATACTGAAAACCAAAAGAGCAGATAAGCCGCACAAAACCATAAGTATAGGTATAGAAGAAGAGGGGTCCAGGGACTGAGCTTTGGGGTACCCCAACAGAGAGGATATGTGAAGAGGAGGTGGTGCCAGAGTGTGCAACACTGAAGATCCTGTCTGAGAGATAGGAGGAAAGTCAAGAGGGAACAAGATCTTGAATGCCCAGAGAGGAGTGGATTTGCAAAACTAGAGGATGGTCCACTGTGTCAAAAGTTGAGGAGAGATCAAGAAGTTTGAGACTAGAATAGAAGACTAGGGTACATATGCAACTAACTTTTTTTCCTCCTTTTTCTCCTAGGTGATATTTACCAAACTTGACAATAAAATGCCTTTTAAACCCCCAGCAAACAAGAGAATGTTAAAAATAATTTTGACACTAGTTATTCAACTACTTTTTGGTACTTTTTCAATTGTAAAATGCAGAATGGTTATTTTAAAAAAGATGAAAAATTATCTCCTATGAGAAAAAGTTAATTGCATTTGGGCCCATGGCCCATATGCAACTCACTTTTTTTCCTGAGTTTTCTCCTAGGAGATAATTTTTCATCTTCTATTTAGAATAACTTTTCAGCACTTTCCAATTGAAAAAGTAACAAAGTAGGTGGAAAAGTAATATTACAGTAAATCTATTTTAAGCACTTTCTTGTTTTTTAGTACTTTTCAAGGTATTTTATTGACACGCTTGAAAATGTCACTTAGGAGAAAACTCAGGAGAAAAAGTGAATTGCATATGGGCCTATATATTTAGCAGTCAATAAATTGTTGACCACTTGACTGGGCTAAGCATTTGAGAGCCAGATTGGAGGTGATCATCAAGTGAGTTGGCATTGAGGTGATAAACCAATTCTAAGTGATGCTGCTTAAGTAGGTTAAAGGAGAATGGAAGGAGAGAAATAGACCTGTAGCTAAAGGACAGGTCCTCCACAGGCTTCCTGCGTCTTCCTTGAGGCTACCACCGCTGCCAAGGACCCTCTGGAAATTTGTGGCTGTGCTCCTCTTCATGCAGGAGCACAGCTGTACCTGAACATTAGCAGAGCTGCTCATGGACTAGCGGCTTCAGCTTATTGTAACAATATCAAACATGCAAAACAGTGGGGGGGTTTTGAACCAGAGTTCTTGTAGTTTATTCTTTCTTAGCAATCTCTCCAAATCCTGGACAAAAATACATGGGCACAAAGACCAGACTTCCACTTTACATACAAAGACTGCCTGACACGTGTTTCGCCGCTTCCTCATTGTTTACAAACATCTGTTAAAAAAACATATAAATCGAAAATACATACCATTAGAGACCCGTGCGCAAGTCAGGATAAAAAAGGATGGACAGCGTCTCTTGCTACTCATGTGAGTGTGCAAACATCGTCGCTGAGTGCAGTCTCCATTTGAAACTCCAGGTAATTCAATTTCCTATGGAAATCTTGCTATTCTATCACATTGATATTATTTTTGTTCACCATATTGGTTTGATATAATCTAGGTATGTGGGGTTCTATTGTCACTTTATATCAGGATTACAGTTGATTGCACAGTTCACTATAGTGTTGTTATATTAGCTATATAATGTGGCTTTGACACATAGTATTGGGGTATTGCATGGAGTTATAATGCTGTAAAACTTCAGTGTGTCATATTGCTATGTTGGTCTTTTTTATGCATAGCACTATAGAGGTCTGTGCAATGTAGTTATATAAGCACCCAGAGGTGTTAGTCTGGAGTCACGGCATGTTACACAGAATAGGCGAAGTGTTGTAGTGAGATGCTATGTAGTGGGGGCATGTTCTGTACAACCCCGCTTATAGCATGAGTCTTTATGTTGTATTTTTGAGCATTATATCTATACTCTGTTGGGTGATGGTTCGTTAGGTGCTATGATGTACTGAAGGTTATATAGATGGGGTTAAATTAACCCAATGACCGGATACTGATGCACTATATTTATGTACACCTCACGGCTCTATGCATATGTATATCTAGGTGGTCTCTGCATGTAGGGTATACTCTTGTGCATGCACATTTCACCCTTTCTGATATAGATGTTGGGTAGTTGAGCACTGCTGAATATGACCAGTAGTTAACTGTCACGTATAGGAGTTGATGCACTGGCGGTTACTTTTAGAGATGATTTTTTAATGCGGCACTTTATATAGTTTTCTATTTGAGTAAGTTTGTATTTTTAGCTTATTACTTCTGTAGTCTGCATTGTTTTAGATTGTGGTGGTATCTTTCGCTATTCTACGGGTAAGATAAGCATGTATATTTGATTCCATCCAATTTTTGGATTGGCTTTTTTATCCTGACTTGCGCATGGGTCTCTAATGGTATGTATTTTCGATTTATATGTTTCTTAACAGATGTTTGTAAACGATGTGCCTCTGAGGAAGCGGCTTTTGGTCATGAAACACGTGTCAGGCAGTCTTTGTATGTGAAGTGGAAGTCTGGTCTTTGTGCCCATGTATTTTTGGCCACGATTTGGAGAGATTGTTAAGAAAGAATAAACTACAAGAACTCTGGTTCACAAAAAACCCCACTGTTTTGCATGTTTGATATTGTTACAATTTGATAGGGGTGAACCACACTACGAACTTTTTATCCTGTTTATGGCTTCAGCTTATTGCCCAAAGTGTGCAGGGCGGCTGCAATAACATTTCTGACAAGTTCTTGTGACATATGTTCAGAGGTTTCATTGTTGGGTGTTCAGAACAACAATTTTAGGAATTATTGGCATACAGATGGTGGTCTCCAGGAGAATGTGCAAAGCCTTTGGAAGATCCAGAGGCTTCCCTCTTCCTAGGAAAGTAGCTAACATTGCTATTTCAATCTGCCTTGGCTTCACTTTAACCACTTTCATACCAGCAGTCTCAGCCCCCTTAAGGTCAGTAAAGGACCAGAGACTGCTGGCACGGTAAATTGCAACGTTTCGATGATTCGCCGCACGTACCCACCGCTCTCACCGGTCACGAGGCTGCCCCATCGCCGCAGGCTCCTCTCTCTGCTGTCTCTAGGACAGCCGGTGCTGACATATGCTGATAGCCGGTCAGGAGCGGCTTTCATTGGTTCCTGACGCAGTCTATCAGTGGAAGCCAATGTGATTGGCTCTCCGTGATCACATGGTCAGGTGACAATGAAAGCGGCTCCTGACCTGCTTACAGAGCTCTGCTCTCTTATAGATGGCAGAGCAAGCAAATTGTGGTGGGTGCAGAGCGGCAAGATCGGCGGTAACAGCGGGGACGCGCGATTCAGTGCAACGTTGAATCTACGACCAGTCGCCTGCTGGACGTAGATTCATACTGCGTCGGTCCGGAACCATATATATCGTGATGAGTTTTGTTTGAGGTCTCAATAAACATTCTTGAAATGGATTTTAAACTTGTCTTATAAATGAATACAAAACTCAATACAAAAAGATGAAACAATATAGTCAGCTTTATTTCTCGCTATCTGCAAAGTAAAAATGCTGATAAAAGTGAAACAGCCAGCACTGTAAATACAGATACATTCAATCCTTTTTTCAATCATTTGTATTTATGCGCTGGACAATTGGTTTAATTATGAATAGTGTTTGTGTGATTCAGCTGTTGCTATTAGAAAATGTTTTCACTTTCTTCATTCATAGAAAAATGAAGACTGTTATTTGACCTACTTTGGAGCAGGAATCCAATCTGTTACCATGAGAATATTTCATGATGAGATACTGCTTTTACTTTTCACAACAGATAGCTCACTAAAGTTATTATGCAATAGTGTTAACATAAAGAATATAAATCCCTGTCTATATAATTGCATTACAATCCTAGTGATTACAGAATCATTGGCAGGTAGCTTAGGCCTCTTACCCAAACTTGCATTTTTAGCCACGATTTTGGCTACGCGAATCAGCGCGATCTGCAAGGACATCAGAAGTGCATAGACTGCACTGTCTGATGTCCCCATGCATGTACTGCAATCATTGTGGAATAGGAACGCATGCTTGTCGACGACTTCCCACAAACACATTGTAATAAACCATTGTAATGAATGGAAATCACAAATGCATCAGGAAGAACAAACAGGATCAAAAGGCACCCAAACAATAATACAATTAATTAAAATCTATAAATAAAATCTATAAAATAAATAAGATTTGTGGTGGCTTACCTCAATGAAGACAAATTCATATATAAATGAATAATAGCAATGGCAACGTTTTTAGTGTGTCTCCACCCACTTCCTCAGGCCAAATCAAGTGCCACGCTATGTTCAGAGCCAGAAATAGAGCGTCTTTTCCTTGAAAGGTGTGACCATTTCAGGCTGACAGGGATCCCCGAGTGGAGTCGGGTTCATTGATCTCCACCTGCATGCAGTGGTTGGTTGCCCGATTGCAACCTCCCTTTGTGAGTACCCTCTGTGTACGATTTCTTATTTTATCTATTGAATGTGACGTACAGTACTGCATCATTTGGGCTCCCTTTGTCTCTGTGTTTTTTTGGTTTAGGGTGACAGCTTACCCCCCCCCCTCCTCCATTTATCTGCATCAGGAAGAATCACACTTAAATGTATGTGCCATGAGTTGCGATGGCTCTTGCGTTTTGTGCAGTGCGATTGTGGGGAAGGGACTTTAGACTTATAGTTTAAGTAGTAAGCTTTCCGTAGAAGAGTAGAAAATGCCAAAAAGTTCACTAAAGAAAAGTCTGGCAATTTTGTAGGAGCTGATCAGCCTTAGAACTCTGGACATTCTCCTGATCAATGGTGAAGAGTTGTGCTCATTAACATTTAAATAATAATGAAATATCCATATGAGGACATTCACTTTTACATAGTCTGTAAAGTAATCTCAATAACTGTCCACCAGAAGAGCTCGCAATCTCATCTCTACTACAGTAAAGCCTCCTACACACGCTAGATGAAATCAGCCGATAACACTGCCACCGCCTGAGTCTGTGCACAGTGGCCCCAATGCTCCTTGATGCCTCTGATTAGCCAATGATCAGCCTGGCGTATCGGTTCCACCAATCGTTGGCTGAGAGCATTGTTTTCCTCACTCATCTCGGCCACTCCCAAGCCCCTCCATTGGCCCTCTGCCACCAGCACATCAATAGAACATGTACCTGGCCTGCAGGTTAGAATTGTATGGATTCAGCCCTGCAATGCTGCCCAAGGAATTGGGTACTGTACATGTGTGGCTTTAAAGAGAATAGAGAATCTGTATTGTTAAAATCGCACAAAAGTAAACATACCAGTGTGTTAGGGGACATCTCCTATTACCCTCTGTCACAATTTCGCCACTCTGTCACAGAGGTGCTATTCGTGTTTCTACCGAGCTACTGTTTTTTGTCCCCTATTCTATTGCCTGATGAAGCGAGCTGTGCCTGTAAAACGCGTTGCATTTCTTGGGGTACTCTTAAATTCAATTGTTTGATTCAGACATTTGTTCATGTCTGCTTTCTGGAGGTAAGTCCACCACTGCCTCCCTAGCAATTTTAAAGTTTTTATCACTTTTTATCCTGTTGGTGTCTCTGTTCTCTAGCAAATACACCGATTCCACCCCTGGTGGAGGGGTGACCTACCCCTACCTTTCCGATCTACAGAGAGCGACATCTTAATCCTGAGTGAGGACAGGTCTAATCTCCTCACCTGCATTTACAGTGGTTGCCTGAGTGGTAACCCTTGTTTGTGAGTATATATATATCTTACTGTTTATCATTTACACGTTATCCTGTACATACTACACTATATTGGGCTCCCGGTGTCTCCCTTCTATAGAAGCACTATACACACTGAGCCCTGCACAAGGTATCTTTTAGAAGCATCATAGCTTGGTAAGAAGGATTGTGTTGGTAACAACTCAATCACTAAAATCAGGTGCAAAATATAACTAAACTTTTTGTATATTTTTTTGGGTGGGGAGAGATTCTTTTGGGGGGTTGTGGCACAAGTTTATTTACCAAATGTGTGACAGCACAACATTTGCAAAACTTATTTATATCTATATAGAAACTTCTTGGTTAACTAATGTAATATTAATACACATGTAAAATACCAATTTTTAGGAGTTCAGTTACAAGCCAGGGAACAACTTGTCTATAGAAACAAAAGTCTTAAAGATGAACTCCAGTGAAAATAATTTAATAAAAAAAAGTGCTTCATTTTTACAATAATTATGTATAAATGATTTAGTCAGTGTTTGCTCATTGTAAAATCTTTCCTCTCCCAGATTCACATTCTGACATGTATTACGTGGTGACATTGTACTGTGGGCAAGTTATGTAGCTGTTTCTAGCTGCTCTGGCTGTTACAGACAGCTTTAAACAGCCATTTCCTGTCTGTGAACATTGTTACATTGTGGCAGTTTGCCCAGAGTACCGCGGTATTCAGAGCCTCTTGTGGGAGGGGTTTCAGCACAAAATTAGTCACACAGCGCCCCCTGATGGTCTGTTTGTGAAAATCATTCTATTTCTCATGTAAAAGGGGGTATCAGCTACTGATTGGGATAAAGTTCAATTCTTGGTTGGAGTTTCTCTTTAAGCTTAACAAGCGATTAAACTCTGACAAAGCATTCAGTTAAAACAAGTTTACCTGCTTTTTATTACCCAAACAAGTTTACCTGCTTTTTATTACCCATACAGTTATCATATTTGCTTTTGCGCAAACCTATTATTGTCTGTTCCCAAAGTACATTTTATCTGCACTGAAAGCTGCCATTGTGATTTATTGCATAGCTGCTGTATTTATATATCACAATGTATTCAGTGAGAATGTGGCTTCTCCTTGGCTTGTATTTAGATGAGACACTGCTAGAAGTGTTTATAATATCTTGTTTGTTTTCTTATCAGCTACTATTGTAATCACTTCCTCAAGTTTGGCAAAAGCTCTAAGCTTTCCACTGAAAAAGAAAGTGCTGTGCTTAAAGTAGATCCGAGATAAACTTTTACTCATTGCATAATTGTGTTCCTTTCCTATTGTTTATAGGGCATTCCTCAAGCCAAATACTTTTTTTGTTTTGTTATAATACTCGAATTCCCTATAAACTAAACAAGCCTCACCCACAGCTTTTCAGAAAGCCTTGGCACTCAGTCCCAGGTAGCAAGGGCTTATGGGAGCTCAGTCTGGGCAGGAGGAGGTTACTAGCCAGAGATTTCAGAGGCAGAGGGGAGGAGAGAGGAGATGGGGGGAGTGACATTTTCCACAGACTGAGTGCTGGAGATGCTATTAGCTTGCCTCAGTATAGTGTGACAAACAGAACATGGCTGTCCTCATTGTATCACAGCAATAAATCATCATAAACTTTTGAAGCTGTTTGCAGCTAGATTTGCTGTCTAAACTTTGGATAAGATATATAGACAAGTTACTTGTTATAGTTACTTTTTCATCTCGGATCCGCTTTAACTGTTTGAATGATGTTTTGCTACCAGTGTTTCTTCTGGTAGTACCTTTTTGCTGTAAATAATCTATTAGAGCTAAGAAGACATGCTGGGTTTCATACCACTTTAAATTAGTCAAATATCAGGAGAGTAGCCGGGTACACCATCTAGATGAAAATTCCTATCTTTTTAAAGAATGGCCCTTACAATCACAGAAAAACAGGCTTTTTTTTTTCTTCTCTTATTAAAGCTTTTGCTGATAAATTTTGCCCAACCCCAATATCAGGATCATAAACTTCAGAGCTTGAAGTAAGTTTTGTGGTAATAAATAAATCTGTAACATAACAGAAGGCAAGTCCTGTTGTTCACTATGGATTTACTTGATCTTTACTACAAAGCAGTACTATAAACCTGGCCAATATCACCCAGTCAAATCAGGTCACAGAGCTATAAACTATAAACATGCCTTTGTAAAAAGTGAAAATATCTATTGGATAAAATATGTATTGTTTCATCTATTTTCAGTAATAATCCCAGTACAAAAAAGTGGGATTGGGATTGATTCACTAAACTAAGGTAGAAGTGGCAGGCGCAAATAGCACAAGGCAATTCTGCATGTGTTTACATAAGCAACATAACATGCATTGTGCACATAACATAACCCATGTTAGATACACAACACATTTTGCTTCTATACTGCAGTTTCGCCAGTTGCACAATGCATGTTACACTAGTAATGCAGTCATAACATGAGTATACATAACATGAGTTGCCTTACATGCGCAATGCATGTTACATTGCTTGTGTAAACAATGGTAAAATTGCTGGGAGCTGCACAGCAACTTTACCATATTTAGTAAATCATCCTTAATGTATCTGCCATATGTTTCTGGTAAACTACTGTAATTATTAAATATATTTATAAATTATGCTTATGCCAAGGTGTTCAAAAGTTTTTGTGTTCTGCTGTGTATACAACAATATAACCAGTGCAGATATATTATTATGTAAACAAAAAGGATCAACACATTTATTCGTCAAAAATAACTGAGATGTCCACCAAACTGACAGTATTAAAATTGTTACTTTATTATAAATATGGTTTCCTGTTCTGTACACTGAAACCTGTGGGAGAGTGACATGTTGACACATCGCCAAATCTACTATACAAAGCCCAACGCATTGAAATTTTTATAAAACATGCATATCTTTTAGCAGAAATAAATGTCATATGGAATTACCATTGACAAAAAAAGCCTAAATTATTAAGAAATGTGTTCAGATGTTTATTCTTGAGCCAGCTGGAGTCATACATAATGAATTGGTAAAAGAAAAAGGTTCTGAACAGAGGCTTGTAAAAAGGGAAATTCTGAAGGTTGCCAAGATTTCGTTATAAATCTGATTTGTGGTTAAAAAAATAATGTTTGAAAAACTTGTCACTGTAGAGCTGTAAACTCAAACACTGAAGTTCCTCTTTCATTTTGACATGTTAGGCTTGATTTAATAAAGTTATCCTGAGCTGCAGATCAATGGGGAACATAGGTAATCCAGCAACTCTAGTTTTTTTTGTTTTTTTATAATCTGTCATTCGATGGTATTCATTGCATCCGGACAGACTTGATATGTTTAATAAATCTCACTACAGCTACATAATTGTTAGGCCTCTTTTCCATGGATGGCTGAACTGTTTGTTGAGCATTTCAGCTGCCCACAGCTGGCTACAAGCACTGTCCAGCTGCAATTACTTGCTGCTAAATGGCAGCGTTAGGTAACATCGCATGTGCCACATTTGACCTGTGATGGTAGGGGCGTAGCAATAGCCATAGCAGCCATAGCAACCGCTATGGGGCCCTGGAGAGGAAGGGGCCCCAGTGGAACGTGATGTGTTCACTTTGTTTCTCCGCCCTGACTTTGTCTCAATGCCCTTGGACTATACACAGTGTACATTGCATGGAAATATAACTTGCCCACTTAACTCATATCCATAGGGTTGGGGTAGGTGGCATTGCTAAAGAGTGCCTAGATATGATGGCCCCCTTAAAAATGTTGCTATGGGGTCTCTAGCTACGCCACTGCATAATGGCATTGTCCCATAAAACATCTCATGTCACATCTGAGGGTGGAAACTGCCATGCTCAGATGCAGCTCCATGGGGGAGGAGGGCGCCTGTCCACCACCCATACCGATTGCAAGCATGAGGGCAGCTGACAGGTGGTGAATTGGAAGAGAGGCCTTTCTGCTATCATAAAAAATACCACTGCTACAACCTTTCACACACTCTTGATATTAACAGATACAATTCAAAGGAGGGTTGCAAATGTTTTCTAACTAATAGCAGACAGCGTATTATAAAACAAGACCAGGAGTAAGATCTACTCGTGTTCTTCAGTTATCTGTACCTTCAGCCCTAGAGAATCTTAGAAAACTGAGCCATTGTCAGCTTGGTGAAAACAATTCAACTTTGTACAATAGAATGGAACATTTACTTTAATACTCTGCAAAATTTAAAGTCAGTAAATTTGAGGTTAACCCGTGTTAACAACATAGACCAAGATTACTTTTCATCTTTGTATTGTTTGCTTTACTTTTTTCTATTACATGTTATTACCTTAAGCATGTGCTCCATGGAAAGGCATTCAAGGGATTTATTAGCTCTTTCCAAATGAAAGAGCTAGGTCAACTATATTACAAATAAGAGTATTGCCTGTGGCAACTGTTTTATCAGGTCTGTTTCTGTTCTTGATTTTAGTGAGTTGCTACAAGATGCATTGTTTAATATCATGGCATCATTGTATATTTGTAAAGCTGTGTTCATATATTCAAAATTCAAAATGTCTTGGCTGACTTAACCCTAAGACAAGAACCAGGCCTTCAAGACATCCTCTCTTTGTTCATTCAAGATGTGTTATACCACTAAAACATTTAGAGGATGTTTACTTTACAGTTGCAGATATTTAGGGCTGAGGGCTTCCTTGCTCCACTACATAATCTGCATTGTGATCATTTCCTAAATTGCCAGTAGGCTTCAATCAATGTTTTTATTCCTGTCATCTGCTCCTGAGGAATCAGTAAAATGGCAACAAAGATTGGGTGGAACCCTTAACTTTTTATCCTTTTTCCCACTTGGCTTCTGTAGTATTATTCCCCAGTGAAGACTGTTTTTTAGACATCTGGTAGGTTATGCTGTGTTTATATTCTGTATTTTTTTTCTTAATTTGACTCACACTATGATTGCTATTTGTGGGTTGTTTCTTTTAAGTATGTTTGCTGTTTTTCTTTCTTCCCTCCTAAATTGCTCCCAAGTGCTAATTCTCTGAAGCTGTGCCCGATTCTAAGCAATAACAATACCTGATACTCTCTTTCCACATCCACTTTGTGTTCAGCATTTTGCAACCAAGCCTCATCTCTTAGCCTCTCCTAGCCAATGATGGTATCGTTTCCAGTAATGCATAGCCAAAACCATGCATTCAAAAAGTTAGGCACTAGAGCTGAATCCTGCTTCAGGGAGTCATCATAATTTCTTACTGTTTTAAGAGGGCGAGATTTATATTACAGTGTTTTTTGGAGAACACTTTTAGGTGTCTTTTAATTCACTACAAAAGTTGCAGGTGATTTACCTGCATATGCTGTAACCTAAATAGGAAAAAAGAAGCGCAAACAGGCAAATTCTAACTGCTAGCTTGACTGCTGCTGACTGTGGTTGGCATACATGTGCAATGTGAATGCAGCCGAATGTCAGCATTTGTAACATGTCAGCACTTGAGAACAGAGCACTATGGTGCTCAGATGTGATTCCACCACAGGTACCGAGTTCTAGCAAGTGCCCAGCCGGAGCATACTACCTATAATGGGGGCAGCATACTGCCTATAATGGGGGCTGCACACTACCTATAATGGGGGCAGCATACTACCTATAATGGGGGCAGCATACTACCTATATGGGCCAGCATACTACCTATACTGGGGGCAATATTCTACCTATACTGTGGGTAGCATACTACCTATACTGGGGGTAGCATACTACCTATACTGTGGGTAGCATACTACCTATACTGGGGGTAGCATACAACCTATACTGGGGGCAATTTTGTACCTATGCTAGGGGCAACACTGCGTAATATGTTGTTGCTTTATAAATACAATACACTCAATTCACTTATTGAGTTGTTGACATCTTGAAAAAACACTGGTGGTACTTGAAAATGTTCATGCGATAAAAGTTGTACAATTTCTAAAATCTCATTGTCATTGTCCATTATCATTGCCATTGTCCTCAATTCACTAAGATCATGCTGGAGATAATAAGGCATAATAATAAGAGAAGACTTACCACCACACAGTGAGAGAGTCATCTTATCTCTTCATTCCTTAAGTTACCTCCTCTGTAGTTAAAGGGAACCTTAACTGCTGCGGAAAAATAAATTCACTTACCTGGGGGCTTTCCCAAGCCTCCTGCAGCCGTCCTGTGCCCGCGCCGGTCCTTCGGTGCCCTCCGGTCTCCCTCCGCCGCTAAGTTTCGATTTCGGACGACTGCCAGTCGTCCTGGGGCCTCTTCCGCATTCCTGGTCGTAAACTGCAGTAAAGCGCGTCCGCATGACGCGTTTGACGTCATGCGATGACGCGTTTGGCGTCATGCGGACGCGCTTTACTGCAGTTTACGACAAGGAATGCGGAAGAGGCCCCAGGACGACTGGCAGTCGTCCGAAATCGAAACTCAGCGGCGGAGGGAGACCGGAGGGCACCGAAGGACCGGCGCGGGCACAGGACGGCTGCAGGAGGCTTGGGAAAGCCCCCAGGTAAGTGAATTTATTTTTCCGCAGCAGTTAAGGTTCCCTTTAAGTTACCTCCTCTGTAGTTAAGTTACCTCCTCTGTAGTTAAGTTACCTCCTCTGTAGTTATTTTCACACACAGTTAATTAACAGCCTGTCTTCAACATTAGAATTCTGGAGTTATTTTAAGGATTGAAGAGTTAACTTAGAGACAGAAGAGTAAACGTTAGGTTTGCCTGAGGTAAAATGTTTCTTGAATACTACATGCCTCGTCACCATGGTGATAACTATAGAAACATTATTAAAGACAGGAGATAAGCTTAGTGAATTGAGGCCAATCTATTTGAATTTAAAGCCATTCCAAGGAGAAAAGCTCACAAAATATTCAACAGTCATTTATGTTATGAACTGAGCCCTACCTATTCATTGCAGGGGATTATGAATTTGTCACAGAAGGACCTAAGAAAAGGACACACTGCACTATTTTCAATGAACAGGTTTGTGTGGCTGCTCATTCCAGGAGGTAAGTAGTATTTTAACCTCCTACATTTGATGATAATAACATAATGGTTTGTGCAACATTACCCAAGTCATACTGCTCATAGTAAATAAAGCACAAAGGTATTTTTTCCAGTTTGTTTAGTATTTCTTCTAACAGTGACAAGAGAAGTGATTTCATCCACGAGTATCACAGGCTATTGCCCTACTTTTCTTTTCGCTCTACATAATGAATTCTATTGAATGCAATTAGTTAATGGGTTGTTGAAATCCCAATGACATAAGCATGAAAAACATTTGACTCGTTTTTACTGGGTCAATCCAACTGTGCTTCAACTCTCTATGAAACAAATAGATCCGGAAGCCCCTAATTAATATTTTCTTAAATAGATGGTGGCTTGAATGGCTAAGCAGTTATATTAAAAAATAACTTACTCCTTCCTTATATTTATGTGTAAGATTTTCTTTTAATCTGCTAAGAGGAAATGGCAATGGAATCAATTCTAAGAGCAGTGAATGCACTCCGTGTCTTGAGAAGAAGTAACAGTAATTTCTGAGAGCTGGGATTAGGCTTTTGAGGATTTAC
This sequence comes from Hyperolius riggenbachi, assembly GCF_040937935.1. Classification (NCBI taxonomy): domain Eukaryota; kingdom Metazoa; phylum Chordata; class Amphibia; order Anura; family Hyperoliidae; genus Hyperolius; species Hyperolius riggenbachi. Next base: position 257,013,521 of record NC_090648.1, read on the forward strand.
ATTTCATATGTATTTTCTTTTCAGTTGGGAACCATAATCTACTAAACAAGATATTGAAGTGGATTTGCATTAACATGTAAAAATATCCAGACATTCTAAAAAAAAGAAAAACTGTAGAACAGGATTTGTCGGTTTGTTTTACCTGCAGGCCGATTGCTCACCACCGCAGCCTATCACTAAAAACTGAACTCCGGCAGCCAAATCATACACTGGGCACTAGGCTATAGTATAGCCAAGGGCCAAAACCTATTTTGCCGTGGCTTAATACTTGCCGATGCAGCCAACCGCTAACAAAACGAACTCCTGCGCCCAAATTATACACTTGACAACAGCTATAGATGCAATTTACATTGTATTCTATGCAGCACCCATTTTACCAGCCAGCCGCTGGTGCCCAAGTTACCTGCTTGACCAGTCTACAGTATGTCTATAGCAATATTATAATGGAAACGTAGTTAACATTTGATGGGTTGATCATTTATAAACAGATGAAGGAAAACATCTTGAAATGGGATTCTGATTCTTTAGTGTAGTCAGGTTGTGTCTTATCAGGTTTGGAGGAAGGATGAAACATCCACCAAAACATGTCAACATTCCGCAATAAAATTCTGGATTACATTTACAGTGTGTATTGCCTCTGGATATGAGATACATATGAGATACATGAGAAGTTGTGATACATTCCTAACCTCTAACACCTGGATCGAATTAATTTTCTTTCTTTCTTTTTTACATTTTATTTTGCAATACTTCTTATTTTCATTGCCAGTGTGTAAAGACAAGCCAAGTTCTCTTCACTTGGCACTAACAGATATGCCCTAAATAAAACCCCATTCAAAAAAATGCATACATGTACAAATAAACATGAAAGCTACGCATACACACCTATTTAAAGGGAACCTGAGATGGGGCTCAAATGACAAAATATACATACCTGGGGCTTCCTCCAGCCCCCTTCAGCTCCTTTCCTGGCTGTACGCGCGCTTCCACCACGCCATACCATCCTGGGAGCATTCTGGGCCTGCACAGAACTACGCGCAGGCGCAGAATGCTCCCAGCAATGAGAGCAAGATGAGGGAGCACGCCTGGCTGGACTGCGCCTGCGCCGACTGGAGGATTTTCCAGGGCCAGTTGTGGGTGATTGAGGTGGCGACTGAAGACGACAATAGAGCAATCGTACCAGAGGAGGCTGGAGAAAGCCCCAGGTATGTATACATTTTTATGTGGCCCCATCTCAGGTACACATTAAGTGTAAGAGAATAATAACACTCGGATCCAAAAATAAATGAAACTAAAAATACATTTTGCATGAATTTCTTTTTTTTTTCTGATTGATCATACATATCATAAGCTGCTTGACACATTCTTTGTCATTTCTTACCTTGATTAAAGCAGTTAAACCAAAGGTATGCTTAGGACACCTGATAAATTCTATAATGTATATAAAAGAGGCAGCTGTTTGCTATATACCAAGTGGAGCAGCCTACAGTGTTTTGCTACTAGCTATACATACACTTCATTTTATGCTGATACTGAAATATAGATTGCCTGTGTCAGCAGACTCACAAAACAAATTGGAATCAAGATGTATGTGTATGAGCAAACATATATTTATTTGCCTGCGAACTAGAATATTACTATGCCATGGAAAATAAGAAAAGTGCAGCAATACCTAAATTATTCCTTTATAATTATTTTTAAATGTACTAATATTATATATTAAAAACTTTGAGCTGTAACTGATGGCCTAGTAACCTGCATTAATGTTGTTTCATTACTGTCACCATTTGAGATGTGAAAATGCTTATAGAATATTTTTAAGCATTATGAAGGTTGTGATTTACTGCTAGATAACGTAGAGCAGGGCTATTTACATCATTTAATCAAGCAGAGCAGACACAGCCATTAAAAACTACAAACACCCAGACATCACTCTAGTCGTGGAAGTAATTGGAACTGCATGACTAAGTTAACCATAATAAATCTAGCACTTTCTTTGTAATGGATTTCTCTTAAAGCAGATTTAACATCTAGTATAAGAAGGAGTCAAGAAAACGTAATAATGTTTATGGCATCTGAATGAGTAAATATACATGTTGTCCAAACTCAAAGCAGGGCTACCACCAATTTGAAAATGCAAGCAATTTGTGATTTTTTTAAAATCGCAATTGCCACACCTCTAATGTAGTTCAATGGCGTCACAATTTTTATGCATTTTTATCTGATTTTCATTTTGCGCTTTTTCTCCGTCTTTTATTTAGGCAACAGGCCTGTATTTTTTCCTGTGCAATGGGCTATTCATGGTTCAGTGCAAGTCAATGGAAACACATAAAAAAATCAGGGTTTTTTTGTGCAAAAATCCCCAAATGATAATTTGCATACAAAAATCACAATTAAGCTCATGAAAAATTTAATAAAAAATTCACAGAGGCAAGTGAGAATGGCCCCTTACAAGTGTTTTATTATGGGGTAGTAAATATACAGTACGTAACTACTGTATACTAAAATTAAGATATTTTATTATCAAATAATTATGCACGATATCAGTTATTTGGATATAAAAGGGACTCATCTATGGCCATGGCACCCGCTATTTACCAGGTGCCATGGGCGCTCAAATCACTCACATAGCTGTTATAAATTTGTGTTTTTTTTCAGTGGACTGCTGGGGAGGGGGATTAAGGTTAGGTGTGGGGGTGGTGGTGGTTAAGGTTAGACATTAAGGGGGGAACAGTTAAGGCAAGGCGTGTGGGGGTGGTGGTTAAAGTTAGGAATCCAGGGAGAGTGGTTAAAGTTAGGCATCGGTAGAGTGGGTTCAGTGTGAGAATAGGGTTAGGTTTAGCTGTAGTGAAATATCGGTATCTATTATTATTAGCACTGCAAGAGTAGAACATCAGTAAGTTTAGTGATATACTTTTATCGGATATTTCTGGTCTTCCAAATTTCCAGACGCCCTTTTATCATATACGCCTCTGCAGGTCTGAAGCAAAGGCCTGCTATAGATCAACTGAATGCCAATGCAATTCACTGTTCAGAAAAATGGGTGCTATGGGGCTTCTCTGCAACAAACTAACACAACAAATGCATATGAAAGAGTTCATAGAAAAGCATGGGTGCTTTCTGCAAGTACTTCTTTGCTGTGGTTAAAGTTGGGGCAGAGACTATGCCTGCAAAGTGAGGGAGCATAGGGTTGTTTTAACCTGTGTAGGTTTTTACTCTGTCCAATAAAGTATATGTTCATTTTAATTCTTTCACCCATTGCTCTCTGTCGGAAATAGTTGTATAATGCTACATCTACATTACCAGTCTCTTGTCACAAATATGCAGCACAATAACACACTGGATACCTGCTTCTTCACATATTTCCCAGTTCCAATGTCTGTAAGTATGAAAGGTAAATGGGATATCTTCTTATTTCCAGCAGAATGAGGAAGAAAAAAGTTCCAGCCTCCCATTGCAATGCTTAGATATCAGTGTAAGTTATTAGTAATATTACTCTTTAGAAAACCTTCAGCCCAAGATAGTTTATACAAGAACAGAAGGCAAAAAATTAAGCTAAGAGAATTACATTGTAGTCCCTGAGGATAAATAATTAGGTTCCCAATTAACTTTAGTAAAAATGTTTCTTAATGACTGCGATGAGTAATCAGTAGTTTTATTGTAATATAGATTACTTAATGGCACATAATCAATAGTTTTATAGGGTGGACATCCATAAAAGTGAAATATAAATCAGTTTAATGAAATGTTATCTTTGGACTTTAATATAAGTAGGATACATTAACTGTGTTGCAGAGAGGCATATAAATATTTTTATGGTTCCACTTTATGTATTTTATGTAGGAACCAGTCCGACAAAGGCTTTTTATAAGTCGAAAGCTCACTGTTTATCCATCTCTAAGTTAGCCAATAAATGGTATCATCCTGATTCAAAACTTCTTGCTATGTATTAAAGGGTTCAGATGCAACAACGATTTTCATAAGAATTTATTTTTTTTGCAATCCAAAAGTTACAAATTAAATATTCCTTTTCTGTTATATCGAAAATAATGAAACAAATTATTTTCTTTTCATTCATTTCAGCACATTATTTTGAATTACAATTTGCTTGAGTCTTTCATCAAAAGTGTGTGTTACCAATGTATAAAAAATAAAATACAATAAGTGTCTTCCAATTTTTCTGTTATACTGTATACAGAATGTATTATTGTTTCATATATTGTCATCATCTTCGATGGTGCTGTACAGTGTAACATGGTTGCAGAAAAATACAGACATTGTTATACGTAAATAAATAAAGACATTGGTTCATAATACAGAGGTGGTGCACAATATAATTGTTGTAGTGACAAATATATAGTGAGTAACAAAACCAACAGCAACTTGCAAGATACAAAAGTGTAGAGAAACCTGCCTTTGCAAGTTCATAATCTAAAAGAATAGGGAGGAAACTAGAGGTGGGGTAATACATAAAGTTTTCATCTGGGGTGGTGTATTTGTAGATTATATTTGGAAAGCAACACACTTGGTTACTGGTTAGAAGCTGTACATAGTATTGCCCAGGTTAGATTGCATGCTTGTCTAAAAAAGTGTGTGTGTGCTTAAGGGACCTTTTATATTTGTGCCTTGCATTGTTCCTACAGAAGAAGAGTCTGCCACGGGATCACCGCACCGCACAAATCCACACCCATTTGACCCTGCGGCAGAGTGTGCCGATAGGGTCATTTGCATAGGCCCACCCCCTTCTCAGTGACATACGGTACTTCCCCAGCCTGGAGATGCACTCAAACAAAGCAATGAGCTTATCTGGATTTGAGCAGTGCAAAGCATCTCAAGGGATATTCACCATTAAAAAACATGGTGGGAAAACATCATAGAGTCACTGGAAAGGGGAGCAAACTCTACACTGCTACCTAATGTTAAATAATGTCTTGTCTATAATTATTGGTAAGATCTTGTAACCCCAAGCCTCCATCATATGTAAGTGCACAAATTGTGTAATTGGCTATTCTAGGACACTTAAAATATTTGTAGATGACAAATACAGTTATCTGAGCAAGCCTCATAAAAAGAAATGGGACCAGTACAGAAAGCATCCTAAAACTTTATAGCTATTTGGAGGAGAACCATTTCATTACAGTAATTACAGTAATGAGGCCCAGACAATACATAGGGGGTGACCATAAATTCATCATATCAGACATAGTCTTCAAACGTGGTAGTAGGTAGCTGAAAACAGACCACCAAAGTGTCTGGTAAAGGTTATGCACAGACGACCTAGCCTGGGCACCCAATGGATGTCATAGTCCACACATTTTGCAATAACATCCAGTGAGATATTCAAAGTTGAGGCCCAAAGAATTATGTTAAGCCCAGATATATTAGAAAAATCTCTGAGCATTTGAAGGGATTTGGGGAGAGATAAGGGTACCTCAACCAGCTCAAGTCTTTTAAAGGACATCTGACTTGAAAGAGATGTGAAGGCTGCCATATTTATTCCTTTTAAACAATGCACATTGCCTGGCTGTCCTGCTGACGTTCTGCATCTAAAGGCAGCCATACACTGGTTGATTGCCACCAGATCGGCCAGTAGATAGATCGAATCTGATCAAAGAGGGATCTATTGGCTGCCTACACTGCAAACTGCAGATTTTTAATTGATTTCACTATGAAATCGATTCACAATCTGTGGAGCTGCCGCCTCCCCCAGCATACATTACCTGATCCGGCCGGCGCTTGTCCTCCGGTCTCCTGCTATCTCTTCTCCGCTCTGGGCTTCAGCTTCACTTTACTTCCTGTCGGGGGAAGTTTAAACAGTAGAGGGCGCTCTACTGTTTAAACTTCGCCTGACAGGAAGTAAGTGAAGCCAGCCAGAGGCCAGCGCGGAGAAGGGACCACGGGGACAGCGGGTACACACGGCTGCGGAACAGGTAATGTATTGTCGCTAGAGTCGGTCGTCGGACATTCGAACGCCGCTATTGACGCACTCCTGACCTGCCGATCGAGCAAAAATTTCCGTGCAGACAGATCGACGGGATTGATCGATTTCGGACGGAAATCAGTCAGTCAGTGTTTGCGCATCGATTTCACAGCAGATTCGATCACAGTGATCGAATCTGTTGTCTATTGGCGGGAAATCGAATAAGTGTATGGGCACCTTAATACTTTTAGTCACTGTCTCTAAACCAGCATGCAGATCAGATGTTTGACTCAAGCTTCACTATTGTTTCAGGTGTGTGATCAAGACACTACTGATGTATGAAAGATAACCATGATGCCAGGCTACTGGTATTGTTTAAAAGGAAATAAATATGGCAGCCTCCATATTCCTATCAGGTCAGTTGTTCTTTAATGCAGGACTTCCCAAACCTGTCCTCAAGTACCACCAACAGTACTTGTTTTGCAGAAAACCACAAACATTTACAGGTGGGGTAATTAGTGACTCAGCAGAGCTGATTATCTACCTCTGTGGTTTTCCTCAAAACATGCACTGTTGGTGGGCCTTGAGGACAGGGTTGGGAAGCCTTACTTTAGTGACCCTACACGTTCTGATTGTTATAGCTAATAGTTCTAATTCAAGTATGAATCATTTTTGGCTGTTAATGTTAGGAACAGTTTCACATTTCACCTGCATACAGACTGACATGCCTTCTCCAGCCTATGGACAAGGTGTTGCAGTTGTTTGATTTGCCAGCAGGGTGATGTCTGGAGCTTGATGGACTTCAGCTCGAGAAACATTGCCCTCATATAGAGTCATTGGAAAGGGGAGCAAACTCTACGGAGGTCCTATGAGCTAAAAATGGGGCACCAGACAAATGGAATGTATAAGTGGGGAAACTGGAACTTGACACACACTGTTAAGAGCATTCTGTATTTGTGTCTCAGCATAACATCTTTTGGTATTACATATAGATGTAAACCTTGAGAACTAGGGAGCACAGTGCCATAAGCGAGACTTCATTTTTTTTGGGTGCCATGGCTTGTATGTTGTCATATATGCATGCCAGCAGTAAAGTGAAGGAGAATAGAGGCAGTATACTGCATGCAGATACTGTCAGCACTGTTCTGTTAGGGAAAAACAAGTGGCTAGGTTGGAAAATCTTGCCAGTTTACTATCTGTACTCCTTGTAATGCATAGCTCCGACAGGGTCTGTTAAACTCTACTCAGTCTTTTCCTCATAATGAAAATAGGTATCAAGTAAAGCCGTTTGCGGAGCTGTCAGCACACGAATGTCCAGAAAGTGGTTGGATCTCCTGCGCACAGAGCCAGATCATCCACAAGGCAAACCTAGGCAGTTGCCTACAGCCTGGACAGAGTTTAGGGGCCTAGTGGATGCTAGCCCCCACCAAACCGTATTAAAAAAAACAAGCCAGGTGATCTCAGTGGAGGGTAAAAATTGCTATCTAGGCTAGGGCCCCATTTCAGCTTAATCCTTTTCTGCCTGCACACCCTGTCCTTGCAAGTCTCTGACTAGCTTTAGACAAGCATCTACTTGCAGCATTAAGTTTCCAGTTCAGGACACTAGTTCCTTTTTTATATATATTCTTTATTTATTATCATTTTCTCTTAAAATTTACAATGATCCTATTACATAAACATCTCATATTTCACCAAATCTATTTTTCTCCATCTAATTAATATCAGTCATACAAAACTGTACATACATATACATAATTACCCCTCTGCCCCCCCCCCCCACCCCCACCCCCCGACGGATTCCCTTCTAAGTAGGCAGGATGTCTGGATTGCCCACTCACAATTATACTTCAATGTTTAATTGGTTCCCAATTACTATTTTATAAAAAATAATCTCTTTACATTTCCACTGAATGTACAGGCGGAGAAAAAACTAAACAAAAAAAGGGGGTGGGGAGAGAGAGGGGGGCAGAGGGGGCGGGGAGGGCACACGCAGGCTCGGGAACATTTCACGGGTCCCGGACATCACATAATCCCTACCCCCCGCCTCCCCCCCTCTCCCATCGGTACAGTCTGCACAGTCATCCATCTCCTTACACTCCACAGTCATTCACATTCACATCTATTGGGGCCACGCTGGGGAGAGGGGGGACCGGACAAATCAGCTGTCCCCACATACCCCGGCCTCACTGTATTAAGCTTCTCCTCAGAGAATTTCCCTATATCTTTTTGTTCCAGTAAATCTGACCCATTTCTCCCAGATCTTCTCTCCCTGATCCTCTGTTCCATGTAAAGAGTGGGTTAGTTGCTCCATCCTAAATATATGTGAGATCTCCCCAAGCCACTCCGCAGCAGTGGGAGGACTCATTGACTTCCAGTGCCTCCCTATCAGTACTCTTACACCGTTTATTAGGTGACGAGTTAAGGATCTCTTATATCCCCCAATACTCCCGTTATTAATATGTAGAAGGAAAAAACCTGGATCATCTGGTGGCTCAGTCTCTGTTAATTCCTTCATCACTTTCCTCACTTCCTCCCAAAAAGGTCTAATTTCACAGCAGTCCCAGAATATATGTTTTAATGTGCCAGTATCTCTTCTACATCTTCAATAACTCCTATCTGCCCCCTGATATATCTTCCCTAACTTTTCCGGTGTATAATACCATCTAGTTAAAATTTTAAAGCCAGACTCTTGTATTCTTGCTGAGATGGAGGACGTATGCGCCCATATTAATGCATTCTTCCATTGTATATCCGTGCACTTGTTTTGTAGCTCTGCCTGCCATTTATCCCTGATATCTTGTGTATGGTCTTCCTGGCCGTTTAAAATTGCTTATATCTCGGATAAGGCTCCCTTTAGTCTCCCCTCCCCTCCGCATAGGTCCTCAAATCTCGTGTTTTCCCTGGATAGTTCTTCCCTCGAGCCTCTCATACTCAAAAATGATCTGAACTGTGCCATACTCCAAAAATCCAGACCCTCTTTCTGTAGAAGTCTTTCTACTTCAGTAAATGGTTTCCACTTTCCTTGCTCCATTAACATGTGAGCCCGCAGCCCCTTTGGCCCTCTCCATTTTTGATATGCGTTTTTTTTGCATCCCAGGGGCAAACTCCGGGTTCTCTAGCAACGGAAGTAAGGGGGAGGGATGGATTGTGAGTCTCGCTTGCTTATAGTATTTATAGAAGGTTTTCAAGGTATGTCCTAGCAATTTCCTTGCTGGGTAAGTAGGTGTAGGACACTATTTCCATAGTGTTTGTATACTCTCCCGTATTATCTCTTGGTACTCTGGTTTCCTCCCAGACCCCCAAAACAGATAAGTTACTTATTTCCATTAAAGCTACTCTTATTTTACAATAGGAGTATAAGACTGTGGCTATGGTAGGAATGAGGGACAGTTGTTGACATGACTAAGCAATGTGCAAGATGTCAGCACAATAATGATTATTAATAATAATAATTACCCACTCATGACCTGTCCAGGATCGACAATGAAAACAGCTAAGATTTTATGTAGCTTTGAAGCCCCTATAACCATTATAAGGAAAACGCCCCCACCAACTCTAATAACTACTATACATTAACACTCTGCATTGATGTACCCATTTTATTTAATTGCAACAGAAGATGTGCTCTGCACAATGTCCGATATAATGTGCAAAAATCTTTATTGAATCAGGTAAAGAAACCCTGACACCAACTGCCAAGTGTTTTTTTTTTCACCTGACATACTGTTTTTTACCTGATTCAATAAAGATGTTTCTCATCGGTAAGCACCATTGTCTGTATTATTATGTACCCTATGTTTGTTTCTTACTTTGTACAGCTCCACAGAATATGTTACTGCTTTGTAAATCACTAATAATAATAATAACATTGTATCAGATATTGTGCAGAGCCTGCTGTCTTTTGCAGCCGTCTTGGGGCCTGAGTCAACCGGTTCCTGCACTGACAGAATGCCAGATTTCACCTACTTGTTTTATTTAATTGGTGTAAATCTGAATAAAAAATGGCTGTTTTTTGAAAATCTTGCTGAACAAAAAGCCCTGATAAACATCTTTGGGAGGTGTGAATAATCCACAATGTGGCAGATTTATTACGTCTAAAAAGATTCATATAGAACAGGATTATTGAACTGGCTGGTATTTACAGTATGCGTATTTCTTAATAGAAGGAAGAACAATTTTTTTTTAACTTATATACACAGAATAGTTTTTGCTTGCAATGGCATCTCAATGCCACTCAACAATCATCAAAAGATGTATAATAGTTTACATTTCCTGTTGCTTAGGATACAAGTAAACATAATAATTTTCATAAAAAGGAGACTTCTGGACAGAAAAAGAGATATTTTTAGAAATGAATCTTGAGCGTGTGCTCTGCTGATGTCAGGAATAATGCAGCAGCTACTCACACACCAATGTCATTTAGTTAGATAAGATCTTTAGAAAAATGAAAGCAGATTGGAGACAGCACATTTTATTATGAGAAAACACGGGGCTATACTTTCTAGCCTTTCTGGCAGTGATTTTCTGAAAACAGCAAAGCTAATATTATCTGCAAGTGAAAAAACAACATTCCGTATGCATAGATAAACCTCTTTTTATTTTATGCAGGCACAGAACACTTTCTAAATGAAAATGGCATTAGTTAATAGAATACAATCTAAACAATAAATATAGAGGGAAGGGGAGGGGGGTTAGATTCACTACATGCAAGGTTATGCTATTGAAACAAGCTACTAACAACAAGTAAATGCAAGTTCCAGTTTAAAACTCACAACCTAATTTACAAACATGGCAATTCTCTCCAAAAATGTATTTTGTAAAAAGTGAAAAATTACTTTTCACTTTTTACAAAAGGAGTGCACCTCTACCCCTTTACCACAGATCCAGATTCTTGGAAGAACAAAGAGAAATCGAGAGCCCAATATGGTGTAGTATTGTTAAGTTGGTTGTGTAAAAGCAAAATATTTAGATATACTCACAAACATGGGTTACCCATAGGCAAACACTTCAAGTGCAGGTGGGGAGTATTAGAACCTGACCCCACTCAGGTTTTTAAGATGTCGCTCTCTGTAGATAGGAAACGGGGTAGCACCCCTCCACCGAGGGTGGACTCAAGATTTCAGCAAGGCTTGGTGTACAGAGGCGCCAGAGTAGAATAAAAACGTTTAAAAACCGTCTAAAAGAGGGGGATGTTCAGGTGGACTTACCTCCCTCAAAAATATAAAACTCAATTGAGTCACAATATATCAATACAAAAATATTTTATTGAACTCCACTTAGTGCAACGCGTTTCGCAGGTGTGGTCCTGCTTCATCAGGCAAACAGGAGTATAACTCAATGGGTCTAGATACAGAAGTCACAGAGGCGCTCACTTCTGTATCTAGACCCATTGAGTTATACTCCTGTTTGCCTGATGAAGCAGGACCACACCTGCGAAACGCGTTGCACTAAGTGGAGTTCAATAAAATATTTTTGTATTGATATATTGTGACTCAATTGAGTTTTATATTTTTGAGGGAGGTAAGTCCACCTGAACATCCCCCTCTTTTAGACGGTTTTTAAACGTTTTTATTCTACTCTGGCGCCTCTGTACACCAAGCCTTGCACAGATCCAGATTCAGCTGACTGCATCATTGAAAAAAAACAAAAAAACGTTGGTATCAGGGGCGTAGCAATAGGGGGTGCAGAGGTAATGACCGCATCAGGGCCCTTTGGCGAGAGGGCCCAGGAGGGCCCTCCCTCATCTACAGTATTAGCTCTCTATTGGTCCTGTGCTCATAATAATCACTTCTATAGATAATTTGAATAATGGTAATCATTAACAAACTGTTCCCCATCCCCTTCTTGCACCTCTGACACTGTAGTTGCCATTGGCAGGTTTTGCTGCGCCGTATTAATTGTTATGTATAGAGTGCTTGGGGGGCCCCATTGTAAAACTTGCATCAAGGCCCATTGCTCCTTAGCTACGCCACTGGTTGGGGTATGTTATGCATTTCTGTGTGTGAGACCCCGTAAGAGTGTAAAATACTGGAGGTCCCAATTACAGTACAAAACTGCTCCACAACTTGGCCTGAGGATCTTAACATGAACCTAAGCTGAAGCTTGGGTCAAAAAGGAAATATCTAAAAAGAGGGAAGCCTCAGGATCCTATAGATCAGTGTTCCCCAACCCTGTACTCAAGGCCCACCAACAGTGCATGTTTTGTGGAAAACCACAGAGGTCGTTAATCAGCTCTGTTGAGACACTAATTACCCCACCTGTGAATGTTTGTGGTTTTCTGCAAAACATGCACTGTTGGTGGGCCTTGAGGACAGGGTTGGGGAACTAGGCTATAGAGGCTTCTTGGGTCCTCCTAGTTCCTGCCCCTGCAGGCCGGGACCCCTGGAGCTAAGCTTCTCTTCTGGCTCAAGCTGTAAGCAAGCATGGCCGCGCATGCGCAGTAGCACAGATGAGCGGCTCTAGCTTACTTCTAAGGTACAGCCATACTCACACAGTACAACCGCACTCATGCCTGAAGATGTGTGTGACTCCAATGTTTCTTCCAACAAGCCCTTGTCGGTAATTTTCAGGGGGAGGGGGTCCCAGCTCAGCAACGGGGGACCAGAAGATGGCATGGGAAGCCTCTATAGGATCTAGAGGCATCTACAGCTTTTTGGAGAATTAATCCTTGAACCCCTTCTCCTCTCCAGCTATACATACACTCTTACCAGATTATCACCGTTGCAATTTTTCTTTCTTTTGAATCTATGTTGTTTGAGGTTTTTAATGCATATTGTATGGAAAGTATCGCAATTTTCAATGTGCAAGTTTTAACATTCACTGTAAACCATTTTTGCATTGTATTTTTTATTACTTGGATTGTTAAGTTTACAAAACTCTTTTCCTGTGTAAATGTCAGCTGCAGCTTGGTTAGAATGAATAGACAGGACACAGAACATAGTATCGCACTTTTCTCCTGGCGGACTCAAAGCAACAGAGCTGCAGCCACTTAAGGCACGCTCCATGGGTGACTAGGATAATTAGGGAGCCTCATCCAGACTCCTTACTGTTTTATGTACTGGCTTGATTCGAATACTTGTCAAAGGGCTCAAATCCCACATCAAATGCAACAGTCTTACCAGTATGCTATCCAGCTGACCTGGAATAGCAGCCTGTGCACTGTCTATACTCCTCTCACTATCTCATCATCACCTATATGAGGTAGACAGTAGTCAAGAAGGGGCATATCTTTCCCTATAAGCATGGTGATAATCCCAACCTCCTCCCTTTACTCCACAGGAGGCAACAGGGGTGGGGATGGTCAGGTATGGCAGAGGGGGAACTTTCCATTCCACAGGTTGCTCTATACTTTGTGTACATATCTCTGGGTTATGTGACTGAGTGTGTGAGTAATGGCATAGTCCTCTATTCACCACTGAAAAAAATTAGGAGAGAGAACTGGAGCTTTACCATTCCTAGAACACCACCAATTCCTGCCCTTCATGCCATTAGGAATCCTGCTTTACGTGGTTGCACCTACTGGTGGCACTCGTTTCCTGGCCTGTTGTATTATCTCTGTTCACCAGCAGGTGACATTTTGCAACATGAAAAATTATTTTGCTTGCAGTTTCTTACTTGCTGGTGGCCCTCTGCATCTGGACAGTAGTACCTTCAGTATTCACCAGCAGGAGGCTCATGCAACACACTCTGGACATTTATTCATCAATAACTCACCTGTTGCAATTTGCATTTAAGGACTCCACCCACCTCAGAAACTTGCCAGAAAATCAGTTCAGCTTGTCTGTCTTGTTGCTGTGTTCTGTGCTCTCTGCTCAGAAAAGCTCTGTTCTGCGCTGACCTCCCTGCTTAGAGCCTGGAACCCACTAGGAGTGCTTTTCTAAACGCTTTGTGATTTAAAAAGCTCTTGCAGATGTAATGCTATGGCTGTGATCCCATTAGAGTGATGTGATTGTATAAAAATCCTCCATAGCATTGCATTAGCAAGAGCTTTTCAAATCACTAAGGCTCAGAAAAGGCTGCTAGTGCGGAGCAGTGCTTTTCAGCGCTGCTAGATTTGGGTGCAGCCAGCGCTGCCATAGACTGTAATGGGAATCAGTCTACAGCGGCGCTCAGTGAGTAACGTTGGCTCCATCAGAAGACGGAGCCGAAGTTGCTTAAAAACACAATAATTCGGCTTCCAGCAATCACTGGAAGCCGAATTATTTCATTCCCCCACTATCCATGGCGAGCTGGAGGGGGAATAGTAATTAAAACGACCTGGACTTGTGCAGAAGCAGGATCAGCCATATACTGGCTGTATCCTGCGCCCAAGTCTACCGGCGCGATTTCAAATGTACTCTCCTAGTGGGTTTGAGCCCGGATTCTGATACTGATTTGCCTTGCCCTTGTCTGCTGTTCCGCCTTGTATGTATATATATTTGTATATTTTGTATAGTTTGTTAGGATTACTGTGTCTTATGTTGGTTTCACTCTGGGTATTTGCCATTGCTCATTTGTATATATTTGCACTAATTGACAATCAATATTTTCTTTATTAACATATATGGATTCCATCTCAGGCCCAGTGCACACCAAAAACCTCTAGCAGATTTGCAAAACGCTAGAGGTTTTTGAAGCAGATTTCAGAGCGATTCTAGGCATGTTCAGAGACGTTTTCTAAACATGCCTAGCGTTTTTTGGAGTGTTTTTGTGTAGCAGATTTTGTTACAGTAAAGCTGTTACTGAACAGCTTCTGTAACAAAAACGCCTGCTTTCCACTTTCCTATACTTTAACATTGAGGCAGAAACTCCTCAGAAATTTAAAAAATGCTGCAGCCCCCAAGTTTGCATTTGTGGAAAAAACGACCCGCTCTTGTGTGCACCATCCCATTCACTTTCATTAGCCAAGCGGTTTCCCCCTGCAAGCATTTTAAAAAACGCTCCAGAACCGCTCTGGTGTGCACCAGACCTCAGTCTTTGCTGCAATTCGTGGTGTTTTGTGCTGCTGCTGAGCACAGCTGTAACAGTCTATGAGCAGCCATCTCCAACCAGAAAAGTTACTTGTATCCTCTTCCTCCCAACACATGACAGTAGTGGTGGTAATAAAAGTACAATAATGAAAATTAGTAGTTTGATATCTTTACTTTAAATATGCTAAAAAAATGGTAGTCTGCATCTGGTTGGTGACTAACATATGAGGAGCACAAGAGGCTAGTCAGAAACAAATGTAGCTCTGTGTTTCTGCCCAGTCTCTTGAGCTCCTCATGATTGTCATCAGCCTGACTGAGAGGACTATCATTTTTTGCCTTGCTTGATTTGGTGGGTACAGTGACACAGTGGGAATTTGCTGGAAGTTTTGAATAAGGCAGAAGTGATGTCACTACTCACTTTTGGCATCAGAGAGAAACAGTAAATATGGAAACCAGCAGGAATATTATTTTATTTTATTTCATATCTCGTTTCTCTTAAATCTGACAAGGAACACTAAGGCTGCTTACACACTAAGACATTACAGGCGCACGTTAGTGTGCACGTTAGAAAGTGCAGCATGCTACGGCGTTACAGCGGCTTAAGCCACGTTAGACTGTTTGCACATGCTCAGTCCTGTTGGGGAGGAGCGGAGAGCGGCCAGGCACATGGCTAATTAATATTCACTGCACGTTGTGCGATTGGCCGGCGGGACCACGTGATGCTGCATGCGTCCAAGAGTACGCATCACGGCATCACGGACGCCAGAGTGAGCTGCACAACGCGGCTCACTCTGACGTCCACATCGAAGAGCACCAGGCCTTGCGTTATGTCTTGGTGTGCAAGTAGCCTTAAAGCAACAGGATAGGTAAGCTAAATAAATCATATTTTAGGGGATTTTTTTTTTATTTTATTTTTTCTGTTAATATGGAGTTTCATCCCACTTTAACCACTTGAGGACCTAGGGCTTTCTACCCCTTAAGGACCGGCCACTTTTTTTCCATTCAGACCACTGCAGCTTTCACGGTTTATTGCTCGCTCATACAACCTACCACCTAAATGAATTTTGGCTCCTTTTCTTGTCACTAATAAAGCTTTCTTTTGGTGCTATTTGATTGCTCCTGCGATTTTTACTTTTTATTATATTCATCAAAAAAGACATGAATTTTGGCAAAAAAATGATTTTTTTAACTTTCTGTGCTGACATTTTTCAAATAAAGTAAAATTTCTGTATACATGCAGCGCGAAAAATGTGGACAAACATGTTTTGGATAAAAAAAAACCCATTCAGTGTATATTTATTGGTTTGGGTAAAAGTTATAGCGTTTGCAAACTATGGTGCAAAAAGTGAATTTTCCCATTTTCAAGCATCTATGACTTTTCTGACCCCCTGTCATGTTTCATGAGGGGCTAGAATTCCAGGATAGTATAAATACCCCCCAAATGACCCCATTTTGGAAAGAAGACATCCCAAAGTATTCACTGAGAGGCATAATGAGTTCATAGAAGATATTATTTTTTGTCACAAGTAAGCGGAAAATGACACTTTGTGACAAAAAAAAAAAAAAAAGTTTCCATTTCTTCTAACTTGCGACAAAAAAAAATGAAATCTGCCACGGACTCACCATGCCCCTCACTGAATACCTTGAAGAGTCTACTTTCCAAAATGGGTCATTTGTGGGGTGTGTTTACTGTCCTGACATTTTGGGGGGTGCTAAATTGTAAGCACCCCTGTAAAGCCTAAAGGTGCTCATTGAACTTTGGACCCCTTAGCGCAGTTAGGCTGCAAAAAAGTGCCACACATGTGGTATTGCCATACTCAGGAGAAGTAGTATAATGTGTTTTGGGGTGTATTTTTACACATACCCATGCTGGGTGGGAGAAATATCTCTGTAAATGACAATTTTTTAATTTTTTTACACACAATTGTCCATTTACAGAGAGATTTCTCCCACTCAGCATGGGTATGTGTAAAAATACACCTCAAAACACATTATACTACTTCTCCTGAGTATGGCGATACCACATGTGTGGCACTTTTTTTGCACCCTAACTGCACTAAAGGGCCCAAAGTCCAATGAGTACCTTTAGGATTTCACAGGTCATTTTGAGAAATTTCGTTTCAAGACTACTCCTCACGGTTTAGGACCCCTAAAATGCCAGGGCAGTATAGGAACCCCACAAATGACCCCATTTTAGAAAGAAGACACCCCAAGGTATTCCGTTAGGTGTATGGTGAGTTCATAGAAGATTTTATTTTTTGTCACAAGTTAGCGGAAAATGACACTTTGTGAAAAAGCACAATTAAAATCAATTTCCGCTAACTTGTGACAAAAAATAAATAAAATAAAATAATCTTCTATGAACTCGCTATACTACTAACGGAATACCTTGGGGTGTCTTCTTTCTAAAATGGGGTCATTTGTGGAGTTCCTATACTGCCCTGGCATTTTAGGGGCCCTAAACCGTGAGGAGTAGTCTTGAAATTAAATTTCTCAAAATGACCTGTGAAATCGTAAAGGTACTCATTGGACTTTGGACCCTTTAGCGCAGTTAGGGTGCAAAAAAGTGCCACACATGTGGTATCGCCGTACTCAGGAGAAGTAGTACAATGTGTTTTGGGGTGTATTTTTACACATACCCATGCTGGGTGGGAGAAATACCTCTGTAAATGGACAATTGTGTGTAAAAAAATCAAAAGATTGTCATTTACAGAGGTATTTCTCCCACCCAGCATGGGTATGTGTAAAAATACACCCCAAAACACATTATACTACTTCTCCCGAGTACGGCGATACCACATGTGTGGCACTTTTTTGCACCCTAACTGCACTAAGGGGCCCAAAGTCCAATGAGTACCTTTAGGATTTCACAGGTCATTTTTGTTTCAAGACTACTCCTCACGGTTTAGGGCCCCTAAATTGCCAGGGCAGTAGAGGAACCCCACTAATGACCCCATTTTAGAAAGAAGACACCCCAAGGTATTCCGTTAGGAGTATGGTGAGTTCATAGAAGTTTTTATTTTTTTGTCACAAGTTAGCGGAAATTGATTTTAATTGTTTTTTTTCACAAAGTGTCATTTTCCGCTAACTTGTGACAAAAAATAAAATCTTCTATGAACTCACCATACTCCGTACGGAAAACCTTTGGGTGTCTTCTTTCTAGAATGGGGTCATTTGTGGGGTTCCTATACTGCACTGGCATTTTACGGGCCCTAAACCGTGAGGAGTAGTCTTGAAACCAAATGTCGCAAAATCACCTGTGAAATCCTAAAGGTACTCATTGGACTTTGGGCCCCTTAGCGTACTTAGGGTGTAAAAAAGTGCCACACATGTGGTACCGCTGTACTCAGGAGAAGTAGTATAATGCGTTTTGGGGTGTATTTTTACACATACCCATGCTAAGTGGGAGAAATATCTCTGTAAATGACAATTGTTTGATATTTTTACACACAATTGTCCATTTACATAGAAATTTCTCCCACCCAGCATGGGTATGTGTAAAAATACACCCCAAAACACATTATACTACTTTTCCTGAGTACGGCGGTACCACATGTGTGACACTTTTTTGCAGCCTAGGTGCGCTAAGGGGCCCAACGTCCTATTCACAGGTCATTTTGAGGCATTTGTTTTCTAGACTACTCCTCGCGGTAGCAGGGCAGTATAGGAACCCCACAAGTGACCCCATTTTAGAAAGAAGACTCCCCAAGGTATTCCGTTAGGTGTATGGCGAGTTCATAGAAGATTTTATTTTTTGTCACAAGTTAGTGAAAAATGACACTTTGTGAAAAAAAAAACAATAAAAATCAATTTCCGCTAACTTTTGACAAAAAATAAAATCTTCTATGAACTCGTCATACACCTAACAGAATACCTTGGGGTGTCTTTTTTTCTAAAATGGGGTCACTTGTGGGGTTCCTATACCGCCCTGGCATTTTACGGGCCCAAAACCGTGAGTAGTCTGGAAACCAAATGTCTCAAAATGACTGTTCAGGGGTATAAGCATCTGCAAATTTTGATGACAGGTGGTCTATGAGGGGGCGAATTTTGTGGAACCGGTCATAAGCAGGGTGGCCTTTTAGATGACAGGTTGTATTGGGCCTGATCTGATGGATAGGAGTGCTAGGGGGGTGACAGGAGGTGATTGATGGGTGTCTCAGGGGGTGGTTAGAGGGGAAAATAGATGCAATCAATGCACTGGGGAGGTGATCGGAAGGGGGTCTGAGGGGGATCTGAGGGTTTGGCCGAGTGATCAGGAGCCCACACGGGGCAAATTAGGGCCTGATCTGATGGGTAGGTGTGCTAGGGGGTGACAGGAGGTGATTGATGGGTGTCTCAAGGTGTGATTAGAGGGGGGAATAGATGCAAGCAATGCACTGGCGAGGTGATCAGGGCTGGGGTCTGAGGGCATTCTGAGGGTGTGGGCGGGTGATTGAGTGCCCTAGGGGCAGATAGGAGTCTAATCTGATAGGTAGCAGTGACAGGGGGTGATTGATGGGTAATTAGTGGGTGTTTAGGGTAGAGAACAGATGTAAACACTGCACTTGGGAGGTGATCGGACGTCGGATCTGCGGGCGATCTATTGGTGTGGGTGGGTGATCAGATCGCCCGCAAGGGGCAGGTTAGGGGCTGATTGATGGGTGGCAGTGACAGGGGGTGATTGATGGGTGGCAGTGACAGGGGGTGATTGATGGGTGATTGACAGGTGATTGACAGGTGATCAGTGGGTTATTACAGGGAAGGACAGATGTAAATAATGCCCTGGCGAATTGATAAGGGGGGGTCTGAGGGCAATCTGAGCGTGTAGGCGGGTGATTTGGTGCCCGCAAAGGGGCAGATTAGGGTCTGATCTGATGGGTAACAGTGACAGGTGGTGATAGGGGGTGATTGATGGGTGATTGATGGGTAATTAGTGGGTGTTTAGAGGAGAGAATAGATGTAAACGCTGCGCTTGGGTGGTGATCTGATGTCGGATCTGCGGGCGATCTATTGGTGTGGGTAGGTGATCAGATTGCCCGCAAGGGGCAGGTTAGGGGCTGATTGTTGGGTGGCAGTGACAGGGGGTGATTGACAGGTGATTGGCAGGTGATTGACAGGTGATTGACAGGTGATCAGGGGGGATAGATGCATACAGTACATGGGGGGGGGTCTGGGGAGAATCTGAGGGGTGGGGGGGTGATCAGGAGGGAGCGGGGGCAGGGGGGGGGATAAAAAAAAATAGCGTTGACAGATAGTGACAGGGAGTGATTGATGGGTGATTAGGGGGGTGATTGGGTGCAAACAGGGGTCGGGGGAGTGGGCAGGGGGGGGGGTCTGATGGGTGCTGTGGGCGATCTGGGGCAGGGGGGGGGAAATCAGTGTGCTTGGAGCAGACTAGGGTGGCTGCAGCCTGCCCTGGTGGTCCCTCGGACACTGGGACCACCAGGGCAGGAGGCAGCCTGTATAATACACTTTGTAAACATTACAAAGTGTATTATACACTTTGTATGCGGCGATCGTCGGGTTAACATCCCGCCGGCGCTTCCGTATGGCCGGCGGGATGTTGCGGCGGGTGAGCGGCGCCAGGCGGAGGCGGAGGATCGCGTCACGGATGACGCGATCGCTCCGCCCATGCCCCTACAAGGACCACCGCCATTTGTCTATACGGCGGTCCTTGCGGGGTCCACTTCCCGGCCGCCTCTGTGCGTTAGGCGGTCGGAAAGTGGTTAAAGGACAACTGAAGTGAGAGGTATATGGAGGCTGCCATACGTATTTCCTTTTAAACAATACCAGTTGCCTGGCAGCCCTGCTGATCTATTTGGCTGCAGCAGTGTCTGAAGAACACCAGAAACAAGCATGCAGCTAAAATAATGTCAGAAACACTTGATCTGCAGCATGCTTGTTCAGGGTCTATGGCTAAAAGTATTAGAGGCAGAGGATCAGCAGAATAACCACGCAAATAGTATTACTTAGAAGGAAATAAATATGGCATCCTCCATATCCCTCTTGTTTCAGTTGTCCTTTAAGGCCCCATTTCCAGGGAC
Organism: Hyperolius riggenbachi; assembly: GCF_040937935.1. NCBI lineage: Eukaryota > Metazoa > Chordata > Amphibia > Anura > Hyperoliidae > Hyperolius > Hyperolius riggenbachi. Next base: position 257,034,412 of record NC_090648.1, read on the forward strand.
TGTTGATAGGCAGTGAAATGCCTCTCAAACTCTCACTGCTGCCTGGTAACTGCACACTGCTGCCTGGTAACTGCTTGCTGAGCACACAGCTCAGCAGTCAGTGGAAAAAAGGCCTAAGTCATGGAAGAATTGGTTGATTTTTACTAAATTCAGGTCACTTTGGCAGAATCCCTTATGATAGTAGATGATGAGCTATGATTTCCAATGTAAATTAGACTCTGGGTGCTTAGTAATAGGAAAAAATATAGCTGTCATGTTGCTTAAGAGGGTTTATCCTCGGATTAACAGACAGATGGGAGCTGTGCACTGTAACTGTATGTATAGTGTACTGCCTGAGAACATTTATCATAGAACGAGATACCCTCTCAATCCAAATGCAGGTTATTACTTGTCAGAATGATAGTGGCCAAGGGCTGTTTTCCTCTATCCTCCACTCTCAGCTGTCCTCTGTATTATAACCAACACAAAACATCTCAACGCGATTTTAAAATTCAGTCGTTCTTTTACTGCAGTGCCATGTGTTCGAGTTATGCCTTTGTAATACATATTAATGTAAAATAAATCCTGAATTAATTGGGGAATGCATAATATTTTCAGATTATGCAGAACAGTGATTCACTGTTTGTCTTTTTTTTCTCAAAGACCTATGGTGATATTATGCTTTAAAACTGATTATTGTATATTAGTTATGGAGCACTTTCAGAATCTTATTCAAAGGGTGGAGAAATTATTTTTACCACTTAATGACAAGCTGACTTATAAAAACGTCTTGCTAGAGCCTCTTAACGGCTCCAGGACGGTTTTATAAGTCAAACAGTGCTGCCGCTGTGCGTGCGTGCGTGTACGTGAAAATAGTGGGAAAAAAACATAGAAAAAATACACCTTTATTTCCAAATACTATATTGTCACCATACTTTGTACTAGGGACATAATTAAAATCTTGTGATAACCAGGACAAATAGGCAAATTTAATGTGAGGGTTTTCTGCACAGTAGCAGTGTTTATATTAAAACTATAGGGGATGAAATTGGAGAAATTGTGTATTTTTTCATTTTTTCCTTGTTTTTCCATTTAAAATGCATAGAAAATAAAGTAATTACTGAAAACAAATATCAACCCCAAAAAGCCCAATTGGTGGTGAAAAAAACAAGGTATAGATCATTTCATTGTGATTAATAGTGATTAAGCTATTGGCAAATGAAAGGGATGAGCACTGAAAGGTGAAAATCGCTGGTGTCCGTTAGGGTAAAAACCCCTTTGGGGTGAAGTGGTTAACCTCCTGAGCATTACGCCGCTAAGGAGGTTTTGTTACTTTGTGCCCCCAGGATTAATTAATTTGCTGCAATGGCTGCAAAACCTTTAGCTAGCACTAGGCTAGCTAGTACAAGTGTCCGGCACCCCCCGATCCAGCCAGTTTATACCTTACCCAGCCTGGCTCCAGCGATCGGCGCGGCCTCCCCGGACAGCTCCGGTCTTCACTATGGGGAGGATTGCACGTGACGTTGCCAACGTCATGCGCACACCCGATCCTCCCCACAGTGATGGGAGGATGTGCGATCGCTGGATCCAGGCTGGGTAATGTATAAACGGGGGGATCGCAGGGGATCGGGGGTGCCAGACACTTGTACTAGCTAGCCTAGTGCTAGCTAAAGGTTTTGCAGCCATTGCAGCAAATTAATTCATCCTGGAACCTCCTTGAGGACAGAGAGCGGTATACCCGAGTGAGTGGTATGCTTGACACAGTGTCAGGCATACCGCTAAGAAGGTTAAAGGACAACTGAAATGAGGTACATGGAGGCTGCCATATGTATTTCCTTTTATGCTATGCTAGTTGCCTGGCTGTCCTGCTGATCCTCTGCCTTTAATACTTTTAATCATAGACCCTGAACAAGCATGCAGCAGATTAGGTGTTTCTGACGTTATTATCAGATCTGACAAGATTAGCTGCATACTTGTTTCTGGTGTGATTCAGACACTACAGCAGCCAAATAGATCAGCAGGGCTGCCAAACAACTGGCATTGTTTAAAAGGAAATAAATATGGCAGCCTCCATATACCTCTCAATTCAGTTGTCCTTTAAAAGATGACCCGTAGTTGATGCAAATTTATATGCAAATATATGCAGTTTGAAAATGGACCAATCAATTTAAACCCAGGTTTAAATTGATGGGTCCATTTTGAAGCTGCATAAATTTGCATCAACTTGGAAGTATTTGCATCTCATTGATCATCCCAGGACAGCCAGGCAACTGGTATTGCGTAACAGGAAATAAATATGACAACTTCCATATACCTCTCGCTCCAGTTGTCCTTTAAAATAATATGGTGTCACGGAAGAGCCGTGAGAAAAGAGAACGCATTCGGTTTGCTGCACCGATTGTCATTGCGTTGCCAGATCTGGATTGTCTGTCTGTGGATACCAGGCAACCAAACCTGGGGTCTCTCCTTCTCTCAGCAGAGAAATAGCATTAACTTAGGTGCAAGATGACTTTTGATTTGCTAATGAACTAGGAACAAACTCTTGTGTCCAAGAGGCTAGTGCTTCTTTTTAATTACCTGAGGATAAGGGTCTGCACTTTGGCAGAAACTCAGATAGTTGTCAATTGCTTCCACCATTTGGAGAGCCCAGCAAAGGGAGCTTCCCTCACAGCATGAGGCCAGACAGCCTGACTCCATCAGCAGCAGAGAGTAGATGAATGCTGTATGTGATTTTTTGCCTATTTATGGAATACCGTAAATAGGATAGTTATGAGAGCGGTATCATTGAGTTTGTAGAATCTTGCTGAACTTTTTGATACCAGTCTTGAGGGGCAAGGGGTACGCTACAACCAAGTTATTAAACTTCTCAGGAACTGGACCATCTTCCCTAATCAAGTCTGATGTCATAGGAATGATCATAATCTGATGAATATTAATCTGTTATCAGTGCAAATGTGGCATTTATCGGTTTTGAATTACGGCGTTTTATAAGTTTAAACCTAAATCTCTCTTCAAGGAATGAACTGTGATTGGTTTGTAATTCAGAGGGTGCAGGCATTGCCACACCCCAAACCAGCTTCATCAAAAGCACATTGCCAGCAGGCGGACCTCATTCCTCCAAATTCCATCTTCTTGGGAGCATGCTGCTGCTTTGAGGAACAGTGGCGGCCATCTTGTCTGAACTTTGCTCCTGAACTGAAAGAAAGGAACTTTACGAGTTTCCCCAGAAAGGACATATTTCCACGAACTTTAAGTATCCGTATTTTCTTCCCTTTTATTTTTTATACTGTGCTATTATTTGTCTCTATAATTGTTGATTTTAACGATTTTCTGTATATATTAATTATTTATATTGCATATTTAATAAACAACGCTAACGTCCTTTATTTGTTCAGCTACCCTATTATTCAGCCGCACAAACTTAACCCTGGTTTCTGAAGAGTCGCTACTATTGTTGATAGCTAGATAAAATAGAATGTGTTTAACCGTTTTCTATTTGCAAGTCTAGAGTCAGTCAGTCAGTGGGTTCCTCTGTCCCATGGTAAGAGAGGTGGTGGCAGTTATACCCTGAAATAGTGTGTAAATTGTATTACTGTAACTCACAGGCTCCCTTCTAGTCAGTCTGCTGCCAAAATCCCAGCGGTTTCTGCGCACCAATTGTGACCACAGATTGCATGGTCTGTGTGCTGAAACCGATTGGAAGGCATTGTGCTGTCCGGCCACTAGGGCCCTGTGACATATGGTACTTACGCATTATCCTGCCTGGAATGTTTGCCAGCTTTTTGTGAAAGTTCTGTTTGATCCCCTAGCCAGATCTAACAATTTTTGGAAAGCTGAAAGTCCCGGCTCTCCATTGTACTGGGTTCCGAGTCAATGCGATGCCCCATTCCCAAGTGTGTGTGTGTGTGTGTGGGGGGGGGGGGGGTTAGTAAAAGGCCTTTTTGGTCCTTTTTAGCCCCTTACACATTTCTGGTTCACTATGAACTTGCTGGGCAATCTGTAAGGGCCTGAGCCCACTAACACAGTGGTGTCCACTTCTGTCCGTTTTTCAGCATCTGTAACATTGACATGTAACACTGGGTTAACGGCCCTAAAGAGACATGATTTTTTTTCTACTTAATGGCAAAAACAAGAGAGTAGTTCAGTTATTATAAAACTGCTTCCCAATGCATATAAATCATATTCAGACTAATTAATAACATGCTTTGGCAGATGCAGTACTTTGAAAAACAATTGCTGTAAATAGTAAAGAAGAAGAATTTTGTCAAATTTGCATATCTAGAGATGTCCCAAATTCTGTTATAATTTCTATCCACAGAAAATGCTGCCACTTACACTGATGCGGTGTGAAACGTTGTCACTTCCCATTTAATCAGGCAGAATTATATTTGAATGCAGTCTAATGAAAATAGACTAAGCTTGCATTGACCAGCTGAAAACCCCTGATTTATAGGGTGATATTTTTTAAAGCCTAGTTGAATAAGTTAACAAGCAAAGTAAACCAAATAAGGAAGTAAACTAGAATACACTAGCCTGTGAGTTCTGGAAATGTGGCAGTGATAATTACAATGCTGCTTTACAGATTACAACAGTAGGTCTTACACCAGAGCTAGGTATAAAGTAGACCTATACTGAAAGATTAACTCTACTATTGCTGAGCTCTTTCTAAAACCAAAAATACCGGATGCCTAGTTGTCATGGTGATCCTCTGCCTTCAGTTAGACATGATCAGTTTATTCAACATGATTTTTCCTTTTTGGAGAAATCCTACTGAAGTGGAAATGACACATCATGTAATAGATGTGTAGGTGTGCTACCCAGGCATAATCGTTTAAGGCAAACCTAAATAGCTCAAAACTGAGATTTATTTTTTCAGTGGATCTCATTTCCGCCATGTTCTACATACCTGAATACAATTATTTTTACCGTTGTCTCATTGCTGAACAGAGCTGCAGAATGTATTGTTTCTGTGTAATGGGGTCTGTTATCTTGCTTTCTGCTAACTCAGATGCAGTTCAGGTCTTTTTCAGATATTGTTTTTTTTTTTACACTAAACAGTTAATTTTTGCCTCTTGCCTTCTAAGATAAAGTTGCAGTATTTACTTTAGTGTGACAGCAGTATAAAGCTTTGTACAAAGCTAAGCTGAGAATCATTCCATGAGGTGTCAGCCGAGAATTTAGCATCTGTACAGCTGCCCTATGATGTCATTTAGCAATCCAGCATGGCAGATAACTGAATTAAAAGTGGGAAATAAAGGCATTGGGTTTTTCCATGCTGCAGGATGCTGCCTGATCACACTTTGCCTGTCACTCCTTGTCCCACCTCCCCTCTCCATAGAACTGACATTTGAATTTTACAGCAGGGCATGTTTGATTATGATGACAAGATTTGAATGATGGTTTGTCATTTTAATATCAAGCGATATGATGTCAAAAGGAAATGCACATTGCTGGGATTTAATAGAGTACTTAAAAAAACAGGTTTGTTTGCTTTTCTATTAAACTTTTTTTTTTTTTTTTTTTTTGCATGATGTGGGTTTTTGCTTCCAGCCCTTTAGGTGGCCATGCACTTATAGATTTGCAGCAGATTCGACCATCAGATAGATCTTTTGTCAGATGCCTGTCAAATCGAATCTGACAGGAATCTATCTGATGTGTGCCACACACTAGGAAGAGATTTCCAATAGATTTCAGAATGAAATGTATTGGAAATCGATCTAAATGCATCATTGGACCATTAGATCCAATGCAACTTTATGGACCGTCGATCTGCTGCTGATTTTCCATCCTGTCAGATCAAATAGATCGATCCGATCGATTCCATAGAATCGATCGATGTCTGAAATCAACCAGTGTATGGGCCCCTTTTGTGTTCTATCCACCTGGATGTGTTTGGGTATTTGATTAATCTCTGATTAATGAGATCAATACATAGCATTATAAACTCCTTGATTCACCTCCTTTCTGGGAGACACTGTGGTGGGAAAGATACCCTTGCCCCTCAACACAGGAACAGGAGGCCTCCCAAATCTGAAACCCATATGAGTTGGTATTGATATCGATCATGGCCTTGCACCAACTAGCTTCTCTCATTTGGCTACCTAACTTGATTGTTTTATTATGATGTTAAGGAGGCTTTGGAAGAAGTGATATTTTGTAAACCTTTTCCAAACAAAAACTATATCTTTCAGTTTGACAACCTTTGATTCACTGATCTTGTCATACCACTGTTTCTAGGCAGCGTGATGTGTAATTGGTGCTTTCTTTAGGATTAAATCCCAGTCACAAAATTATCAACATGGAATCTAAGGCTAGCCATCCATGGTCGATTAAGGCCTGATATGCCAAACCAATCGACCTCTATTTGATTGGATAGTAAGAAATTCCTACTCCATACATGGCTAAAATCTATCGAGCATCATTCGAACCACAAATTATATAATGTTTGATGCAGTGCAATGCTATGGCTCGCCAATCCCCTGCTGTTCCCATCACAGGGACATTTTCTAACATGTCATTGGATATGTTGGAACAATAGCTTACAGGCAGATTCAGGCTAGGTTCACAGTAGGACGTTGCAGATGGTGTTGTGTAATAAAGTCTTATAACGTAGCTTACCGCACTGCAATAAGAAGTCTATGCGGCATTCACAGTGCAACATTAGCGTCGCATGGTAATGCATTGCATTATGGTAATACACTGCTGCAGTGCGTTACCTCTAAATGCACACATTACCAGGTACAGGAAAGTTTTCATTGCCTGTATACGTCACTGTACCTATTAATGTGACTGTAATGTTAATGTGCTTTATCACTTTTTTTGTTGCGTTCCGACTGTAACGTTGCATCACAAAGCAATGTCCTATTGTGAACCTAGCCTCAATCAAAGCGATCAACTGCCACAAATTGATCATGAAACTCAACGTGTGTATGGCCAGCTTTAGGATCCCCAGTATTTGTACTGGTTTCCACTCTTTACTCCTATTTTCTCCTACACCTAACATGGTAGTTGTCAGCTTTCCAACCCCTCCGCCATATACATGTGTATTCATAATCACAATTCTCAAAGATTTAGAGGTTAAGCTGCTATTTATTGCTTCTTCTCTTTCTATCTGCCTATGCTTCTGTGTATACAGAATACCTGCGTTTCAAGGTGTCATTGTGTTTTGTCTCCGGTAATGTCATTCTCTGTCATGAGGGTTCACTGTATTTATTTAAAGGACACCCGAGGTGACATGTGACATTGAGATAGACGTGTATGTACAGTGCCTAGCACACAAATAACTAGACTGTGCTCCTTTTTTACTTTCTCTGCCTGAAAGAGTAAAAATCAGGTATGCAAGTGACAGTTTTTGACCGGGTTGGGACGGGTCAGACTATAGTGCTACCCTCACTGATAAGGAATTACAGCCATAAGACACTTTCCTGGTAAAAAAAACTGGCTTCTAAGAGCAGAAAAGAGATAAAAGAGGGCAATACTTCATAGATTTTAGCTCCGGCATACTTAATAATAAATGTGTCATTGAGAACAGGCCATGAAACAGTAAAAACTAAAAAAATAGATTTACATATAAAATCAAAAATGCAGGATAGCTAAAAAAAAAAATCATTTTTAGGAGGAGGATAGATACAATTGTGTATCCCATCATTTTTTTTTTCACCTTGGATGTCCTTTAAAGGACAACTTTACCAAGAGGGATATGGAGGCTGCCATATTTATTTCCTTTAAAGCAATACCAGTTGCCTGGCTATGCTGCTAATACTTTGCCTCTAATACTTTTATTCATAGACCCCGAACAAGCATATGCAGATCAGGTGTTTCTGACATTATTGTCAGATGTGACTGTATTAGCTACATGCTTGTTGTGCAATTCAGACACAACTGCAGATCGATCAGCAGGACTGCCAGGCAACTGGTATTGTTTAAAAGGAAATAAATATGGCAGCCTCCATATTCCTCTCAGTACAGTTGTCCTTTAAGGTCCAGGTTCACACTGACAAGGATGGAAAACTGATCCATGTAAAAACTGTATTCGAAGTCATTACAGAGGCGCCCAAAGATTAAAATCACTATAGCTTAAAAATCCTAAAATGGGGGGTACTGGATGACTTACCTCCCCAATGAAGACAGTTTGCACTCGTTCAAAACGACATAATTTATTCTTACTCCACAATAATGTTACGGTGGAGTAAGAATAAATGTCGTTTTGAACGAGTGCAAACTGTCTTCATTGGGGAGGTAAGTCATCCAGTACCCCCCATTTTAGGATTTTTAAGCTATAGTGATTTTAATCTTTGGGCGCCTCTGTAATAACTTCGAATATAATTGTATCCACTGGCTGGATGGGTGTGAACACATCTTTCTATCTACGGAGAGCGACCTTTTAGCCTGAGCGGGGACAGGCCTAAACTCCCCGACTGCGCGAATAGTGGTTCCCTGGAATCGGCAACCCATACTTGTGAGTAACATTCCTCATAATATTATCATTACGTAAAATAATAACGATATCACACCATTGGGGCTCTCGTTCTCTCTTTTTGTTTCCATGTAAAAACTGATCCATGGAATGGATCCGTTTTTAAAGGCATCAGTATTCCATTCATGACCCTCCTTTCCGTCATTCTTGGATGGCAAGTATATGTTCCATATTTGATGGTATAATACCATTGTAAGAATTAATTTGCTTCTGTTTTAAGAAATAGAGAAGTAAATAAAACAAATACACATGTTAGCTTCAAGCAAACACCACCCGCATCTGCAACAAATCTCTGCAAAAGGAAAAGGCCAGAGTATGTTTTGACAGAAGAAGTTAGATCATTGATTGTTGCCAGATGGATATTTGTTAATGTGTTGATTTAACCAAGGAAAAAACAGCTAATCATACACTGTGATCTGCACATTCTAAATGTATTGCTTGACAGTGGACAGATATACATGCATCCATGTGGGGTTTATTAGAATTGTTGATAGGGTTAACATGGAACAGTTTTAATGTAGAACTCCACAAATGCTTGTTTTTGTGATAGACTGCAGATGCTGGAGAGATATTTACCACTTTCAGTATTATTTACTAGAAGACTTTCACATGCTTCCCTATTGAGTAGAGCTTGCCCAAGTAAGAAAAGTACAGGAAGAGTTAAACTCCAGGGCCCATATGCAATTCATTTTTTCACCCAAGTTTTCTCCTGAGTGATATTTTCACAACTTGTAAATAAAATGCCTTCTAAATCACCTGCAAGCCAACAAATGCTCAAAATAATTTTGACAGAACTTTTTTACCTACTTTTTGGTACTTTTTCCATGGCAAAGTTCTAAAAAGTTATTTTAAATCGAAGATGAAACATTATCTCCTAGGTGAAAACGCGGGAGAAAAAGTGAATTGCATATGGGCCTAGTTATCTATGCAAAAGAGCCATTGCGCTCTATGGCCCATATGCAGTTCACTTTTTCTCCTGAGTTTTTTCCAGGGGCATATTTTCACACCTTGTCATAAGATGATTTTTAAACCATCAGCAAGTAAGAAAATACTTATAAAATAATTTTGGTAGTACTTTCACCAACTTGTGGGTACTTTTTTAATTGTTTAATACTTAAAAGTTATTTTAAAGAGAATATGAAAATTATCTCCTAAGAGATAACTCAGGAGAAAAAGTGAATTGCATATGGGCCTATTACTTTCAAAGTCGCAGAGAGCTCTTTTTTCTGAAGCTTATTATCTCAAGTGTCTGGCACTGTATTGTTTTTTTTTTCCTGCAGAGAACAGTTCCAAAGTTCACAAGCCTGCTCTGTAAAATCATTTAGAATGCTGAATAGTGTGTAAACTGCAAATATTAGAGAATGATGCAATGTAAAAAAAAACCTATACAACTGAAAATAAAAATAGAATATTTTCTTTGCTACTAATGTTCTAGTAATTATCCATACTACACAAACAATTCATTATATCATAGTTTTTTTTTTTTGCTTCAGTGTCTCTTTAACCATTTCTGAGGCCCGGACGTGAAGCTCACGTCCAGGCGGCTGCTCTGCTGCAGTGCCGCGCCCCCGTGCTGTCCCCCGGTGGCCCTGGAATCAGTGAACGGGAATATGGTTCCCTATCACCGATCCGTGTCCCCAGCAGAAAAACCGAAGCACTCTTACAAGAGGCTTCAGTCTTTCTGCACGTAAAATTTTCCACATCATTCTTGTGCTTCCGCTTAGCGAGAAGCACAAGGAGAAAAAAAAACTGAAGGTTGCCATCTTGTGGCCAAATAGTAAAACAACAACATCTACATATTTTGTACATTACAATTTACACATATAATAACATTCAAAATTAACTATTTATTTCCCACACCAAAATATTACCCAAATAAAATTTTTAATGGAAAAAAAAAAAATTAAAAAAAAAAAAAGACAAATAGTTACCTTAGGGTCTGAACTTTTTAAATATGCATTTGAAGGGGGTATACTACGAACATTTTGTAAATTATAAGCTTGTAAATAGTGATGGGCACAAAACAGAAAAAATTAACCTTTATTTCCAAATAAAATATTGGCGCCATACATTGTGATAGGGACAAAATTAAAATGGTGTCATAACCGAGACAAACGGGCAAATAAAATACATAGGTTTTAATTATGGTAGCGTGGATTATTTTAAAGCTATAATGGCCGAAAACTGACAATGATTTTTTTCCATTTTTTTCTTATTAATCCTATTAAAATGCATTTATAAAAAAAATAATTCTTAGCAAAATGTACCACCCAAAGAAAGCCTAATTAGTGGCTGAAAAAACAAGATATAGATCAAATTGTGATAAGTAGTGATAAAGTTATTAGCGAATTAATGGGAGATGAAAATTGCTCTGATGCATAAGGTGAAAAATCCCCACGGGCTGAAATGGTTAAAGCAAAACCGTTTCCCACTCGCTTGGCAATCCCTCCCTGTAACACCTTGAATTTGTAATGCGTGGGCAGTGATCTACTGTACATGCAACACTGATTCTTTAACACTTTGTGCCCTACTGCCGGTTTCTTTTTAATAATGGCAATAAGGGTTTGCATGTGCAGGATATAGATTCTTTTGTCCCTAGACCTCATAGGAATCACCTGGGCTGCTATGATTATAGGTTCAGCCAGGTATGGGCACTAGGTGAGTTACTGCAGTAGGCATCTTCGATCCTTGCAGCTCTGAGCTAGTGTTTTACATTAAATGTTTTATAAATTATAAAATAGTTACTCTTTAAAGCAAAAGAATGGTTTATGTACAATGCAAAAAATGCAAATTATGATCTGAGCTGGGGCTTTAATGCTGTACACTGTCTATAGTATGGCCAAACCCTAAAGCGTGCCTGAAGCCAAATACTTATCTAACAAGAGGGAAGTCTCTGAATCCTTATGAGGCTTCCCTCTGCGTCCTCCAATCCCCCCATTGCTGAACATGGAACCTTCAAAGAATACTGACAAGGGATAGTTGGCAATCTGATCGGGGCCGCACTAGTCTTCTTCAAGTATGAGCACACACAAACTGTGCCTGTACGAGTATGGCCCCACCTGCACATTAAGCCTGAGGCGCTTGTGCATGAGTGGTTCTGTGTTAGGACCTGTTTCCACTACACACGGTGTAATGCAGCTAAATAGCTGCATCGCATTGCGGCCGAACTGTAATTAATGCACGACAATGGAACAGTTTCCATTGCGGGCTGGTTATGTAGAGCGATCCGAGAGGCTGCAGCATGCTGCAGATTCTTGCACGGCCGCATACGGAGGACACAGAGGGAAGCCTCATTCTGATCCAAAAGCTTCCCTCTCCTTACGTATTTGTTTTTGAAACGAAGCTTCGGATCGAGTTCTCGAAGTATTTTAATGGATATAGATAATGCTGAAGGAAATCACTATTTTTTTCTGGTCATGACAATTTCTTTTTCTGTATATACTGGTATTTAATTAGGGAAAAACGACTTAAAGCACACATAATTCAAGCTTACAGCAGCTAATCAACAATCATCTTTATTGCACTGACTGCATTAAACTAATGAATAGGAATAGGAACATGATTGCTGTCTCTAGGTTACTATGTGCTTATGATTATTCACTCCCATGCCTCATAAGCCTGCGTGTGTGCAGAAGTCAAGCAGTTCATATCACACGTTACGTTATCAATGTGCTACGATACTGGCTACCAGGGCCGGGCCGAGGCATAGGCTGGAGAGGCTCCAGCCTCAGGGCGCAGTGTAGGAGGGGGCGCAGAATTCATTCAGCTGTCATTCCTAACTGTGTTTGAAGCAGAAAGAAATAAGAAAAGAGGATACATGGCAGTGACTACAAGCCATATAACTAGATATTAAGGTGTTGGGGAGGTTGTGGGCCCTGTGGCGCCTCTTATTCTAATAGCAATCAGTGTGTGATGGCTGGGGTGGCAGGGATGGAGGGGCGCACTTTGGTGTCTCAGCCTTGGGTGCAGGAGGACCTTGTCCCGGCTCTGCTGGCTACAGAGGAGAAACATACGTCCCTGTTAGTAATGTAGCAGTCACATATCAAACGTCTATACTACAAGTCTTTTCATTGTCTTTATCTTGTAATTTGCCTGATATTGAATCATACAATGAAGACTTAAGCACTATATTCTGGAGAATCTGAAAATTATGATTTGACTACAGATTCACTGTTCTAAATATTATTGTATACCAGTCCTCTCCTCTCTGCCATTATAAAAAGTAACAGAGGCAAACTATAGCAGAAATAGCCTGTGATATGGTGAACAGCAGTGACACATTGATAGGATTCCATTATTATTATTGATTTATAAAGCGCCAACATATTCCGTGGCACTGTACAAAGTAAATTCTATAAATGAGCACCTCATTTTAGAGTAATATCTACAACCCTTTCTTAGCTGTCCTAGGCTAGTGTTTCTCAAGTCGGTTCAGATATACACTTTCACTCATTGGGTTTTAAATAAATAATGATAAACTAAATTATCATTACTAATAATTTCACATAAGATGACGATATCTGGATAACATCACCTGTTACAATCTGGTCAATTTAGTACTGGTTTAGAAAACGCTGATCTAGGGCTTACAGCAGGAATACCCTTAAATCAATACATTATATTACAAAGGGAATTAAGGACCAGGCATCCAACCAGTTTCACTGGCCAGGAGGGACCAACAACCCAAATGGGCAAATAGATCCTTCTAGGGTGTAGGCCCACAGTGCAATGGAGTATAGCATATGGTTGCATAATGACAAAAACATAGGTGAAAGAATTTCAGAAAGATCTTTGGATAGAGTACTTGTTGGTGAGTTATTTGATTTGCACGTAAAAAAAAAAAAAAGTAATGTGGACTGATCTGATTGTGATGAATTTGGATCAGACTTATGGTGCCCATACATGGTACGATTTTTTTCATCCAATCTTACCATTTCTATGTAGTAGGCAGGGCCAGTTTTGCCTACAATGGGGCCCTCGGGCAAAAATAACTTGGGAGGAAGACCTGACATCCCCCTTCCAACCAAATCGCCCCAGGGCCCCTGAGCCGGCTGCCAGTCTTGATCCACTTCCCTACCCCCCTTCATACAATATCATAAGATGCCCATCACATGTCCCCTAATAAGCATTTTTGAGGTTTCCAATTAATCACCTCCTCCTTTTCCTATACAGATTAAACACACAGCATACCCGGTCTTGTGGGTCACCATAGCTGGAGGGGAAAAGGGGTACCTTGGGGGGCCCCATAGACTCTGGGGCCCCAGGGCAATTGCCCCCTTTTCCTCAATGGAAGCGCCAGTCCTGGTAGTAGGGTAAATTAAGTGAATATACTGAAAGGATAATTTAGGCAGTTCCCTTATATTATATAGACATGGTAAGATTGGATAAAAAAAATGGTACCATGTATGGGCACCATTAGTTGGAGGAGGAACAATTGGACTTTAACTCAGTTCAATACAATGACACACTTAAAGGAGACATCTTACGCCTTGTAGGAACTGCAGTCGGGGTGGCTCTGCACCCTAAAGAAGAGATACAAAGACGGGAGCCCAGTAGTGCAATATGTATGGTACAAAAATTGAGATGTAATAATAGAAATGCTACTCACAAAGTAGGGGTGTAAGGGGCAACCGACCACAGGAAAGAGGTGGAGTCAACAAACCCGACTCCACTCGGGGTGGTCCTAACCCGGGACCTGGATGCGGTCGCCCTCTTAAGAAAAAAAGGGAACAGGTGGTCTGTCGCCACCTCTCGGACCAGAGAAGTACGGGGGTATACTAAGCACAATTGGGGGAAAGAGGTGCCCTATGTATGATAAAAGCGTCTAAAAACAGCTTAAAAGCGATAAACAGTATGAGGTAGCTTACCTCAATGACGAAATCTCTGTAAGTGTACAAAAGATTTTTTATTTAGCTAAATAAAAAAATCTTTTGTACACATACAGAGATTTCATCATTGAGGTAAGCTACCTCATACTGTTTATCGATTTTAAGCTGTTTTTCGATGCTTTTATCATACCTAGGGCACCTCTTTCCCCCAATTGATCTTACGCCTTGGGGTGAGTTCAAAAATACCTCATAACCATAAGAATAATACATTCATTTTTGTTATAAAATGATCAAACTAGAACTAACTTAGTTGAAGGCAGGGTAGTTGAGCCATGCAACACTTGTCATTCACAACGGTACTAGCATGATGTACCTAATAAAGTGGCCAATGAGTGTATGTACATTACTCAAAATGGCTTAGCTGGGAAGCTTGACAATTACTTTTTCCATTCTCAGGTGGCAAGAGATTATCTCATATACATAGTGCACTTATAATGATGTGTCACAACTATCTGAGACTAAATATCTAAGCTGCTCCAAGTAGCATATGGGTCATGGGCTGTCCCCCAACCTCTTAGGGGCAATGCACACCAAAAAACACTAGCGTAATTGCAAACGCTCAGCCCTTTTTGAAGTGATTTTTCTAGGCGATTCTAGGCATGTGCCTAGCAATTTTCTAATCATGCATAGCGATTTTAGGAGCGTTTTTGTGTAGATTTTATTTTTTTGTTACAGTAGAACTGTAACTGAACAGCGTCTGTAACAAAAACACTTGGAAAAAAAAATCACTCTGATCTAGCGCTTTTCAGAGTGATTTTCCACTTTCCTATACTTTACATTGAGGCAGAAACGCCTCAGAAATCAGCAGAAATGCTGCAGGACCCGCGTTTGCGTTAAGGAAAAAAAAATCACATCACTCTGATGTTATCCATCCCATTCAAATACATTAGCCAAGCGCTTTTCAAAGCGATAGCGTTTTTAAAAACGCTCAGAAAAGCTCTTGTGTGCACCAGCCCTAAGTAGAAATGTGCTAATTAGACTTTCTCCTCTCTCTTTGGTCAGTAAATTCTTGCCAGCCACCCTCTCACTTGCATTTACACACTATTACTTCTGGTAATTTGAGTGAGCAACTGCTGTTCAAGAGAACCTGAGGTGGGGTTCTCACAACAAAATCCCCATGCAGAGGCTGGCTCTGCCTATCGAGCCCAGCCTCTGTTGCTAATCAGATCCACCCTAAATCCCCCCTGCACTCAGCCAGACCCCATAAATCACAGATGCGCTGTGCGGCTGTGTTTACCTTCCTAACGTCAGTCTCGGCGCTCCCCCCGCCTCCTGCAGAGCTCCGGTCCCCGCCTGCGTCCCTTCCCTCCAAACAGCGTGGAGGGAAGGGACGTGGGCGGGGACCGGAGCGATACAGAAGGCGGGGGAGAGCGGAGACTGACGTTAGGAAGCTAAACACAGCCGCTGCTGGCACGCTGCTGATTAGCAACAGAGGCTTGGCTCTATAGGCAGAGCCAGCCTCTGTATGGGGATTTTGTTGTGAGAACCCCGCTTCGGGTTCTCTTTCAGTGAATACTTTTGAAAATAAACAAAACTATAGCAATCCTCCATGAAGAGTTTGACTAGTCAAGAACTTGTCCAAGCTGTCAGATTTAAACTTACTTTGACAGCAATCCATTGAAAAATACTGTAACTCCCTTATAGTATATTGTACTCTGGGTCAAATGTACACCTACAGAGATGTTTTAAATGGTACTGTTTTCACAAGAGGTCCTGTAAAAATTAAAATGGTTATTTTTACTTTTGTTTGAGAAAGGTTTGTTTACCTATTTATTTTCTTGCTTCATGACACAATGCGCACACTATAACTTTACTTTTCAATGTAACTACTAAAAATGTAATAAGATAACTTCAAATGCTCTTTAATTTACTATTAACCACTTAATGCCGATAGGCTTCGGCAGGTCGCAATGGTGTTTCCATGGAAACGGCAGCTCATTCAAGCGGCCGTTCCATGTCAGTTCACGGAAGGTGCCTCTAATCGTGGCTCGCAGGCTAAATGTAAACACGCAGGGAAGAAATACCCAGTGTTTACCGCGTACGGCGCTGCTGTCGCAGCAGCGCCATAAAGGAGATCGGCGATCCCCGGCCTCTGATTGATCCTGCTCTTACCAGCTTGCGCCCTGCTGTGTCCTTGTCCTCCATGCCCTGCAACATGGTGTGCAGAGTACGCTGCTCAAGACTACCTGTGTCCCATGGCTTGTGGAGCAGAACGTGCAAGCAACATGTCAGTAGTGCAATGATTTCCCAAAAGTGGTGCAATGATCTGTGTGGCAATCACTGTGTCTCATATCTATGACCCCATCTAGTGGCTTCTTGAGGCACAGCTGTATGATCCTGGGGCACATCTGGCTATGGGGAGGTGGGCTGACTTGTACTTCGGGAACATCTGGCTACTGTGGAGAGGGCTATACTGGGGAGGGAGCTTATAGACGAGTCAATCACTTTTTCCTGGTTTCTGAGGGAAAAGTGGGTACCTTGGCTTATAAACGGGTTGGCTTATATGTAAGTATATACGGTAATACTGTATGTCTTCATTTTATTCTGACAACGCCATTTCTTTTAAATGTGTCTTCAGCTAGAGCATATTTCCTTATTGTCTTGCTGAGCCAGTCAAATTCTTAACGGTTAATATTTCTGTTCAAGGGATCTTCGTAATCTTTGTCTATTCAGCAGATGGCCAGCATGTGACGGTTTTAAATTAATATTTGTATTACAACCTGGCTCTGAACAATCCAGCCGCTTCTGCCTACAGTAAATCTTCTAATCCATATGTAAAGTTTTTTTTTTTACCAGTCAAAAGTAACTATTTTAACAGCAGCATGTAAGAATAGCAGATAGCAATGGAATTTCATAAACATGTACATCTCTTTACAGTAACCGATGTAAAAGGTAATTATGTACTTACAATGCACAATTAGTGATGATGATGTGTAAATATTCTGCATGAGACAGAACGATAAAATATATAAAAAAGCCTTCATGCCTGAGCACCAGGTTGGTTGCCTTTTTTGAGAAGTTATTGGTTGTATCTAAATTTTTGATCATTCTTTGTATGACCTAAGTAGTAAAAATCAATGACCCTCTCGAGGAAATGCTTTTCTATCTATCTGACTTGTGTAATACTGCTCACATTTTGGGTGAAACAAGACTTTAAGCATAATTCATTCAAACATCCCCAACAATCCGGGCTAACAGTAATAAGAGTTTTCATTCAAAATCACCATAAACTACCAACAATTTTCCTTCCAATTTATTCAAATGTATGGAATCAAGCAGGAGAACATGATCTCACCACTGAGACATGAGACACTGTGCATTGCCAGCATTACTGGTTGGTTGCGGAGACTAGTGAGCCTCAAAGTTCTTCATTTGATCAATCGTTTTCCTTTAGGGCTCGTTCACGCTATGAGAGCTTTTCTCAGTGCTTGTGATTTTAAAGCTCTTGCTAATGTTATCCTATGTGTGTGTTCACACTGGAGCTATGTGATTTTGGAAAAATCTCCTATAGCATTGCATTAGCAAGAGGTTTTAAAGTGAACTTTAAGTGTCCAAAAAAAATTGAGTTTTACTCACCTTGGGCTTACCTCAGCCCCCTGCAGCTGATCGGTGCCCACGACGAGTCGCTCTGATGCTCCGGGTCCCGCTGGCGGCCACTTCCGGTTTCGCCGTCAGGACCCGTCAGGCTGGGGAACGCGGCTGATACTACGCGTTCCCAGCCAAAATAGCACCCCTATGCGGACATATGACACTTAAGGTTCACTTTAAAACCTCTAGCGTTTAAAAAGCTCTTGTAGTGTGAACAGGCCCCTAGAGCTTGCTCACATTGTGGATTTGTACAAATCGCCTGCGCTTAAAAATTCCCAAACAAAACTCCTCTAGTGTGAACGAGCCCTTCACACAGTATTGCCTTGTTACGCTTTTTAATCAGCCCTGATGCCCTAACCCTCTGTATCCTCCAGGTGGTGCTGACATCCCAGCTTAGCAGTAACCAGTAGCTGTGAGCAAAGATGGCAGAAACACAGTAAGATACCAGCAGATTTTCTGACAGAGTGCCAAATGCTGGAGGTCACCATGAACTTTGCTCTACTTACCTGTTTAACAACTTGCAGAATCTCAACAACTTTAACTGTTCATTTTCTCATCCAATCCAAGAAATGTTATCAGAGAAGAATCTTTATTTTACCACATCCGGTGTAGAGGGTGAAGATCAAAGGCATGATACATACATACATATTTGAATGTGCTTCCATAGATACTAGGGATGGTCGGAAATGCCAATTTCCGATTCCGCGGTAAATCCGCATTCCACCATTGCCAAATACCATTTCCGCTTTCCACTACCAATTTCCACATTCCGATGCGGAATTTCCACCGGAAATCGCGGATATTCCACCCAACTTTAACATCAATTTTCTCAAAAACTATAAGGTCTTTTTGAAAACTTTTTTTGCATCTTGTTCAGGAGATTCCGTTTAACAAACCCTGAAAATAGGCAGATGCAGATTTTCTGCATTTTACATTACAGTAAAAATCTGCCGACTTTAGCGGTTAATAGCAAAGCCCCTATAAGTCCTAGAAACACCAAATTTTCAGGGTTTGTTAAACAGAATCTCCTGAACAAGATGCAAAAAAAAGTTTTCAAAAAGACTTTATAGTTTTTGAGAAAATCGATGTTAAAGTCGGGCGGAATTGCCGCGATTTCCGGCGGAAATCCGCCTAATGCACTTGCATTACCGATTTCCGCATTCCGATGCGGAAATGCAATTTCCGATCGGAATTTCGGAAATTGCATTTCCGCGGAATCCGAATGAGCATCCCTAATAGATACCTTCATCTGAGCTCTTGCCTTTTGTAACTGGAAGAGACATACCTAAACCCCTGTCCTGGACAATCAAATGCCCTCTACTTTCATATTTGGAAATATACCACCAACTGGTATAGTCCACACTGGATGACAAGTTCACTTCCCCTTATGTTTCCAGAATTCCAGCTCACTTATGTGTAAGAAAATACCGTAGGCACCCATATGGGACAACATGAGATGCACTTAATCTGCTAGCTTCACATATCTCATCAGTAAAGCAAGCAAATTCACACAAAGAAATGGTTCAGACTTAACGGGAACATGAAGCAAGTATATAGAGGCCGCCATATTTATTACCTTTTAAATAGGGATGATCAATGAGATGCCAATATTTATAACTATGCAAATTTATGTATTTTTTTATGCAAATATATGCAGCTTGAAAATGGTCCAATCAACTTAAACTTGTGTGGGACAATTGGTCCATTTTCAAGCTGCATATATTTGCATAAAAATGTACACACATTCACAAACTCAGAAATATTTGCATTTCATTGATCATCCCTACATTTAAAAAGTACCAATTGCTTGGCAGCCCTGTTGGTCTATTTGGCTGCAGTAGTGTCTGTCAGATCTGTCAAGACAGGCTGCATGCTTGCTTCTGGTGTTACTCAATGTCAGAAACACCTGATTTACTGCATGATTGTTCAGGGTCTACTGCTAAAACTATTAGAGGCAGACAATGAGCAGGCAAGTGGTATTGCTTAAAGCGGACCTGAACCCCAGAACTTTCTCTCTGCTCTAAAAGATAAGCAACAGCATAATAGCCTTTAAAATAAAACTTTATTACAGCTGATAGAAATTCGTCAATAAATCTGTATTGTGTCTGCTTCCTATGTTTACCAATCAGCTTCTCTGCCATGGCAGAGGAGAAATCAAATTAAAGTGGACCTAAACTCAGAACGTCCTCTGTGCTCTAAAGATACACAACAGCATAATAACCTTTAAACAAAAAGCATTTCTTTGTTACAGTTGGTATAAATCCTAAAATAAATCTGCAAAGATTCTACTTCCTGATTCATGGACGCAGACATTGTTTACACCCTTTACTTTCAAACGGGCTTATTTGCCATAGGCAGTCATGTGACACAGGAAGAAGATCATATTACAACTAGTGATTAGACACAAATGGGGCAATTACACAGGCTAAACTCTTTAAAGTGGACCTGAACTTTTGCACAGGACCAGGGACGGATCGGGGGGGGGGGGGGGGGGGGCAGCCCCAGTTTGTTGAATTCTTAAAAATTTGGATGGGGAATGGCAGTTTAGGCGCCAAAACCTGACCTTGCCCCAGGCGCAATTTGGTCTATATCTGTCCCTGCACAGGACCCAAGGAAAACATAACAGTAATGCACCCTGTATGTATTTAGAGTTTAGCCTGTGTTTTGTGTGTAATCACTTTTGTGTGTAATCTCATTTGTGTGTAATCACTAGTTGTAATTTGATCTACCCCCGTGTCACATGACTGTCAAAGCAGATAAGCCCATTTGAAAGTACAGGCTGTACTGTTATGTTATCATTGTGTCTGTGCAATAGTTCAGGTCCACTTTAATACTTGTGATTAGTCACAGATGAGGAGGCATTATGCCGTGCATACACGGCTCGTTTTGTGCTCCGGATCGAGCTAGCGGCTCCCCGCCCGATTCCCTGCCATTGTCCGCCGGCGGGAATCGAGCGGGCGCGGGTCGAGCGGCATGATCGGGCCAGCTGAATATTATCAGCTGGTCGATACACGGTACAGAAACGTACCGTGTATCCCCAGCATAAGACAGGCTAAACTCTATAAATGCATACAGGGTGCATTTCTGTTTTCCTTATGTCCTGTTCAAAGAGTTCAAGTTCACTTTTAAAGGAAATAAATATGGCAGCCTCCATCTAGCTCTTTTTTTAGATTCCCTTTAACAGCACAGTGAACAATTTAGATCTATATATTATTGTGAGTTTTAGAATTAACCTTCTACTGCCTCAGCTGAAGTCAAAGATTTCAAATATGGCAACTGTCAATAAGCAGTTAAATCATATGTGCAAGAGTTATTACAGTCTGACATGCAGCTGACTTGGCAAAAGTTGTTTTTTTCCATTCTCTGCACTTGACTATTGAATTCTGTTATGCTTTGTCAGGTTCAGTTTTTTCTTGAACAAACAATTTTCCGGTATGCTTACATCTAAGCAAGAGAGGACGTCAGCAGTCAGCTTTGCTGGTACAGCCACATCAAACTCAGACGCTACGTAGTCGAGGAGCCCTGCCTCGATTCGGGACTCCTTCAGGCAATAGTCCAGGGCCAAGGCTGTACAGATGCAATGCTAGCTTGAAGTTCTTTTCTTATTAGGGGGAATAGGGAAGACTTCAAGGCACACGACTGAGCAGGCGATTGCCCTCGGTCTATGCTCGGAGTTGCTCCACTGGGCAGGGTACACTCAGTTACATCAAGGAGTACACATGCAGCCCCTGACTGGCTGAGTATTGTGTACACGGCTTGAGAGGGGACTAACTATGCTGAAGTCTGCATGAATAAGGTGCATAGCAGCAGGCAAGGAGGATACACATTTTATTTGAAATAGTTCCAAAAGTAATTTACATAAATTAACATACCTGCTTTGAGCACTTTCATTAGTTGGGATCTACAGAACACAGACTTCTGAACAAAAATAAATTAAATAAGGCTATCATTTTAATCTTCATTCACAAAAACATGGCCTGGAGTCAAATGGGATTTGAAAACAGTATTGTATACCCTTTCTTGTAATAGGCAAATGAGTGTGAATTAGGGGACAGTATTATTTGTATGGCCGCTAACTGAAAACATTCCCAGGGAATACATTTTCTTAACATTGAAATAACGTTACAGATGATATTTCAAAGTAGACAACATACTTAAGCTGAGTGGCTGGCATGCAGTATTTAGTGACTGAAAAAATCTGCATGCGACTTCAGCTCTGTAATGTTTTGTTTATATGGAAACGTGGTCTCCAAGGAGCATGTTTCTATGTAATCTCAGACCAAAGGGACCAGTTATCTTTACCATCATGATAATTAGGTAAAACACAGCTTGCTCTGTATCTACATGTTAATTGTAAAGTGACATTTGTTTAGAGGGAATGCTGAAAATAGAAATGTTACAGAACGGCAGGCTATGTTATTAGGGCAGACAAATTGGAGCACATAACTTCACTGAAAGCATGAAAAAAGAAAATGAATTCTACTGTTAATTGTCCCATTCACAGGGGGACTTGCTAAGTAAAGCAGTTTTAAGAACATTAAGTATGCTGGTTCACGGCCATCATTGCAAATCTGCCCACACCACATGGTGGGGAGTGGACACAAAGCCATCAGTGCAATTCTGCCCGCATTAACCTGCGTATCATGAGGGGGCACAGAGCCATCACTGCAATTCCACCAGCACCACACTGCCGATAGCAGGGGTGGGCACACAGCTATCACTACAATTCCGCCCACACTATTCTGCAGATGATGGGTGGATTTCTGATGAGACCGCCTTTGTTGCATTGCAATTTAGGTAGATTTTCTGCTATCTTTAACATTGGTATATGCACTAACGTACATAAAGGAATACTATCGATCTATGCATGTATTTGTAAATGCTGTATGTTGTAGCACACATTAGGACAACTACTAGGAGAAATGTAATTCCTCAAACAGCTGTTCCTCTCAGCTGTAAAATCCTTGGTCAGTTTTAGATACAAAATGTATCTAATACTGACAGCTCCCAGAGGGCTAGACCATGTCTCTGCATAGG
The DNA here is from genome assembly GCF_040937935.1 of Hyperolius riggenbachi. Lineage (NCBI taxonomy): Eukaryota > Metazoa > Chordata > Amphibia > Anura > Hyperoliidae > Hyperolius > Hyperolius riggenbachi. The sequence continues at coordinate 257,057,380 of NC_090648.1, forward strand.
GGAGTTGCTATCAACTCCTCAGTTTATCACCTTGCTGAAAGAATCTTATTGATATGGTGGTAAGGGGTTAAAGATTCTAGCAATGTGTGCTTATTATCTTTGCTTCTCTTGACTGATAAAGATACTAATAATGCTAATTGTAAACAGTGGTCTGCCCCTCTCAGCAGCTTGTAAAGTGGATGCAGCCTGGAGTGAATCATCATCACAAGCCGGCAGCCAGGCCACCAGTCTGAATGTAAACACAGACTAGTGTTATAGCTAGTTATATTACAGCTCATTTAGTTACCTGTTACCACCTCAGATCAGCCTATTTCTCCTCATGTCTCCTGCATGCTGTGAGTGACACAGTGAAATATATTTGTGAGATGTGTGAGAAATGAATTTTTAAGCAGGGATAGAGACCTGGGTGAATAAATAAAGTGCCCCTAGCACTAGTGGTAATGTGTACACTAATATAGAGTATTAAAAAAAAATAAAAAGTTGTTTCAATCGATAGTATTCCTTTAAAAACGGCTACCTATAATTTTTGGTACCCAAACACCAACCTAACACTAACACCTTCTCCTGTGCCCAACAATAATACTCCCTAACGTCTGCCTAACACTAACCTCTGCTTTTTGTACTTTCAGCTTTTCTACACAAGCTTCTCAGCTGGAAAAAAAACATACATGCCGAACCACCTTTTAATTCAGATACGTAATATAGGACACGTGAACAGTTTGCCAGTAGCATGTCAATTTTGTATGCTCCTACAGTTCAAAAAGCAAATTGTTTATAATGTAGCTTATTCACAATGAAATCTGTACTATCCAATTTCTGTCACTAGAGTGGCAATTATGTAAAGTGTATATGAACTATGGAAGCAATTGTTAAATAAAAGGTATTTTTATATTCTCCTTTAAAGAGGAGCCATACTATCTCAGGAAAAAAAAGCAAATATATAAGTAGATAAATACTTGCTCTACTTACATAACATATGTATTGCACTGTCCACGTTATCATTCCTGTGAATTTTATAAAGTAAAAGTAGAGAATCCTATTCTAAACAGTTTCCATATTTACTGTGGCTATTTTGAAGCCAGTCGTGATGTAATATCCGCCTTTAGTCTCCTTTGCCTGATTTGCCCGCCCTTCACTATAGAAAGTGCATTGTTTCAGCATGAGAAATATTGGCCAATCAGAGAGGAACAGAGGTGTGGGAGGGAAAAACAGGAGGGAAAGAGGCTTCAGCCAATCAGGCTGCATTAGTTAGGTCTGAGGGGAAGTAGAGAAGCAAAAAAGACAACCCAGCATGCCCTGCAACTTCTCTTTTGTGTACCAAATTTTCTGTGTACCAAATAAGAGTCATGTAAACTGGGGAATGATAATTTATCACAAGAAAAGTAATAGTGATTTTAACTTTTGGATTGCCCCCCCCCCCCCACCTTCACAGGCTCTGCTGTCCTCCCCTGAAAATAGCAGCAGGCTAGCAACAAATTGCTTGTTGCTAGCCTGCTCTTTACCCTGCAATTGTCAATCTGTGTCTCCACCTCCTCCATCAGCATTGCTCCCCGCCTCTTTCAGCTTCCTCCAATCGGAAGCTATGCCGCAACCCAGGAAGTATCCCAGGAAATACTGAGTTGGCTGATGGTGTAATGGTTAAGGGCTCTGCCTCTGACACAGGAGACCAGGGTTCAAATCTCGGCTCTGCCTGTTCAGTAAGCCAGCACTAATTCAGTAGGAGACCTTTGGCAAGTCTCCCTTACACTGCTACTGCCAATAGAGCGCGCCCTAGTGGCTGCTGCTCTGCTCTGGCGCTTTGAGTCCGCAAGGAGAAAAGCGCAATATAAATGTTATTTGTCTTGTCTTTGTCTACTTCCTGGGTCATGGCTTAGCTTCTGATTGGAGGAAGCTGAAAGAGGCGGGGAGCAATGCCAATGGAGGAGACGAGGGAGACAATGCGGGGGGGGGGGGGGGGGGTATGAGGCAGAGACGCAGGTTGACAATTGCAAGGTATATATATATATATATATATATAGGCTAGTAGCAAGCAGATTGTCGCTAGCCTGCCGCTATTTGGGAGAAGAGGGGGGCAGCAGAGCCGGGGGGGGGGGGGGGGGGGGCCTAAGAGCGCACAGTAAAGACACATAGGCATGACATTGTGCACAGGACATGCCTCTGTGTCCTATTAGCTTTAGTAAAAACCACCTCGGGTTCTCTTTAAACCAGTAGCATAACTATGCACTTACATTGTCTGACTTACCATTCCTCAGGTATCCCAACTTTGTTTATTCTCCTTGCTGTCAAAACCAATGGTTGTTCTCTGCACTGCCCCCACCCTCCTATGTTCAGTGCGGTGGTCCCAGAAAGACACTTACTGAAATGTGTTAGGCTGTGTTCCCACTAGAGCAGAAAGCGGACATTTTATAATCTGTTCTCCACTCATTGCTAAACAGTGAACTATTTTATAAATAGGAGCCGTTCACACTTGTCACTCTGCAATGGATCTGTGGGATTTGTTGCAGCAAGCGGGCCACACTTCTGTGCAATCCGCAATAATCCTGGAAGAGCAGATGCATTCCCCATATGGTCTATGGGGATAACACATCTGCCCTGGGCTCCAGCCAGACTACTGGAGTGGATACTACGCTGTTCACTTCCGCTGGCCGCACAGGATCAGGTGCAGGTAGGAACAGCCTCAGATGCAGGCACTGTCATTTTCCAAATGTGTAGGAAAGAAGTTACTGTGGCAGAGTACATTCTGCAATTCAGGCCAGCAAAGATGTAACTGGGCATTAGTGAAAATGAACCAAAGGTGAAAATAAACTGATGAGATAAACAATTGTATTTATCCTCCTACTCCTAAAAATGACTTCGATATCCCATGTTTTTATCTTAAATTTAAACATTTACAACGTAGATTGAAGGTTTTGCTGTCTCTGCTCAGTGGCAGCCTATTAAGTGTACATGAAAAATACATGAACTATTGAGCTTTTTTTTTTTTTTTTTTTTAATCTTTATCTGCACTCAGAAGTTGAATTCTGCCAGGAAAACGTATTGCTGTAATTATGCAGGAGGAGAACAGAGGCGCCAAAAGGATAAAAGGAAGCTAAATGAGCTTAAAAACCAAATTCTTGGTAAATAGAGGAGGTAGTGGTGGACTTACCTCCTCCAAGTAGACACACATTGACTATAGTAAGAGAAAAAGAGAGAACACCAAGAGCCCAATATACTGGTAAGGTATAATTGATAGAGTAATAATATTAATTTAATACTCACAAACCAGGGTTACCAAGTAGGCAACCACTGTCAAAGCAGGTGGGGAGATTGTCCTGACCCCACTCAGGATTAAAAAGTCGCTCTCTGTAGTTGAAGAAGGAAGGGTACAACCCTCCACCAAGGGTGGACTTGATGTAGATAATAGGATAACAGAGGCGCCAATAGGATAAAAAACACTAAAAGAACCTAAAAACACATCTTGGTAATAGAGGAGGCAGTGGTGGACTTCATCAGGCAATAACAGATAGGAGTAAACAGCATCTGCCAGTATCATCAACACTGAGCGCCTCTGTTATTGCCTGATGAAGAAGGTTTGTATCCCATGAAACGCGTTGCACTTTATTTGGAGTATCCAATAAAATAGTTTTGACTAAAAATCCACAGTCGTGTGTTCTGCTTGGAGGGGGTGAGTCCACCACTGCCTCCTCTATTACCAAGATGTGTTTTTAAGTTCTGTTAGTGTTTTTTATCCTATTGGCGCCTCTGTTATCCTATTGACTGTAGTAAAGACAGTCAATATATTTTATTTATGAACTCCAAATATGCAACATGTTTCGCAGGTTTGATCACGCTTCATCAGGCAATAACAACGGAGCAATAGCATATGTGGTCAGTAGAAGAGCCAGGTACCTCTACACAGAGGTGCCATATATGCTATTGCTCCGTTGTTATTGCCTGATGAAGCGGGATCAAACCTGCGAAACGCGTTGCATATTTGGAGTTCATAAATAAAATATATTGACTGTCTTTACTACAGTCGTTGTGTGTCTAAGTCCATCACTACCTCCTCCATTTACCAAGAATTTGGTTTTTAAGCTCATTTAGCTTCCTTTTAGCGCCTCTGTTCTCCTGCATAATATTGAGTCCACCCTGGGTGGAGGGTTGAACCCCCTTTTTCTCATCTACAGAGAGCGACGTCTTATTCCTGAGTGGGGTCAGGAAAATCTCCCCACCTGCCTTTACAGTGGTTGCCTAATGATAACCCTGGTTTGTGAGTATTACTATTTACTCTATCTAGTAACCATTTACCAGTACATATTACACTATTGGGGCTCTTGGTGTTCCTTGTTTGTATTGCTGTAATTAGCTTATCCGTTCTGTTTCCTATATTCCCTACAAGGTAAGGACAAGACAGGCAAAATACTACAGGTAAAACAACCCGGTTACTAATATGTGTTGACCTCTACATACACCTGTTTATTTCAGGTCACATGTTGCCTCGGGTACACTTAAAAAAAAAAAAGAAACAAACAGAACATGGCAGAGATTAGAGCAATTGAAGCAAAGTTTTGCTAAGGTTTGCTTTCAGGCTACTTACACACCAAGACGTTGTGTTTTAGGGGACGTTATGGTCGCATAACGTGCCCCTAACGCAACATATGGTGGTGTTGAAGTTGGACTCTCAAAGCAGCAGCTCCAGGTTAGTGATAGGAAGTACAGGACCTTTTTAAGGATTCGGATCATTTGAATCGGATCATTGAAAATATCCGGATCTTTGAAGCAAATCATTTGAATCATTTTACTAGGGAAGCAGACCGGGTGAAATGACTAGCAGGACAGGACTTTCCCTGCACTGTACATTCTGTATGTTCCTGTTTCTTCCAGACAGACATCCACTGTGAACCGAATCTTTCATTGTGGTGATCTGGATGATTCGACTCACAAAAAAGATCCGGATCAAATGAACGATTCGTTCATGATCCGGACAACACTACAGTCCCACCACGAGTCTCTGCAGTGCAGTGAATATTAATTAGCCATGTGGCTGGCTGCGGAGGAGGAGGAGGGGAGACCTCCTCCTCCAACATTACTGAGCATGTGCAAGCAGTGTAACGCTGCTTAGCCCAGTATAACATACAGCATGCAGCACTTTGTTTAAACGTGCTGCGTTACTATCTAACGCAACGTGTGCACTGAACAGCACAATTGACTTTACAGTGCTGTGAGTTGGGCTGCATTACTGGCTGCTGTAACGTGGGACTTTAACGTTCCACTGTGAAACCAGCCTCAGAGTAAATACAGATTAGCAAAATTATTATTATGCATTTATGTAGCACTGACAATTTCCACAGCGGTTCAGAGCGCAATAAGCAATTTATATTACTAATGCCTCCTCAGAGTGCACTTTAAGGCCTGGAGCCCACTAGCAGCGATAGATGGCATTTGGCAAAGCTCTGCAACAGCGGAACCATATGGGAGTGGTTCCATTGCAGTGTTGCGATAGTGGAGCTTGCAACACTGCTGCATTTTTAGAGCGATCGCATTGAGGCTGGCAGCACACTAGGCTGTGCGTGAAAGGTTGTGCTTTGCTGCATATGCGTTTGTCATAATGAAGTGCATTTGGCACGTGTTTTGCACATATGTTTAGTGAGGGCCCATTCACACTTACGTTTGCAAAACGCCGGCGTTTTGCAGGCGTGACTTTCCCACAATTTCACGTGGAAAAGTCACTGAACACTGCAGCGATTTTTCCGTGATCGCGTTTTGTGCTTCTATAGCACTGAGACGCGATCACCGGGAAATCGCCTGCACCATCGTTTGAGTTTCAAGTTTTTGGGTGATTTGCGCAAATCGCCAAAGTAAGAACGGGCTCATAGACTTTTATCACACTAGCGCTTTAAAAAGTGCTAGCGTTTGAGCATTTTGCCACAATCGCCGGCAAACCCTCAAGTGTGAATGTGCCCTAAGTGTGGTTTTTTGAGTTTTGTATGCATTTCTGATATGCGGTTTATGAACATTTTTTGGAATGTGGCCAGCATAAGCACACATTTTTTATGCCCTCTCTGGCTCATCACAACAAAGTCAACAAGAAGCAGAAATACACAAATATACAATACATTTATTCAAAACACATAAAATGCAATAAAAAGCTATACCTCTGCTTCACCATTGACATACATTATGTGTGATTTACATGTGTGCATGTTGGAAAAATACGCAGCAAGGTCTTGGTTTCAAAAATGCACATTGCAGAACGCAAACAAATGCTTTTTTTTTTTTTGCAGCCCATTAAGTAAAGTTACTTTATGCGTGTTAACGCTAGCATTCCTGCCTAGTGTGTTCCTACCTTGAAGAGATACAGGGGCAAATTGTGTTTGCTCTGCGAATTGCACAATATTTTGAAATCTTTCAATGATGAAAATACTGGAATCTTAATTTGAGAACCTTTGTATTGTTATTTCAGATGATGACACCATTTACTGAACAGAAGGAAAGATCTCTCTAACTTGTACAACAGCAATAAAACCTTAATTGGGTGTAACCATCTCTTCCTATTAAAAAAATAAAAACTAGAAATGAAGTAGTGGGAGACAAGGCAATGGAGGTAGGCACTGCAAGCAATCCGGTTTATTCAATATATAGGTAGCAATCAGCGACATATAAAAGTGCTGTCCAGTGCAACAAGAAACAGTAGGTGCACATTTTTATTTATTTATTTTTTGTTAAAAATGTACTATTTAACATAAGGTGCACATACCGGTCCTGGTGGGCAGTAATTGGGTGGTGGGTGCTGGGCAAAGCTGCCTGACGGCCGTCAGGTGGCTTTGCCCAGTACCCACTGACTGCCCACCGGGACCGCTATGTGCACCTTATGTTTCTTGTTGCACTGGACAGCACTTTTATATGTCACTGATTGCTTGCAGTGCCGACCTCCAGTGCCTGGTCTCCTACTACTGCATTGTATCCAGTGTTCTCCTCAGGCTCTTTTAGCCGGGTGCTCCACCCGGCTAGTTTTGCTGAGCACCCGGCTGTCATCGGCTCACCTCCTCCTCTATTGTAAGCAGAGTTGTGCAGAAAAGTGCCGGCCTTACATTCTCTCATCTCACCCCAGCGGCTATTTTTTCATGACACCCGGCTGGAAAAAATTTCTGGGGAGAACACCTCTGTGGTCTGAGCACCCCAGCTTGGTCTTTTGGCTGACCAGCCAGCTCCGAGTGGTAGAACTGCAACCCTCTTCAAGTACACAGCAGTGCCAACGCTTGGTTTCCCACTCCTTACCTTTTAAAAATCGAAATCAAGCCTTGGGACCCACTACATCGTGAGTTACTGTAACATAGGAGTGTGTGGCTAAACTTACAGAAAAACAAATACTGCAATAGCTTAAGAATAACATTGCAGAGCAGAAAATATGAAATGACGTAGCATAAAACTAAAAAAAAAAAAATGTAAAAATAAAAAATGTCTGGACAAGGAAGATTTAACAGGGCATATAAAAATCATGGTTTATTGGGATTGATTAGCAACACAGCTTTACAGGAGAAACTCAAGGTCCCCATTAAGAATGTCACCATCTTGTTTTCTACTATATCAAACAGCGATGATGTCAGTACGGTCTTCATTTTGTCAGCACGTCTTTACAATTAAGAATCATTTTTCTACCAAGTACTTCATTTAAATAAAATAAAAAATCATTAAAAAGGCACAAAGAATTCAGTTTTATATTCAGGAATCATTAAATCACCATGAGTTCATTCCATATAGTGAAGTACAAAAACTTTAATGAAGAAGGTAACAAGTACAATTAATTTATACATGGTCTGGACAACACAAAGTTACTGGTGAAGTTCAGGTAAATCTGAAGCAATACAACTTTCATGAGAGTCTAAAAGTGAAGCCAGCAGTCATCTCACAGTGAGGTAAAACTGTCTCTACGCAGGATTTCTAGTGCGTATGAGTTAGAATGTCTGAAAATCTCAGGGTTTTACTTTTTTTGTTTTTTTATTTCAACTTCTCTTCAAACCCATCCAAAAAATGTAAAATTAGCAGGATTTTTTTTCTTTTTTTTTTTTTTGCATTTCCTACAGCATTATAACAATCAGGAGGTTTACAATGGTGAAGGAATGATAAGATTTTAAGACAAGAGTGACAGTGAGGCATTTACAAAGACAGCATCACAAAGCCACATGTTGAAACATAATATCATGGAACATTATCTGGCTGAATGTTTCAATGGAAAGGCTGGGGTGGACTAAAACATGGTACATAGGTAGAATCGGATTGATGCCAGACTGACTCATCTATACATAGTACTGCCATGGTCAGCATGCCAAGAATAGGAATGTTCCCAAAAAAATAAAAGGTCATCAATCGCAAATCTTTTTTTTTTTTTCAATTGCATTTTGATAGCCAAAAGAAAGAGAAAAAAAATGTTCTGGACGAACACCTGCAAAAAATCTATTTACAAATAAAAGATTTGTTGATTTTAAAATGTATAAAAATGCAATTTTGGCACCACCCATAAGGCAATGCACAAGATAACTATTAGATAATAAAAATGCACAGTGAAGGCTCAGGCCTACAAGGATGATTCTGTGTCACATGCCCCAGGGTTGTGCAACTGTAAAAGGTGTTCAGACTTCATTATGCTTAATTATATATATTTATCTTACAGGCTTGCAAGGAAACATTGCAGAACACAGAATAAGGCAGCATGCATGCTTAAAAGGGAAAAATAAAATATACAATATTTCTTTAAATAACCTAACCAGAAGAGGAAAGAGAAAATGTGTCCTCTAAGAGCATTTCATAAAACAGAAGAGTTTTCTTAGAACAAATTATTAAAATATTCTGTTCAATGTCTGTACAAATAACATTCCTACAATTACAGTATACATACAATCAAGATACCTTCTCCATTGTGTGGCCTTGTAGCAGTTAAATTTTTTGTTTTGAAAATTTACAAGACATGAACATAAATAAAGCTAATAAAACTGGCAAGTACAGTACTGGTCCGCCGTTCATTAAGAGTCTTAAACCACTCCAAGAGCCATCGAGCTATAACAGGGTGAAGTCAAATGCAATCTGAAAAGATATATAAAAAAAGAAGAGGCCAAGTCAATACACAACAGCCCATGGCCCATGGTTCCGCCTTTCTTTACCTACAACTCACACTACTGTCATGCAGCCAGAGCCAGGGGCGTAGCAATAGGGGGTGCAGCGGTAGCGACCGCATCGGGGCCCTTGGGACAGAGGGGCCCCGAATGGCCCTCCCTCAACTACAGTATTATCTCTATATTGGTCCTGTGCTCATAATAATCATTTATATAGATACTTTGAATAGTGGTAATCATTAACAAACTATTCCCCATCCCCTTCTTGCACCTCTGACATTGTAGTTGCTATTGGCAGCTTTTAGTGCGCCGCTTCAATTGCTATGTATAGAGTGCATGGGGGGCCCCATTGTAAAACTTGCATCGGGGCCCACAGCTCCTTAGCTACGCCACTGGCCAGAGCTCAGGTGTGGCTGGAAATACTACCCACTCAAGGGGCTGCCAGCCTCTGCATGTGATCTCTTCTGACAATGAAGGGATATACATATACACACACACATACATACATATTTCCATATTTCAAATCTACATTACAATTTAGACCAGTATAAAACAGAAGTGGCAGATCTGCTTAATGTTTTATTAACCTGGTTAGTGGTAACCCCAAGTCAGACTCTAGGTAGCCACCGGGAGGTATATGCAGAACCTATGCTCGGCGGGCGTTTAACTCACCTCTCCCGGGATCCAGACGCTGGCAGCCATTCATCTTCCGGTCCTCCGGGGCTCTCGAAGACTGTGGCGAGATCACTGTTTGATGCATGATGTCAGACTGCGATCTCAGTATAGGGGTAGAGCATCACTCGGTGGACAGAGGGAGAATTGCAGCGCTGTATCCAGGGAAAGTAAAGTGCAGGGCTGCCACAGATCTATCTAGCAGTATGATTTTTTTTCTGCTTTTAGGGTCTAAAAGCTTGTGAAAAAAATTGCACGGCTTTTATACTCTAAAATCTAGACATAACCATACCACTAGGGAGGTTAAAAAAAGACTACTTTTTGTTTTTGTTCCAGAACATAGTACCCAATACCAAGCAATAAACATTGTGATAGGATATACTCGGAGTCAAGATACTGGGAAAAGAATAGAACGATCAGGCATCAATAGAAAAAAACAAAAAAAACGAACAAAATTATAAGATAAAAACAGAAGAATGCTGCAATATTAAAAAAACAACAAAAAAAAAACACAAAAAAAATAAACCTCCACAATTTGCCCACTGAGATTTCTTACCATGTAATGACATATTTTAGAAAAGGCCACAGTCTTTGAGATTGTTTTTAATGATGACATCAGTTACTGCATCAAATACAAACTGCACGTTCTTCGTATCTGTTGCACAGGTAAAATGGGTATAGATTTCCTTTGTGTCCTTTCTTTTGTTAAGGTCTTCAAACTGACACTGTATATACGCAGCAGCCTCTTCGTAAGTGTTTGAACCTTAGTAAGGAAAAAACAAAATATGTAAGTGCAGGAATTAGAGGAACATGAGGTAAATTTCAGTAATATATAAATAACACCATAGGGTTGAATGTACATTTTCTGGTTAATACAAATTGCTCCCATGAATGAAGATTAGACATAATGTAGCAAATGGACATAGTGGCTTGAATGCTCACATCCCTGGTTTGACTTCCAGCCTGGACAGAGGTTACCATAGTTTCTATTTCTGTCCCTCTATGAAAGTTTCCTTGGTATTCTGCTTTTTTTTTACGCATCTCATAGTGGGTTAAAAGAGAACCTGAAGCAAGGGGACTATGAAGGCAGCTATAATTACTTCCTTTCAAACAATACCAGTTGCCTGGCAGTCCTAACTAATCTATTTGGCTGCAGCAATGTCTAAATCACACACCTGAACCAATCAGGGAGCTAATCATGCCAGAAACATCTGCATGCTTGAATGTAAATTAGGGAGAGGAAAGATTGTACATTGAGCAAACACTGACTAAATCATTTATACATATTTATTGTAAAAATGACGCACTTTTTTATTACATTATTTTGACTGGAGTTCCTCTTTAAGGCAGGGAAAAATATAACCATTGAAACTCATGTGGAGTAAGCTTTTCCTTATTTATTTCCAAACAAAACCAGACCGCAAAAATTTCTAGACCCAGGGATATTATTGCAATTAACAACTTGCTTTCTTTGGATAAATTAAAAAGTATGCAACACAAAATAACATGTTCTTCTGCTACCTGCAGATCAATCATCCATTTTAGACTCCTACTACTATAAAACAAAATAGAACATCTATCGTAACAGGAAACCTTATAAAGTTCCCTTTGTAAAAATAATCAGCAACGTGATCTAGACCAGTGTTTCTCAACATTTTATTAGTATGTACCCCTGTTTAAACCCTGTACTCACCACGTACCCCCTAGTATAGTAAACATTATCGCAAGTACCCCTTGACAAATGTATGTATCATATTACATGATAATTGGTTCTAAACAATTTCCAAGCATTTACTATTGCTTTTATTTAGCTAAAATACTAATTTGGTGTTGTTTAAATGGGATTTATCATTTTCTAAAACTCTAAATTTGTTATTCTTGGTTAAGTATAGCAAGTCTGAGTACCCCCTGGAACCATCAGAAGTACCCCCTGGGGTACGCGTACCGCACGTTGAGAACCTAGGATCTAGACAACCCTACAGCAAGCATGGAGCTGGCAGCAAACGGGCATTTCCAGCTACAGAGCAATTTTGAATGTCCAGCACCTTCCCACACTGTTGAACAGTAATTGTCAATGAGATGCAAATAATTTTGACTTGCATGCACATTTCATGCAGCTTGAAATCAGACCAACCAGATTTACTACCTGCTGAAACTGAATGGCCCAGTTTCAAGCTGCATACAGTTTTTTTTTTAATCCGTGTGAGAGTTGATTTGCTTCTTGCTAACCAGCTTCACTGGAGAGTAACTTTTTGTGGCCCGCACTGCAACTCGGCAGATTCTTATTGTAACAGTGTGGTGTAGCTAAAAGTACAGGGCACAAAGAGTCAATCTGTTTGAAAAGTGAGGGAGCAGACTGGACTGCTTTCCCTCCTGTAAAGCTACAGGACTCAAGCCTCATACACATGGGGGCATTTTTGTTGCCTGGCAGGCATTGGTTTCGATCCCCTGGGCAACAGTGCAATGTTGTATAAATACATCAGTAGCCACCAGGCTAGCGATGGTCTGCAGCTGTAGAGGGGGACGGAGGGACAAGTGACGGAGTAGTTTACCCTGGGTGGGGGAGTGGGGAGAACAATGAGATTGTGCGGTGCTTGGGTGTCGGATGGCTCTGTACACAAGCCAGTATCTGTCAAGATTCTCGGCCAAGGCGATGTTTGTCTGCCATCCATCTGGCCGAGTTCAAACCAGCATGCGTACATAGCTTCAGTCATCAAGGAATTTTAATAAGATTTATTGCAAAAATACAGACGTGCTATTCCCAAAACATGCAGTGCTAATCAATTCACATTTACCATCGTGCAAAAATGAAAAATATAGGAGGTTGGCCTGGGGCTTAAAACGTACCTGCATATTCAGGGTAGCAGATTGTTAAAGGACTCCTCTTGATTTTCTCCTCAAACAGATCCTTCTTATTTAGGAAAAGAATAATGGAGGTGTCTGTAAACCACTTATTATTGCAGATGCTGTCAAATAATTTCATGCTTTCATGCATTCGGTTCTGAAAAGGGAAGAACAGATGTCAATTTAGGAGGACATAAGTCTCAGAAACGCACAGCGCCATATCTAGTATATGTCAGGAGGTAAACTTTTACTCATTGCATAATTGTGTTCCTTTCACATAGTTTATAGGGCGTTCCTCAAGCCAAATACTTTTTTTTGTTTTGTTTTAATAATCTAATTCGCTATAAACTAAACAAGCCTCGCCCACAGCTTTTCCAGCGGCACTGTAGCAAGGGCTTATGGGAGATCAGTCTGGGCAGGAGGAGGTTACTAGCCAGAGATTTCAGAGGCAGAGGGGAGGAGGAGAGGGGGGTGAATTTGTCACGGGCTGAGGGCTGGAGATGCTATCAGCTTGCCAGTGTGTAATGTGACAAACAGAACAGGTCTGCCCTCATTGCATCCCAGAAATAAATAATCAAACTGTTGAATCGGTTTGCAGCTAGATTTTCTGTGTAAACTATCTAAACTTTAGATTAGATAGACAGACAAGTTACTTGTTATAGTTTTTAATCTCGGATCTGTTTTAAATAACAGTAAAGAGGACATTTATAATAAGATATATTTTGAGCTGATTGACACATTTTTAAATTTATCACCACTATGCAAAAAATAATAAGTAGCTTTTGCCAGGGAGAGTTGTTGTCTTTTTTTCACCTAAGGAACATTACAAATATTAAGCACCCTTATCACATCATGGCTGGACTATTGCAATGCCCTCTGTAAAGGACTTCAAAATAAAGACCCGCACTGCCCACAGTTAGTAGAGAATGCTATCACAAAGCTGTTAACATACCAACCCCACCACTGCTACATAACACCTATCCTTTGCTCACTACAATGGCTCCCCATAAAACGGAGAATCTTCTTCAAAATTGTCATGGTAACATCTCTACACAATCTAGGCCTCAGATATCAGAAGAATAATGTGTTGCAACTGTCTCACCTCCCACATCCTCAGATAAACAGTATCTTATATCTTGACCACCCACGAGTCCAACTCAAAACGTTTGGAGCCGGAGCTTTGTCATGCTGGGAATACACCATGAGATATTTGGCAGATGGTCCGATAGATCATTTCCAACAGGTCCAATCCATTTCCGATCGTTATTCTGATTGTTTTTTTCATAGAAGTGAATGGAAATTGATAAGAAAAACGACCGGACAGTAAATCTGCTGAAAAATCTTATCGTGTATCCCCAGCATCTTGCTGTCCCTACCCTTTGGAATGCTTTGCCACACCTAATAGAGACAACTCCAATCCTGGAGGTGTTTACAATACATCACAACTGCAAATATGTTACGATACTAAATAAGCTAATTGTCTTTGCAGCGGTCATGTCTTGACTCAGAGACTAGAGAGTCTTTTCAGTTATAAAGTAGAATTTGTTAAAATAGTAAATGTTGCACTAAATGCTGAACCACACGACATTTCAGAGGTATGTGGAACTGCAGTCCAAGCTACTGTCCGTTACAGTCTATTCATACTAGTTGTATTGATTTTCTATGCATATAATTAATGCATAGCAATGTACGACCTCTAGCCCATAATTATGAATATTAATTTTTAAACAATGTTATTAGAGCTATAGCAGACAAGTTACTCTGTAGCAGAGATATACAAATACAACTATGCAGCCACTAGTTGCTGCTAGTGTAATCGCAATTATTAACTTAACATTACTGAACACAACTAATGCAAAACAGGAAATTTGCATTTCCTATAAGTCTAACCTTAATGATGACCACCATGGCCTCAATTCACGGAGCATTATCAAACGTTTATCAAACACTTTATCAAACGTTTGATAATTTACCTCATGGGTAAAATCTCATTTTGAATTCACTAAGGTGTTGTATATTTGTTGAACGTTTTATCGGTAAAACATTTGATAAATATATAACACCTTAGTGAATTTAAAATGAGATTTTACCCATGAGGTAAATTGTCAAATGTTTGATAAAGTGTTTGATAAACGTTTGATAATGCTCCGTGAATTGAGGCCCATGTCATACTTCAAAGAATGTATGTGAAAAAAGTACTGTTATACAACTAGCTGGGAGAAGTACAAACATTAAAAAAAAAAAAAAAAAAAGTTTTTATTTAGTTTTGACAGAGCATGAAATGGTTAGAACCTGTGTTAAACATACGTTCCTGTTAAGGAGATCCGCACCACACACAAACACTCCCTGTGTTAGCACTGTTTACAGGAAGTGATTAAATGGGGTTACAAAAGTTCTTTCCCACACTACTAGTAATGATTCCTTACTTATCACTGAAGAGATTCAGTCACTTCCTACCAGCAACAGGAAGTGAGGGGAATTCGCAGACACAAACATAAGAGAGGTTTTAATGCCTTCCCACTCCACACAAAAGTACAGTAAATGAAGTATCTTGACTGGAGGTCTACTTATAAGTCCTATCATTTTGATGCCAGTAATCACACAAGCAAAATAGTGACTTAAAATAGAAACTAACTTCTCTAAACAGGCATTGCACAAACCACAATATACAGTATTACTATGAGGTGGTTTACACAAGGTCGCAGGAAATATGCTCAACAGTATAAGAAAATACATGAATTGAACATATCTGAAGACTTTGTGCCAAAGTTAAACATTAGATACTTATCCAGATTATCACCTTGAGCATATCTAAGCTGCATACTTACCATTTCTTCATCTTCCGCCAGAACCAAGTCGTAATCACTCAGTGCCACACAGAAAATGATTGCTGTAACTCCCTCAAAGCAATGAATCCACTTTTTTCTTTCAGATCTTTGACCGCCTACATCAAACATCCTGAAAGAGAAATGCAAGAATAAAGATGTCAAATCAATTCCAGAGCATACTAGTTATCAGGCTCTAAACCTAAATAACTGGCTAATAAAGTAGAACCTTAGCATTTCTTCTGTAGTTCAGTAAAGAGCAGGGAATTATCTCAGGTCAATGCTATTTCTCCTCACCTTATGTTCAATTGCCAACAGCAAGAAATCGCAGTACAAACATTTTAGTAGCGTGGAGAAACAATGACACTACTTGTTGCCCCTGGACAGATCACGTAGCTTCCTTTGGTTTCACAAGGACAAGAAGCAAGGAGAATCTCTCCAATAGCCTAGAGACAAATACCACTCATATCCAAACAGAAAAGATTTGGTTACTATAAAGTTTACTACAAGCCTAGAACTACTTGCAGTCATTCACTTATAAAGTATAGCTGAGGCAGATTGAAACAAAAAAAGATAGATACTTTCCTACGAAGAGGATCCAAAGGCTTCCTATGCCCACCTTCCCCCCATGTTGTAGCGCAGACCTTTGGAACATATCCGACAAGAGCCATGTATGAACATGGACATACTGTGCCAATATGGCCATGCCTGCACAGCAAGCCAAAGCCACTAATCCAGGAGCAGCACCATGTTACTGTGCAGGTGCTGTCATATTTGCATGGGTTCAGCACAGATGCGCTCCTGTATGAAGAGGATGGTGGTCACTAACTTCAAGAGGGCCCTGGGCGGAGGCAGCGCTCTCAAGGAGGACACAGGAAGCCTATGAGGATTCAAGAAGGTAAGTATCTTTTTGTTAACACCCGCCTCCAGTTCTATTTAAGAGCTGGTTTGAACCAAATGTGCTGCGTTAGTGCATCCATTGTCGCACATATTCCAGTGCCTTTATCAATGTAGCAACACTGATCTGGGTGGCAACTAAGATGCTGCTGCAGTGCATTCAGTGAAGACCTTTCCTGAATTACTTTTGTATAATTTTTAAAATACGGATCAGAAACTAAGAAGCACATTTTAAAAATGGACATGTCAGCAGTAAATTGCTAATTCAAATACTTAAATAGGACCTTTCCCATTTGCCCATTTTGTTATTATTTATTTTATTTATTTAAGTCATCGTTTTGTCTGCGATTTAGGAAACCATAATCAACGTGTCAATGAAACCAGTTAATAGCGATGGTAGTAACAGCAATCCTTGGTCATGGAATAAAACCGCTGATACATCAGTTCTAGCTTTTGGGATCAATAACACTATAGTTAAACAAAAATATGAGCAGTTGTAATGGGCAGTAAGAGCTGTACTTCTTCAGCAATGCAAGTACAAGGTCCACAAAAACTACAATCAGTCAAGCAGATGCTTTAGCATTTTATGTCCATGCAGATTAATGCACTGATGACAGGTCCACCTGTAGCAGTACACTGTAGTTACATCAGAGAAAGCAGATATAGCTAATGAAGCAGAAGAAAACTGTTCTAAAAGTAGACTAAATCACTACATTTAAACAATAAAAGTCATACTTCCAGGGTGGAGAATGTTAGGCTGAGGAAGAAAAATAAAGAGTGACTACAGCACAGTTGCACAATAACAAAACAATATTACACAAAAATCGCAATCAAAAAAAGTATTTGCCATCTGGAAAGGTAAGCCATAACAAACACACAGGTCTCTACATGCAAGATGAAAGTACAGCTCTAAACATGTGCGGGTCTCAACATATCCTTGTGCCATGATGACTACGCATGTCACTGTAGTGTTATTGCTGAACTGGTTTTCTATGACTGCAGTGAGAACTGCCTGTGGGTCTAATATGAGCGATTATAGCTCAAGATACTCTCGAGTAGAGATGGACAAGGAGATGCAAATAACACTGACTTTCACACCAGCAGGGTGCATACAGCAGAATCCCCGTTATCCGGAATTCAGACAACTGGGAGTCTCAACACTGGCCAGTGATTTCTGGCAGCCTCCCTGTACCTCCCTGTGGCAGCTTTCCGGTATGGTGCACAGAAGCTGGCATGTCACCTGACCCGATGCGGGTAATGTGACTTGCCGACTTGCGTGCACGGAGGCACCAGAAAGCTGTTAGGAGCCCGCAAAGAAGTATGGAGACTGCCAGACATCGCTGGAGGCGCGGTAAGTATTTGCAGGGAGAGATTTGTGCTTTTTTTAGCTGGTTCCTAAAGCAATCGGCAAGCACATGTATCTGGCATTGGGTGATCCCCGCTGGTGCCGGATACTGGGGACTATACTGTATTGGGATTGGGACAATGTAATGCATTCCTTGACCGCTTTAATTGGCCCAATTCCAAGCAGCATAAATTTGCATGCCAACCAGCGATATATGTATCTCATTGACCATTTACTACTCAGGAGCAGCATATATGAGCAAATTAGTCTGCTAACTGGAAGCCTGGGAGCAGCACATAAACTAATCATCAAATTGCACTGAAAATATTCACTTATAAAAGTAGTACATTTGTGATACTGTGGCAAGGATCTCACCTGTCCTCTTCACATTTGTTATTCTGCACTGAGGGGAATGCATTCACATGGACATCCTATGGAAGTCTACAGCCAGTTCACATTATCTTCGGTTTTTATGGTAATGGTTTAAAACGGTGTGCGTTTCCCTCTCCATGCCTATTAGCGAGCTATCAGCGTGAACATAAAACTGTGGACATGGTAAACTGCCCACTCGAGGATACAGCAGCATGTCTACAGTCATGTATACACTGAATTAATATTGCTGGAAACTACTGATGAACGATTAATCTTTCAGGTTTCGTCTATATAAATCATAAGCACAAACAACAGCTTAGGGGAACGATAAATGAAAGATCCCCAATGGTGCTCGGGTATTTTGAACAACAAACCTGAGGGATAATTTTGGCAGATAATCATTCATCATTAGGTTAATAAAAGACACTGGTAGAGGTAGAGTTAGTGTGTAAGAATAGGATTAGGTTTAGTGTTAAATATTGGTTGATTATTTTGGTAGAGGAGGTGGCGGTAGGTTATGCATCAGTAGAGGGAGGGCTCAGGTGAGAATAGGATTAGGTTGAGTGTTATATATTGGTGGATTATGTGGGTAGAGTGGGTGGGAGTAGGTTAGGCATTAGTAGAGTGAGGGCTCATGTGAGAATAGGGTTAGGTTAAGCAATGCCAATGTCCAATAATAGAATATCAGTAATTTTACCAACATTCTACTAGCGGCCATCTCCGGTGCCCAAATTAGCGTGGCACCCTTTTTACATGTGCACCTTATCCTCTGCCTCCAATACTTGAAGCCTTTTAGCCAGAATAACTATTGCACTCAAGTGTTGTGACCACAATAACTACAAGCTTGCTTTAGGAGAGAGTCTGTCAGACACTACTGATGCTAGGAAGATCAGCAGGACAGCCAGGAAACTCATTGTTTAAAATGTAATAATTATGGCAGTCTCCAGATTACTCTTCCAGGGTCAGTGATGTATATCTCCAGCAGGGTTTATTCTTATCCAGTTCCTCCATACTCAGTGTGTAAACAAAGCACTTAACCCTTTCCACACCCTCCCCATTGTCTCATAAAAAGCAGTCAAAAATTGTTTCTTATTAAAAAAGGCACAACAACAGGGGTGTAAACAACAGTGCCCCCCCCCCCCCCCCGCGAAACAAATTATGGGGCCCCATGATGTTACATTTTCCCTCCCGCATATGTGGCCAGTCATATACACAGCACCATCTTTACCACCTTCATGGTAAAGCAGCATATATTTACCTGCTTCAGTGCTGTGTTGGGTTGTCCTCTTTCTACCAGCAGCCACTCATTCTATGCTACATACCATACTCCTGATCACCTGAAATGCAGCAGGAGCTGGCAGCATGCAAGCATAGAGCTTGCAGCTGCGTGAGAAGAAGACCTGATGCAGAGCTTGAACAGTAAAATGTACGCTGTTCCAAAACAAACAACATTTTTCTTGCGTTTTTCTCCTGGCGGACTCAAAGCGCTGGAGCTGCAGCCACTAGGGTGCGCTCAGTAGGCAGCAGTTCTAAGGGAGCCTAGCCCAAGGACTCCTTGCAGAATATGTGCTGGTTTACTGAACAGGAAGAGTTGAGATTTCAGGTCTCCTGCGTCAGAGCCCTTAAACCAATACACTATCCAGCCACTATAAACACTATACTGATAATAATTTCAGCATGGTCACTGATAAGTTCACCTCCCCCCTCCCCCCCCCCCCAAAAAAAAAAAAACAAAGCACCTACAGATATTCTTCATGTTGCATCAAATGTTTGTGTCAAAACAAGCTGTTTCAAAACTGACAACCCGGCTCCTGGAATTAGTCCGCCTTGTCCTTAAAAGAGCTTTATACATGATAAATAAGGTCACTTGAATCCATGCAACACACACAGCAAGCTCACACACAAAAAATAAAAACCTTGAGAATTAATCCACATACAGCGCAACTAAGCACAGTGTGCACAGACTATTAATCACGTGAACAGCTCTGCTAAAAATAATATTAAATGCTCTTGCCACAAAAGCAGACATGCTAGGGATACAGATCTTGTGGAACCAATTCAAAATCAAATCATATTGAATGGAAATGTATTTATACACTGTACAAAACACTGCTATTATACACTAAAAACAAAACAAAAATAATAAAGACTTACTTGAAATGAAGGTCTTTGAATGTAAAATGTGTTTCCACTATACCGGTAGTTTTTACTCTAGTCCTGAGAACATCCTGCTGAGTGGGTATGTAACTGTTCTGCGCTATTCTGTCCAAATCATTGAGGTAACTGCAAAAAAGAAAATAATAATCATTGACATGTCAAGATAAATACAAAGGAGATGAAAATCCTTCCAAACAGAAATGTCTACTTTACAAGAGACTTCTAAAGAGGTACTTCCATAGTACATACAGTGCATAGGTGAGTGAATTCTTTTTTTTCTCTTTTCCTTCAGCATTTGAATTGACAGAACAAACAGCAGGAGAACAGAACATCTGATATACTGCTATTCTCAAGGCAGTGATTCAATAATGTAAGGGAAAGTTATACTCAAACTATCTGATCAAGGTGAAGATCACAGGAAGTAAATGGTGCAATGTTTTTTTCTCCATGTCAAACTCCAAGCACAGTTTATTTATCAGTAACCAAAGCCCCATACACAAGCTAGATGAAACTCAGCTAATAACCATTGTCTCTGCCAATAATCGTGTGTGTGTGTGTGTGTGTGTGTGTGTGTGTGTGTGTGTGTGTGTGTGTGTGTGTGTGTGTGTGTGTGTGTGTGTGTGTGTGTGTGTGTGTGTGTGTGTGTGTGTGTGTGTGTGTGTGTGTAACACAACAGGTTACTAGCCTGTAGGCCCTGCAATGTCACCCGAGGGATTGTGTACCAATCCTCGCCAGGCGACATGCCTCGTACTTGTGTATGAGGCTGGAATCATGTTACAGCTTCATCCAGAAGTGGATTGATGCATGTCATACTAGCATAGAACTAGGCAATTTTCATCAGTAAAGGAGGACAGGGCAATAAAATGTTCAATGTATTGGTTTGCATATTAGTCAGTTACCCTCGAAACAAAAGGCTTAGCAGTTACCGTTCTTTCGCACCCTAAGACACAGTTAGGTTTAAAGGACAAAAACCAGGAGAAAATAAACCTGGTGCGTCCATACTGCAGGGGCATCTTGTGGAGCCATTGCCCCCCCAGCTGTTCAGCCAAAGTAACACCCCCCAAGCCTTCACCAACATAAAGCAATGAGCAATTCACTCTGGCTATAGGGTCAGGAGAGCTTATACACCAATGACCCCTGTACAGTTACACACAAAGTTACTATAATCTCATATAGTGTTGCCTTCAAGGGGTAAAAGCAATTAAGATTCCCAGAGCTCAGGACTGCAGCAAAACAGCCCTGCCTTCTCCCTCCAAATAGGCAAAGGCCATGGGTGACGTCCGTCCGTGTTGCTCTGCGTTGGTGGAGTATGCAGGCATTGATTTACTCCATAGGGGTGCTACAGAGGAGAGACAAAAAGCGGTCAACCTCTGTAAAAAAGCCACTGGTGGATCGGTGCTCACAGCCGTAATCTCTTTTCATCTCACTTGAGCATCGGAATCTTAACTGCTTTCACCCCTCAGAGTGTGCCAGTTTGCCACGGGGACCGCTATGTGGGGGCAGACACCTGGCTCTGGGCCCGAATCTTGTACTATTCTGACCATAAGACGCACTGATGGCCCTGCCCCCTCCCTTTGGTAGGGAAAAAGTGTGTCTTATGGTCAAGACAGTACCTACTGGTTATTCACTACTCATGTTTCTGCAAAAAAAAGTCAAAAAGGTTAGAGAGGTGTTCCTCTTTTTACCCAAAACTGGACTTTAAAGCGGAATACAACCCTGCAATTCAATTTTGCTCTAAAACATTACTTACAGCATATTATATGCAACCAGCATTTTTTTTACTAGATCAGCATTGGAAGAGTTACACACAGAGTTTTAAAGTTCTGTGGAGAGAGCTGCTCCCGGCAGCCGACGTTTAAATCGATACATTTCAGTAAACAAAATGTAGCAAGTGG
This sequence comes from Hyperolius riggenbachi, assembly GCF_040937935.1. Lineage (NCBI taxonomy): Eukaryota > Metazoa > Chordata > Amphibia > Anura > Hyperoliidae > Hyperolius > Hyperolius riggenbachi. The sequence continues at coordinate 257,079,476 of NC_090648.1, forward strand.
TGAATGTTACACACTCTTTGGCTGTCCTCCAGCTCCTGCAGTCAGAGAGAGTGAGTCACATTCCACAGTTGTTACACTTTGTTTTGCTGAAATGTACCTATGTAAGCTTCGGATGCGGCAGCAGTTCTCTCCAGGAACTTTAAAGCTGTGTGTTTAACCCTTCCAATGCTGGTCTAGTAAAAAAAAAAATGCTGGTTGCATATAATATGCTGTAAATAATGTTTTAGAGCAAAGTTGAAATGCAGGGTTATATTCCGCTTTAAAGCAAAAGCTGTATTGGACTTCATCACTAAAAGCCACAGTAAATAACTTTATTTCAAAAGCATTCACGGGTCGCCCTGAGACCAGGACACCAGCACGGCCACGCCACCGTCAATGGAGGGCCTGATGCTGCCCCATCGCAGCCACAGAGGAGGTGATGCTGCCCTCTTCCCAGTGGAGCTGGCTGCTGCATCTGGGCATCAGTGTCCTGCCACCACCAAAGGTAACCCCCCCCTGGCCTGTCCACCACTGCTACCCAGCCGGGGTGGCCCCTGGCCCCACGTCCACCATTGCTGCCCAGCAAAGGTGCCCCCTGGTCCCACAGGGCCCCCACTGTGTCTCTACCCTCATTACCCAGCCGTGCGGACTTGAAATCAGGAGCGCTATTCCTCGGGCAACCTGGTCCGAGTGAACTCTGCTGTCCGCCTCCATCATGATGCCCCTCAGCTTTCGCTCTACTTTCATGGACAATCGGTAGCACCTGTCTTGTTGGTAGCGTGTCGCTGTGTAGCGTCCAGTGCCGAAAATGGCAGCGCTCATATCAGCTCTCAGGCTGCTCCTCCACTCCCACTCTTTTCTGTTCCTGCTATCAGTGTATGCTTTGCTATGTTTGTATTACGTTAACTGTACGTGTATGCTGTAATGCCCTCTGTCTTGTTTTTTATTTTTGCTTTTAATTGTTTTTATTGTTTATATCAGGGCTGTGGAGTCGGAGTCGTGGAGTCGGGCAATTTTGGGTGCCTGGAGTCGAAGTCGGGAAAAAATGTACCGACTCCGACTCCTAATGAATTTGTAACTGTAATTAAAATAGAAAATATGATAAAATGTTCTATTTCTCAGATAATAGTCATTAAAAATAATGTATATATACAGTATATATACAGTAATAGCTGTGCTTAGTCCACAAAAATGAAATAAACCAATCAAAATGAGTTACTTGTGCTGCTTCAATAAAGCAGACCCCGTATTTTTAAAGTCAGATATACATATCTGATTGTGACTGTATATATGATGTGTACACAGGAATCTCTTATATATACGAAATAACATCTATGCTACAAGTATAAAGCCTGATGTGTATCCATGTCACTAATAGAGATGGTCAATGAGATGGAAATAATTCTGCATTGATGCTGATTTATGTAAATGTATGCACTCCCTTTGCTGATGAAATCAAATCATTTGATATGTTATTAAAATTTGGTTTGGTGACTACAAATTAAAGGGTAACTGAGACGGATGAAAAGTAAAGTTTTATACATACCTGGGGCTTCCTCCAGCCCCCTTCAGGCTAATCAGTCCCTCACTGTCCTCCACCACCCGGATCTTCTGCTATGAGTCCTGGTAATTCAGCCAGTCAGCGCTGTCCGGCCGCATGCCGCTCCCACAGCCAGGAACATTCTGCACCTGCGCAATAGTGCTGCGCAGAAGTAGTATGCTCCTGGCGGCGGGGTGTGTGCATGCGCACTACGTCTGACTGGCTCAAGTACCTGGACTCATAGCAGAAGATCCAGGTGGCGGAGGAGGACAGCGAGGGACTGATTATCCTGAAGGCGGCTGGAGGAAGCCCCAGGTATGTATAAAACTTTAATTTCATCTGTCTCAGGTTTACTTTGTTACACAGTAGTACTATACTCTACATATGCACTCCCCACAGAGCGGCAGGGAATCCACTGAGAATGCTGTGCACATTGAACACAGAGGTGTTGTCTGTTTACAACCTCATTCCCCTGCAGAGTACCTGCACATCATTCTTACATGTACCCACACTTACATTGCCTAGGGCCTGATAGATGTTCTTTGTTCCGGTTTGTACCTTTTACAAGTACTCTTACCAAGGACTAGTTTTATTCTAAAGGGAATAAATATAGTAGTCTACATATCCTAACTTCAGTTGTCTTGTAAAATTCCTAAGCGTTGGCAGTTAAGAGACGAATTTCATGTTACATACTTTTAATCAACAAAATTGTAATATGCAAATTAGAGGAGTCGGAGTCGTGGAGTCGGAGTCATCCTAAACTTAGGAGTCGGAGTATTTTTGGACCGACTCCACAGCCCTGGTTTATATGTATGTACCATGCTTAACTGTATGCAATGCTGTACTCTGCTTAATTGTACGCACATGTAATGTTGTCCCATGTATGCTTGTGCCATGCTTAACAGTATGCTATTTCGGGTTTCTTCATAAACGACCCTGTATGCGCCAAAACCAATTCCGGGTACAATCCACAGTTGTACTTGGCGATAATAAATTCTGATTGTGATTTGCAACATAAATCAATCCTGTGCAGGTCTGCTGGATATGAAGGTGGAGTTAAGACTAATACAGGTATGCAGCCTCACAACCCCCCACCCTCCAATAGTGTGGTCACAACTGCGAAACTGATCTATACAGAGATAGAGAGGCCCGCTGTTTAGTGAATTGGCAGGCCTAAATGACACTGACAAATAAGAGCATTGTATTCTGACTAAACCTGCCTGTTCTTCCTCCTCCAATGAACAGTACAAGCTTTTCAACTACTGCTCAGAAGCTTATCTGAAAAGAGTGCGTGCCCCAGGCTTTAAGATGGCCACACACACCATACAATATTTTAAATTTCTTTGTAACTTAAAGATACAGAAGGAGGAATTTTTTAAATCTTAATAGGACACAGAGGCATGTCCTGTGCACAATGACATGCCTCCGTGTCCTTTTGCCACTGCTAGCCCCCACATGGCTCTGCTGTCCCCCCTGAAAATATCGCTAGGCTAGCAACAATCTGCTTGTCGCTAGCCTTCTGTATACCAGAGTCATCCTCCTCCGCACTGCCGCCTCCATTACAGGCTCCCACTGCCGCTCCCTGCCTCTGCTAGGTTCCTTCTGTCGGAAGCCAAGCCACGACCCAGGAAGAACCTCCAGACTAAAAATCTACTCAGCAGCACTGAAAAGGCTTGGTGTTTAACAGTTTCACAGCATCAGAACTTTGTTTTTCTTACCCAAGCCTCATTTTTAGCTGCACAGAAGAAATCTGCCTGGGCATTTTTCCTCTGATGCTGTGCAAAAGCATGATGGGATATCTAATGATGTTCTTGTTGCCTAGGGCGCGCAGCTGGGAGCTTTGATCAGGACACAGAACAGTTGGAACTGTGTCTCATGCTCCCTGTCACCTCCTTTCAACCAAAATGATGGCTGCCCCCATGAGATCACAAATATTTGCCTGTTCTTTTAAAACAGGGTGGGTAAGAGATTACCTATCATTTTAATTAATATAACTAATGTAACTTAATGACAGTATGTTTGTTTAGGCTGAAGTTCCTCTTTAAGCTAGCCTGGCAATATTTTCAGCAATACCAGTTGCCTGGCTCTGCCTCTAATACTTTTGCCCCAGACCCTGAACAAGCATGCAGCAGATCAGGTGTTTCTGATGTTATTGTCAGATCTGACAAGATTAGCTGCACGCTTAATCCTGGTGTTATTCAGATACTTCTGCAGCTAAACCGATCAGCAGGGCTGCCAGGCAACTGGTATTGTTCAAAAGGAAATAAATATGGCCGCCTCCATATTCTTTTCACTGCAGTTGTCCTTTAAGACTCCTCAAGAAAGCTACAAGCATATCTCCAGTGGGCAGGGATGGCCTTTCGAGCGATCAGAGTAAGCAGGAAATCCCGTTCAGAACGGGATTTCCTGCTGGGCTTCCCCGGTCGCCATGGCGATGGGGCGGGATGACGTCACCGACGTCTTGGACGTCGTGACGTCAGAGGGAGTCCCGATCCACCCCTCAGCGCTGCCTGGCCTAATTGGCCAGGCTGCGCAAGGGGTCGGGGAGGGGGGGGGGGGGGGGGGGGCTGCGCGGCACGGCGAGCGGCAGCGGATCGGCGGCGATCGGAAGTTACACGCAGCTAGCAAAGTGCTAGCTGCGTGTAACAAAAAAAAAAATTATGCAAATCGGCCCACCAGGGCTTGAGAAATCCTCCTGCGCGATATACCCCGAGCTCAGCTCGGGATTATCGCTCAGGAGGTTAATAGACATGTTCATTGGTGCCGCCCCCTCCCCCCATTGTCTGGGTTAGTCTATCACAAAATAAAGTAAAAATAGATTTTTGGGGAAAAAGAAATTATCAGCATTGACCTCAGCAGAAACCTGAGAACACGCTAGATTTCTCATCCGAGATGGTGTCGGCCACCTGGACCGAGAGTCTAATACTCTCTCTCTCTCTCCTTCCGATCAGTTACCCCATTGTGGCTAACAACTGTATCGACAGTAAGCTGAGTCTGGATGTACATTGGGATATTGTTTACATAAATACAGTGTACCGATCAAGATGAAACCATTAACACCAAGACATAACAAGGGCTTCCGCAGCTTCCTTTCAAGGATGGACCATTCTGTACATTGTTGAAATACTTCACTTATTTTTAGAACAAGTAAATAGTGCATCATGCTTCAGTCATAGGAATAATTATGCTACAGAAATAAAACAGTGGGTGGACAAAAGCTCTGCTGCTATTTAAAAACAGACTACCTTTTCAGCTTTGTTTTTTCCTACATCATATCGGTAAAGTCCTAGAAGATTACACAGAGCTAGTATGTCAAGTTCAGAGCTAAGTGGTTTTCTAATAAAAACACAGTTGATGCCAGCTCATCTGTTCTATAAATGTGCTGAGAGAATACCTTCGTCATAGCCAGCCCAAGATACGTAGCTATACCAAGTGACCAATGCAATATTCTTGTTAGCTGGACAGAGAGACTTGTGCAAATCAAGCAAAGAGTGGGAATAAAACCAGGGCTGTGGATTTGGTACAAAAATCATCCGACTCCTCATTTATGAAACCACCGACTGACTCCAACTCCAGGTACCCAAAATTGCTCAGACACCTCAACTCCGACTTCACCGCCCTGAATAAAAAAAAAAAAAAAAGAACACTTAGGCCCCACTCACCAGGGTTGTGGAGACAAGTCGGAGCAATTTTTGGGTACCTGGAGTCGCAGGTTCCATAAATTGAGGGGTTGGATTCGAAGTCGGATGATTTTTGTACCCACTCCATAGCCCTGCCATTCATGCAGGGAATCGCAAAACGCTAGGAAAATCACTAGCGTTTTGCAAAGTGATTTCCTGTGCAGATTGGCTCTCATAGTTGTGTCCCTCACCAGTACTGTCCTCTGTGTCTGCTTTACATCCCTCCCCTCGATGGTGCCAAGTGGAGGGGCAGAGACTAAATTAAAGCAAACACTGAAGACTCGAGGAGGAGGACAGGTAACAAGGACATCTGCTCTGCCACCACCTCTCCACAGTGAAGAGGGAGTACACAGCAGCAGGAGGGTGGGGAATGAAAGGGTAGTGCAGCACAGGGCTGTGGAGTCGGAGTCGTGGAGTCGGAGTCGTGGAGTCGGGCAATTTTGGGTGCCTGGAGTCGGAGTTGGGAAAAAATGCACCGACTCCGACTCCTAATGAATTTGTAACTGTAATTAAAATAGAAAATATGATAAAATGTTCTATTTCTCAGATAATAGTCATTAAAAATAATGTATATATACAGCAATTGCTGTGCTTAGTCCACAAAAATGAAATAAACCAATCAAAATTAGTTACTTGTGCTGCTTCAATAAAGCAGTCCCCATATTTTTAAGGTCAGATATACATATCTGATTGTGACTGTACAGTATATATGATGTGTACACAGGAATCTCTTATATATACTAAATAACATCTATGCTGTAAGAATAAAGCCTGATGTGTAGCTGTGTCACTAATAGAGATGGTCAATGAGATGGAAATAATTCTGCACTGATGCTGATTTATGCAAATGTATGCACTCCCTTTGCTGATGAAATCAAATAATTTGATATGATGTTAAAATTTGGTTTGGTGACTACAAATTAAAGGGTACCTGAGACGGATGAAAATTAAAGATTTATACATATATGGGGCTTCCTCCAGCCCCCTTCAGGCTAATCAGTCCCTCGCTGTCCTCCACCACCCGGATCTTCTGCTATGAGTCCTGGTAATTCAGCCAGTCAGCGCTGTCCGGCTGCATGCCGCTCCCACAGCCAGGAACATTCTGCACCTGTGCAATAGTGCTGCACAGGTGTAGTATGCTCCTGGCGGCGGAGTGTGTGCATGCGCACTACGCCCGACTGGCTCAAGTACCTGGACCTCATAGCAGAAGATCCAGGTGGTGGAGGAGGACAACGAGGGACTGATTATCCTGAAGGCGGCTGGAGAAAGCCCCAGGTATGTATAAAACTTTAATTTCATCTGTCTCAGGTTTACTTTGTTACACAGTAGTACTATACTCTACATATGCACTCCCCACAGAGCTGCAGGGAATCCACTGAGAATGCTGTGCACATTGAACACAGAGGTGTCTATCACCCATAAACCTGGTTCAGATTGTGCATGAAAAATGTGTAATAGAGGAAGAATCTCCTCATTCCCCTGCAGAGTACCTGCACATCATTCTTACATGTACCCACACTTACATTGCCTAGGGCCTGATAGATGTTCTTTGTTCCGGTTTGTACCTTTTACAAGTACTCTTACCAAGGACTAGTTTTAGTCTAAAGGGAATAAATATAGTAGTCTACATATCCTTCTCACTTCAGTTGTCTTGTAAAATTCCTAAGCGTTGGCAGTCGCCAGACGAATTTCATGTTACATACTTTTAATCAACAAAATTGTAATATGCAAATTAGAGGAGTCGGAGTCGAGGAGTCGGTGGAATCCTAAACTGAGGAGTCGGAGGATTTTTGGACCGACTCCACAGCCCTGGTGCAGCGAAACAGATCTACCTGCTTCGAGGGAGAGTACTCTCAGCCCTCCCTGTACTTTAGTTTCCGTAAGGCTTCCGGGACTGCATTATGGTCCTTCCTCCTCTATCTACAAATACAGTACATATCGCTTGGCTGTAGCAGAGTGGCAAATCTGTATATGCACATGCCAGAACTGCTGCGCTAGCTATCTGGCACCAATCACTGCAGGAAACTGTTATGGATGTGTACACACTATTTGACTTGGGATGGGCAGTAAGTGAAATAAAGCATTGGGTGAGGAACAGTACAAACCTAAGCCTGGTTCCATTATATCAGCAGTTTCCCCCTTCAGCAATCAGCTGGGTTAGATATTACATGGCCCACCACTGCTGTAGTTCCCATTAAGAGTTCCAGTGGAACAATTTCTGTCTGTCCTCCCTTGTCTCCATAGAAGAGGAGGGCCGCTTCACAAGGCGTTGGAAAGGCCATAACAAATATTTCTATAGAATAGTTTAAAACTAGCTTTGCTGATGAATAGCAGGAAACTTTCTTTACTGGGCAGACGGATAACTTATGGTTTATTGCAGCTCTAACATGCATAAATAAATAATTAGCAATTGAGAACAAAAATTTAATTTAATTTAATGTTACTACTTAAAGGCAATATTTAGAAAAAAACAATTATAACATTTCAAACTGACAACAAATCTTAACTTGCCGTCACGTATTTATACATCTGTCAACTGAACCTCTCTCCAAACTCCATAAGCTAGATCACTTGTCTCTCGCAAACTACAGAATGTCAAACTTAACACGCACATACTAAAATTGTACAAGGTCTAAATGATTTATTCTCTTGCTCTGACAGATTCTTCTTTGTTCTGAAACTCATGTCAAGATTCTGTGACCTAAATTTGTAGTTATGTACAAGTGAAAGCCATGAAATCCTAATTAGCAAATTACAAAACGCTTTTCAGATGCAGGGTCATCCAGTGGCGTACATGTCAGTTTGCCTCCCCGTGGCACAGGGTGAAATTCCAGGCGGCGTTAATTACTATTCCCCCCCCCCCCCCTCCAATCCCCCGAGCCGTTGCAACTCAGAGGGAGCAGTAATTTGTTGTCCGGCAAACGCCAAAAACCCCAAATTAAGGCTACATGGGCGCACACTATAGCATTGTGGCTATAGCAACGTCCCATTCAGGCTCTACGCGGTGCGCACCAAGAAGCCTTGCCTCAATCCAGTCAACTTTATACCCACAACCAAGTTTAAAGTTCGATTTTCAGAAAAGTACAGCAACACTTATTTACCGCATACACTTTCTGTGGAAATAGCTGAGCAAGGTGGAGAACTATTCTTTGGAAACACAAACCTTCCCCTAGGTGTGGACAACTAGTAGTTATGGAATTTAGAATCCAAATAGTCCAATACAGGAGCCAACAGAAAACTTGTACGAGTCAGCCACTGACACCAAAATAAAAAAAAAGGGGGTCAATATGCTTGACCACAAATCTACAGTCACAAATCCAATCAAACCACAATCACAAGAACTTAAAAACAGAAAAGAATGGTTGGCTTTCTGCCACCATTTCTGCTTCAATTTTAGAAGTCTATTTGCTGTGAGGTCAACAGGCACAAGAAAGCAGTGCCTCAGCACTTTGCGCTTCTCGTCCGTGGCTGCGTATCCGCATGCTTGTCTATGGATGTGACCTGAACCCCATGCATTCAGCCTCAAATGCACTAATGCCCATATGCCACGTATCAGCAGAACGATACGGACGCAGGGACACAGGCAGACGCAGCAACAGGGCTTTTACTATATAGGATACTGAGGTAATGGCATCAATATGTAAATGAACCATAAAGTATCAGTACACTGCAAGTACTAACAGAAAACGAGTACAATTCTGCCAAATACAGTACCACAAAGGTATTCTAGTTTTGTATGTTTCAGATCTTCTGGCTTTAGTGACATATAAAATTCACATCTACAGCAAGCATGCTTCCAGGAGTCTAGTCAACGCCTTAAAGCACTCAGTCTGTTTCACTTGTCACTGTTAATGCGTGCATTTTGCAGCAACACACTGATTTGCATGCAGTGTGTTGGGATGCTGCACGCTGTTCGATCACAACAGATTTTGAATACTCAAACAGGGAATAACAGCACCACAACAGCCTAATTTCCACCAGGAGCAGTGTTCTGCAACAGAGGAATACAGTCCTCAATGTATGAATTATAAATACAGGAGTTGCAGCACACAAAGCTCTTCTTTGTTGAGCAAGGAGTAAATGAAACTGCTCCAGTCAACTGTTTAATTTATCCTCTGCTCAATAAATAATAGCTTTGTGTGCTGCAGCGCCTGTTTATTATATTTATGTATTTAATCTATTTCCAAGTTGCATACACTTGCATCAACTCAAAATTGACCATCCCTAGTACAGTATATACACACACACCAACAGTCGCCTTAGGCAGTACAGGCAGCAGCCACATACTGAAGGAGTGGCACCAGAAGAGGCTGAATGGTATTCAAGAGCCATACAGACAGCAGCATGTCCAAGGTTGCCATTATCAGGTGCATTAATGTCTGATAAAGTGCATTTTCCCCGTGACAGTCTGGGTGAAAGGTGCATTCATTCACTGGTTGTGCATCCCTGATGAAGGCATTAGTCGTCATACTGTGACTCTACTGTATACATTCACATTGCAGTGTGGCTACCATACTCCTAGTTCTCAGGCCCCTTTTAGATGGGAGGCTGAAGGTAGTGAATTCACTGCCTGTCAGCTGCTCCCATTCACTGGCTGAGCACTTGCTAGTGCCCAGCACAGGCATTGGATAGACGTTGAAAGGTGCTTGGAAGAAAATTGAAAAATGACTACAAATTCATACAAATATGACAGCTAAATACAGCAAAAAGTGGCTTGGAGAAATACAAAAATTGAAACCGAGAGCCCAATATGGTGTAGTATGTCACAAAAATTGAATTACAATATTACAGTAACAAGTAATATACTCACAAGTCTGGGTTACCACAAAGGCAACCACTGGATACACAGGTGGGGAGAATTATAACCTGACCCCACTCAAGTATTAAGAAGTCGCTCTCTGTAGACAGGAAGAAATGGGGATACACCCCTCCACCAAGGGTGGACTAGATCAGATTGAAAATTTATGATAACAGAGGCGCCAAATTAGAGTAAAACCATCTAAGATCAGTTTAAAAGGAGGGGGGTTGGTGGATACCACCCTCAGGTATACAAAGACCAGCCAATGAGTCGTTATATATAAATAATATAATTTATTATTGAATCTCCAGGCATGCAACGCGTTTCACGGGTCAAGTGCCCGCTTCATCAGGCAATCAGTGTTGGAGATACACGAGGCTGTATCAATTTTCAGGCCCAGCGCCTACTAGGGCTGCACGGTTTTTCGGTTTAAAACCGAAACCACGGTTCATGGCAAGACGATCTGCTGATCGTCAGTACCATCGGTTTTTTCGGTCTGCTGTTTAATACTTTGCTTCTGGCCCCGCTGTGCGCGGATTGGCCAGAAGCAGTGAATATGTATGAGAGTTAATGAGCGGGGGGGCGGATCCACTCCAGCGAGCGGCCGGGCACATACAGCATTACCAATCACTGGCTAGCATGGAATGACGGCAGCGGTAGGCGGAGCTGTATGCTCTGTACAGCTCCGCCTACCACTGCCGTCATTCCATCGCTAGCCAGTGATAGGTAATGCTGTATGATGTGCCTGGCCGCTCGCTCTAGTGGATCCGCCCCCCGCTCATTAACGCTCATACATATTCACTGCTTCTGGCCCCGCTGTGCGCGGATTGGCCAGAAGCAGTGAATATGTATGAGTGTTAATGAGCGGGGGGGGCGGATCCACTAGAGCGAACGGCCAGGCACATCATACAGCATTACCTATCACTGGCTAGCGATGGAATGACGGCAGTGGTAGGCGGAGCTGTACAGAGCATACAGCTCCGCCTACCGCTGCCGTCATTTAATCGCTAGCCAGTGATTGGTAATGCTGCATGTGCCCGGCCGCTTGCTGGAGTGGATCCGCCCCCCCCTTCCCCGCTCATTAACTCTCATACATATTCACTGCTTCTGGCCAATCCGCGCACAGCGGGGCCAGAAGCAAAGTATTACGGACAGGACCGGGCAGTGCGGACCAACCTCTCCCCCCCCCCCCCCCCCCCCCAGCATTTGAAAAAAAAAAAAAAAAAAAAAAAAAAAAAAAAAAAAAAAAAAAATCGGGGAAAAATCGAAATTGCAATTTCTGAGAGAAAAATCGCAATTTCGATTTTTCCCTAAAATCGTGCAGCCCTAGCACCTACTGTAGATTCAATAATAAATTATATTATTTATATATATATATATATAAAACGACTCATTGGCTGGTCTTTGTATACCTTTTAAACTGATCTTAGATGGTTTTACTCTAATTTGGCGCCTCTGTTATCATAAATTTTCAATCCAAATACAGCAAAAACATCTGAAGACATACCCAGAGAGAATGTGTACAGTTGATGCTTTCCCATTATAATAAAAATTGCAGAATAATTAGCGTATGTGCAGCATTTCAGAATAACACTAACTGTATGGAAAACAGTACTGCTTCTGCACGAGAGCCGTAGAGGAGATCAGTAGTGACTGGAGAGGCTTTTTTTTCTTTTCTTTTTAAAGGCCACAAAACAGAATATAGCAGCAATTAAGATATGAATAGGGCAGGTTTTAGTACCCTCTTCTATGAGGAAGTGGCAAATTTGGAATATACTTTTGAGATGTAAATAGCAGGAACTAGTTAGTAAGGTAATGTGTGGCATAAATGAGAGGCCAGAGAGTCACATATTACTTCCAGATAATGGAGATAAGAAGTTGAGGCCATTTGGGTGTTCTTTATACTTATACTGTCTGTCAGTGGGGGAGAAGAAATGTTTAACTAAGCAATTTTTTAAAATGAAGCATACTGACAGCTAAGAGGTAAAATGGACAGTAATGGACATTAATAGAACTGTGACTTCAAAAATAAATACATCAACATTGTAACCTTGAAAGCAAACCTACACAAAACTGTGTTTACCAAGCTCAATGCCTGCACAAATTTAGGCCTTGGACACACTAGAACACTTTGTTGAGCGATTTTGGAGTTCTGAAATTCGACAGCACTTTAAAAACCACTTTGCTATTAAAAGTGTATGGAGGTGAGCCCACTGGAAGCACTGTGAATTTGAAGATTGCAAACGCAGGACATGCAGCATTTTGTGAGCATTTGAACTCCAATACATAGTATAAGATTTACATTAATCGCCAGAAAATGCAGCACAAAATCACCAACAAATCGCTGACACAACATGCCATCGATTGTGATAGCCCTTTGTGCTTTTTAGTGTGCCCCTGGCCTTAATGAGTGGTAGATTCTAGTAAATTTTCATTCTTAATGGCTAGGGAGGATTTAGAATTCCCATTTGAAATATCTGATGTATGAAAGGATTGTCCTACTTCCACCATTGCATATGATACAGTTTTCTTTAGGCAACCAGCACAAATACTTCTTACACTTGCTCATCAAACATCCTGTCTCTACAGAACAGCTATACCAGATTAAATAGAGAATGTTATCCTGTAACCCGTCAACAATACTACATGAATTGATATGATGAAATTAGCCAAGTGAAGTAGCTTAGTGAGGCATAAAGCAGCAGGTGCTATTTATGACTAAGAACTATGGTCATTCTCACTCTATAAAATCAAAGACAATTTCAAAGTATAGATAGATAGCACAAAAGTCAGATGAATCATAAGAAGGCAATAGGTATAACATTTTCACAGCTTTGCTTTACTGCACAGGATTTGGACACCGGTTCACTTTAAATTAAACCAGGCACTTTAAATCCCCAAGCTTTAGTAAGAGGAAGATCATTAAATTCCCAGTCACAAACAAACCGCAGTACATCAAGTCTGAAAGCGCTTTCCTCCCCATGATGTCAAGACTTGGCTTTGTTGTGCTTCAGTGTTTATGTGAAAGGGTCATGAGGTATGCCAAGGCAGCCAAAGGCGTGTGCATATTTACTACAGTGCATGGTCTCGGCAAGAAAAGCACAAAGGGAAACAGCACGTAGCTCTGTAAGGTGGCAGTGCCCAGAGAGGACAACAACTGCTAGAAAATATGAGTACGGAAAACTATTAACAGGAGGTTCAGTCAATATGATTTTATAGTCAATTAAAGCAGTGAATTGTTTTTTAAAAACAGTAGTGTGCTTGAACTTTGGCTTCCAGGCAATGTAAATAATTGTACTATACTCCTACCCTGCTTCATGGTTTTCAACATACAATTACTGCACATTAATCAATATTTGGACCTGAAGTGGTTGTTCCATGACTACCGCTAGCCACTTCTGAGATGACCCAGCCAAATAAGCATAAAAACTATTGCCACATCCACAGATAACAAAGGTTCATAACATTAACAGTATGAAGTAGCATTAAAGCTTGTCCAAGGTTTGTGTGAGTAGAAAGGTCAACAATGCATAGTTACTGCAAACGCTTATGTGGTAGTCTGCAGACAGCAACTAACCATAGACATTTGCTTGTCTTCCACCTACAGAAAGTATTGTGCATTTGACCAGCTTTAAACTCTATATGATTAATTCTAGTCGTCTCCATAACCTAGTAAGGTTGTCTGACAAGTTAGTGGGCCAATACCAAACCAGGAAAGCACCACCTACCATCATAGCACAGATTTCATGAATCTCACAATGCCACGTAATCATAGGATTAGCAATGAAATGATTCGGAATACTTACTATGCTGCAGAGTCATTAAGTTGATATTCCCTTGATCTGTTGAAACAAGCCTGTACTCCACCATCTTTCCATAAGCGCTTAATGACTCCTGCCAACTCTGCAGTCATAAATCCTTCCTCTGCAGCTCCAGCCAGCACAAAAAGTTGACGGGCATCATCCTGTCAGGAACAAAATGCTTTTAAGTAAAGATCAATCAATAACAACAGTCCACTTAAAGTGTAGCCGATGTGACATGTGGCATCATGAGATAAACGTGTATGTACAGTACAAAAGATTAATAACCAGGCTGTTTTATTTTGCTGACTGAAAGAGTTCAGTTCTAGGCATGAAAGTGACAGCTTCTGTCTTGTCGGTTCCTTGTTGGGAATATATTAAGCATCACTGATAAGCAAATTACAGCCATAAAAGTTTCCCTGGCAGAATACAACTTCTGAGGGCAGGGAACATACATGAACTATTGACCATTTTTAAACTCAAGGACACTTGAGGGCTCGTTTCCACTATTGCGGTGCGGAATCGCCTGGATTCCACCGCTGATGAAATCGCATGCGGATGCGATTCCCCATGCGTTTTTTACCGCGAATTCGCATAGGTGAGGGTATATGCGATTTTAACCATGTCACTGCCCGTGTGAATTTACATTGGTACCTATGCGAATTTGCGGCAAAAACGCATGGGGAAACCGCATGCGATTTCCCTATTAAATACATTGCATGCGGTTCGCATGCATTCCACTCGCAGGCGAATTCTGCGGCTCTTTTGTGTGTTTTTTTCACCGCTGAAAAAAACGCACCTAAACAACGCTACAGTGGAAACAGGCCCATTCACTTGCATTACATGTGCGAATCCGCATGCGTGTAAGGATTCGCGATAGTGGAAACGAGCCCTAATTGGCTGCCACTGATTAGAGAGTAAAACATTCAACCTACTTTGTAAATGTTTAAATATAAAAAAAAAAAAAAAAAAAAAAACCCTGGGAGACAAAACAGGTTTTTTTGTGCAATATCAGTTTGGCCTTTCCGTCATTTAAGTGAAAACAGTGAGATATTTCTGGCAGATTACTGTATGCCTGGGATTCTTTTGCTTTACTAAAAACCTATAAATTGTTCATAAGCTGCCACACAAGTGCCCCTATAATTGTCCAAGGCCAATGCTAGGGAGAAGGAGTTGATTAACTTATCCGTATATGGTTAGGTTGTGGGAGAAAAAATGTCCGAACACGAGGTGACCACACAAAGTCTATGAAGATAGTTCCTGGCTCAGCTCTCAAACTTTGTACAACGCTATGGAAGATGTTGGTGAAAATATAAATTAAACAGTTAGCACTTTAACCTCTCCCCCCTACAGTATAACCCCCACGTGGGCATGGTACAAGGGTTTCACAACCCTTACAGCAAAGTAACATACATTCCACCCCCTACATTTCACTGTGGGACGTTACAGGCGCACGTTAGAGCAGCCTGTAACGCAGCCCAACTCACAGTAATGAAAAATCAATTCACATTGCGTTACAGTGTAACGCTGCACATTCAATGAAAGTGCAGCATGCTGTGCGCTATACGCGGTTGTAGCCGCGTTAGACTGTTTGCACATGCTCAGTAATGTTGGAGGAGGCGGGGAGAGTCCGCTATTGTGCCTAGCTGCATGGCTAATTAATATTCACTGCACTGTGTGACGTCACGTGTTTACTTCCTGGAGCGGCCGCTTTGTGCGACGATTGGCTGGCGGGACCACGTGATGCGGAGTATTCCGATCTTGTGGTCTCCACAGTCTTTTGACGCATGCGCCATTTTTGTTCTACCAGTGTCGAACGAAAACGGTGCACCAAGAGACGCAAAACACGTCTCTATGTAGCGTCCAATTTTAGCACCACCATGTGTTGCGTTAGGGGCACGTTATGCGACCTTAACGTCCCCTAAAACGCAACGTCTTGATGTGAAAGAGCCCTAAAAGCCATGCTGGGTAGCTTTAGCCACAGGGAGAAACCCCATGTCGGTGTCTCTTGGCTCCTGGCCATCCAACCTGCATGGTGAATTAAAAGGTAAATAAGGCTGTGGGGACTGGCTATGATGTTTTATTTATTAACCAAAAAAATAAAAAACAAACAAAAAAATTAAATTTGAGTTTGCAGTGACCCCTTATAAACCTTTTCCTTTTTGTATGCCAAAGCCATTTTAAAAGCTGCATTGTGTAACCTGTTTTTTTTTCTTCTAATCGGTCCCGAGACATTGTGGTAAATCACCCACACAATTTTAAAGAGAACCAGAGACGAAACCACATAATAGATTTATACATATTTGGGGCTTCCTCCAGCCCCATCAGCATGGATTGCTCCCACGCCGTTGGCCTCCACTGCCTCTATCGCCGGTACCAGGTTCCATCATTTCCGCAGAACGCAGGCAGTCCGCAGGGACTCCCTCCATCGTAGTACGGAGGGAGCACATTGCGCTTGCTGGCCCAGACTGGCCGAAGTGACGGGACCCAGTATCGGCGATAGAGGTGGCGGAGTGGGAGCGATCCATGCTGATGGGGCTGGAGGAAGCCCCAGGTATGTATAAATTTATTATGTTGTCCGTCTCTGGTTCTATTTAAAGAGAAACTGAATTCAGGAGAAAAAGTTACATACCCCAGTAGTAGGAAGCTTGTGGATGGTGCAGAGGCTTCCCAGATACTGCCACAGCCCACTGTGCCAGCGCAGGGTCCATTTAAACCCATTCTGGCCACATTCCCGACCATTGACGCACATATTTAAACTGGGCCTAGGAATCTAGAAGTAAGGTCCGTGCTCGCGTAGTAGAAAAAAGCAGGTGAAAAAAAGCTGTACATGAGCAGCTAGTTCTACTGGACATGCACAGATCTTACTCGCACATGTCCAGTACAGATGCACTAGCCAGGTGTAAACTCTGCTGAAACGTTGGGCTTTATGAGGCATAGGCCGATTATTGCCGCCAAGTCACTTTGGTGCAGAGTGAGACAAATGACCAATCACCCTGCTGCTGCTCAAATTCTGAGCGGCGTTCATTAATATTCCCACTCCGAGTCGTAGCAATGGTCAGGAGCAGCGCGGGGAAGGGTGCACACACAGAAATGACCTGCTTCTTCTACAAGGATCCAGGAAGTCTTCAAACTACTGAGGTAAGTAACCAACCCCACCCACCAGATTTGGCATCTAATACAGACTATGCCATTGCTCAGCGATCCGAATAAAACTGGAGGAACAGACACAGAAGCAGCTGCAGACAAAAAAAATGTAAAACTTAAAAAATGTTTGATTCAGAGGTTCTGGTGCTGGATACAAACACTGGCCAAAAAAGCAAAGGTTGATAAAAGCCAGACACTCAGCTCAATTCTTTGTGACTTAAGCATGACGGTGATGGAATATAACCTGTGTTGTAATAGCACATATATACTTCAAATAGACTTGCTTCTCATACTGCAAGTAGAAATGTGAGGAAGAGAAGCGTAGCTGAGCTACATGTTACAACATGAAAAGCTATACAGTTCTAGAGTATGCTGTCATATCATTTAAACACGCCTTACACTTTCTGACAGGTGAAGATGGAAGATATGGGGGGGGGGTGTAGTGTTCATGAAAGATCTGTTTTCCTCTGGAGGATCCAGGGTCTTTCCTCTTAGCTTAATCATTCCAGCCCCTGGTTATTTTTCACCTTATGGACGAGAGGAATTTTCAAATTTCAGCACTCCTCCCTTTCATTTGCTAATAACTTTATCACTACTTACCACAACGAAATGATATCTACCTTGATTTTTCGCCACCAATTAGGCTTACTTTGGGTGGTACATTATGCTAAGAATTATTTTATCCTAAATTCATTTTAACAGGAATAATAAGAAAAAAAATATTTCTCAGTTTTCGGCCATTATAGTTTTAAAATAATAGATGCTACCGTAATTAAAATACACACATTTTATTTGCCCATTTGTCCAGGTTATTGCAACATTACAATTATATCCCTAGTATAATGTATGGCGACAATATTTTATTTAGAAATAAAGATGCATTTTTATAGTTTTACATCCATCACTAATTTCTACCCCATAATTTAATAATAATATACCCTCTTAACATATATATTCATTTTTTATTCCCGAATGCCTATAGGTGTAATTTTACTATTTGGCCACAAGATGTCCTTGCGCATTATTTCAGAAGGTATGCTTGTTACATTGTAACTAAGGAAGTGACACAGGCTTCCATTGATGCCTGTTATCATGGTGGCCTGTGAATCTCACATCCCAGCAGCAGTAATGGTTAATATGTACATTTTTTATTTTCATTTGCTTGGGTTACACTTTAACTCTTGACACTATAGTCTAAAAAAAATGAAATAATTCACGAGATGATTGAACCCTTCACTTCTCACTCCGTTTCTACATGCAACACCTTCCCAATACTTACAGCTCTGGCTGGATCACCAAAGTCAATCTTCAATCTGCCCATGGCTCGAATGATGGCAATAATAGACTGTATAGTGTTACTGTATACCACGGCTTTGTACTGTTTACATTCCTCTTCTGAATATCCAGCTTCATGGATAATTCTTTAAGGTAATAAAGAAAAAAAGTTTCAATGGAAGCAAACAGTATACCGAATACTTACCAGCATTGCAAATGAATCCTAGTACAGACGCACTTATGTGTCACGGCATCATTAATTCATGTAGTTTGAGCAATAGTCATGGGGTTCTCTTGAAGTAGAGAATAAAAATGGTTTAACTATCAAGTTTTCCATCAGGTTTCAATTTCTATAAGGATGGTGATCAGACCTGAATGCCGTTGCTATGCTACTATGTTTTTAGTAGTTATTACAAGTGGCAGAAACCCCAAGAATTAACATGTCTAAAAACAGCTAATTCAACATCATTATCACTGTTCTAAAACAGACCGACACAATAGGCCATTCATTTTAACGGTTACGTTTGCCTCTTCAGAGATGTTAAAGACTAAATGTGAGGAAACCTGCGTCCAGTTATATTGATCTAATCCATGTTTTGCTTACTGCAAGGCCAACATCAAGCTATCTATATAATCGGAAGCAACTGTCCAAGTGCTATATTTGTAGGAATCCATGTATGCATGCCAGTTGCTAGCATTTACCAGGGACACACAGGGGCCTTTACAGTGAATCTCCAGACTAAAAATCTACTCGGCAGCACTGCAAAGGCTTGGTGTTTCTTTAAGTTTCACAGAAACAGAATTTTTTTTTTCTTACCCAAGCCTCATTTTTAGCTGCACAGAAGCTAAGCTCCGCCCCATCAAAGAAATCTGCCTGGGCATTTTTCCCCCTGATGCTTTGCAAAGCATGATGGGATTTCTGATCCAGTGATTTTATCTGATTGCCATCTGGAGTCGGGAAGGAATTTTTCCCTTTTGGGGCTAATTGGACCATGCCTTGTAAGGTTTTTTTCGCCTTCCTCTGGATCAACAGGGATATGTGAGGGAGCAGGCTGGAGTTGTACTTTGTACTGGTTGAACTCGATGGACGTATGTCTTTCTTCAACCAAAATAACTATGTAACTATGATGTTAGTCTCGTTGCCTAGCGTGCGCAGCTGGGAGGGGTGATCAGGACACAGGACAGTTAGAACTGTGTCTCATGCTCTACGTCACCTCCTTTCAACCAAAAAGATGGCTGCCCGCATGAAATCACAAACATTTTCCTGTTCTTTTTAAAACAGGGTGGTTAAGAGATATTACCTATCTATTTTAATTAACATCACTAATGTAACTTAATGACAGTATGTTTGTTTAGGCTGAAGCTACTTTAAGTACATCATGGTAGGAAACGGTTGTAGAATTGGCATGTAAAATATGGCTAACCGACTTTTAAAACGGAATACAAAAGATCGGAGATGTAAAGAAAGACTGCCGCTCTCACACCCATGAAAGAAGTATACATAGTAGAAATACTAGTTGTAAATAAAAATACATTAACGTCTGAAAAATTATGATGCTTAGAGTGTAAACTGAGGAAAAGGCACCAGTATAGGTATTAATGGTGCAAATAATAAGAGAATCCGAGGTGAGAGGTATATGGAAGCTGCCATATTTATTTCCTTTTAAAGAACAAGTGACGCCCATGCTATCCAAGAAATAAAAAACACATATAAGTAGAAAAATACTAGTTCTACTTACATAACAGATGTATTACACTGTCCACGTTATGATTCCTGTGAATTTATAAAGGGAAAGCAGAGAATCCTATTCTAGACAGTTTCCATCTTGGTTACCTTTGAATGAAGCTAATCCTGACATTTCCTCTCTCACTCTTTTTTTCTCCTCCTGCTAATTGTGTATTCATTACCGACCCTCTTCCCAGAGTCTTTAGACACTACCACTGAGCTCTATACTAGGAAGTACACTGTCTTATGTCGTTAGAAGGAGGGGGAAATAAAGGGAAGAGGAGGAAAATATTATAGATAAAAAGATTCACTAGCATGCAACTGTTTGACAATGGTAATTAAAGGGCCAGTGCTCCTAAGGTATGTGATAACTCCAAATCATAACAGGAGAAAAAGTTTTGAATGCAGTAGCATCTTTATCACGTAATATACTCAGACCAGTTGCTGTTGAAATTTAATTTTTATAGTGACAATTGCCCGGCAGTCCTCCTGATCCTGTGTCTCTAATACTTTTTGCCATAGACCCTGAACAAGCATGCAGCAGATCAGGTGCTCTGACTCAGGTTTTACTGAATTAGCCATATGCTTGTTTCAGGGTTTTGACTCAGACTACTTCTGCATAAAGATCAACAGGGCTGCCAGGCAACTGGTATAATTTACAAGGAAATATGGCTGCCTCCATATACCTCTCAGCTCAGGTACCCTTTAAATGTGTAATGCTAATATAAAACACACTCTATATACCGGCACATAGGCCTGTCTAAGAATAAGCCCACGCCCAAATTTTGGGCCAAAAGTATCCCAAAAAGCTATCACCGATCGAAATGCAGTTTAGAAGTTGCTGAGTAGACACATGGGATGCAAGGCAAAGTAAGGACTGATAGATATACATGCTGCAGCATGCTCCAACGCCAGCTCTGCATACAGGAGCCCTTGAAAAATGTGCCCATGTATAAGCCGACCCCCCCAACTTTTAAAACATTTTCTTGGTTCCATAAAGTCAGCTTATCTGCGATTATATTTTACAAGTATAAGTTACAACTTTCAACCATACTTAAAAAACAGACCAAAAAAAAAAAAGTGTAGATCAACACACACAGTCATTGTTTTAGTGAATTTAAAAACAACAAATACTCTGTATGTATATCAGCAGTAAGTTCTGCTGATTAGCCTAAAGGTGCGTACACACGTCCAACTTTTTCAAACTTCTTGTCATTTGGACAACTTGTAGGGCAAACAAGTCGTGCATCCTTCATGTACACACTTACCAACAAAGCGGTTGATATGCTAATTTACCTAATTTATATGTAGTTTAACCAATTTAATAATGGACAATGGACTGGATAGAACAATGGACTAGATTAAACGACTGATCAAATGACTTGTTGTTGGAATGTCTATTAGTGCCCAACTAATAGACATTCAAACAACAAGTCGTTTGATCGGTCATTTAATACACTAAGTAGTTTGTACACATGTATGGCCCTAACTGATATTTGAACAACAGTTAGTCTAGTAAAAACTGCTGATATCAGTGTAATGACTGAACGTTCACACGTCCAACTGTTGTTCAAATGACCGTGTGTACGTACCTTAATGCTGTATGTTTAAACACTAAAACAATGTGAATGTTGAAGCACCACTGATATTGTCTTGTGTGATAGATAAGTGGTATGTTCCACAGGCATGAGGAAATAAAGAGGTGGAAGGGGAAAGGAGGAGGAAATGGGGAGGGGTGGAATCGGAAGCCGGAAAAGATGAGAAGTGGAGACAAAATGGGGTGGCGGTAGAGAAAAAGGTAAGGGAGGGTAGGAAATGATCTTTTGATTTACTACTGTGAAAAAAGTAAATTATAATTTTATATACCTCTACAACAATATACTGTATGTATATCAACAATCAATTCTCCTAATTTGATTGGTCCTACAAAAAAAGTACTGTATATTCTGGTGTATATGACTACTTTTTAACCCTTGAAAATCTTCTGAAAAGTCAGGGGTTGTCTTATACGCCAGGTGTCATTGTTGCTGGGTGTTCATACTGAAAAGCAATCGAGATAAAACACAGCAAAATGGTATACTCAGTGTTCTCCCCAGGCCTTCCATTCCCTCATCTCCCCCCACCCGGTTATTTTTTCATGCCACCCGGCTACTTTTTCATGCCACCTGGCTGGAAAAAAATTCTGGGGAGAACACTGTATACTGTACTTGGAAACATTAGGAAAGCATGAGGCTTACTTCATCTGTTTGACAATTGTGCTTTTCCCCGACTCTCCAGCTCCTATAAAGACAAAAAATAAAAAGCACATTAAACCACTTCCCTACCACAGGTTATTTCCAATTAAAAAAACCACAGCAATTTTCACATTTCATGCTCCTCCCATTCTTTCATTTAAAACTTTATCGCTACTTATCACACCAAAATAATCTATTATATTGGGGGGTTTGGGTCATAAATTACGCTTTCTTTGGGCAGTGTTTTTTTGCGAAAATTTATTTTATTTTATTTGCATTTTAAAGTAAACCTGTAAGAAAAAAAAAGTGCCCCTGGGGGGTACTTGCCTCAGGAGAGGGAAGCCTCTCGATCATGAAGAGGCTTCCCCTGTCCTCCGCAGCAGCCCTGATCCAGCGTAGACCACCGAAAGGTCACCGACAAGGGCTTGTCAGCGTCTCACACGAGTCATCTGACTCCACGACGACCAGAACAATGCAGTGACTATCCCAGAGGCTTCCCTCCACCTAGGTAAGTATCTGTTTTTGGTTCTTTATTTCATCTTGCTAGTCCATTATCAAGTATCGTTAACAAGTTGGTGCAATAGGGAAGCACAAATAATGGTCATCCACACATCCCTCATTTTATCTCAACACCACTTACAGCATACAGAACATACTACATCATTACAGAACAGATTCACAAGTTGTGGTAACACTGAATAGCTAGTATGATACAGCAAACATGGATTGGATATGCAAAAAAACAAAAGCTATTTGGTGGCAAAAGACTGCAACGGTTTCATGAGGGTAGTTGAACTGTGTGTCTGTGGGCAGCTCAGCCTGCCATCTGTAGGCTATGAAGCACTGTCCAGCTGCAATTTAAAGAGGAACTTTAACCAAGGGTTGAATTTCATTCCAATTAGTAGCTGATACCCACTTACCCACAAGAAATATTTACCTTTTCTCAAATATATCATTGGGGGGGGGGGGGGGGGGTGTCTGTATGGCTGATATGGTGAAACACATCACACAGTGTGAGGTCAGGAACATAAGCATTGTGGGAAATAATGGCTTTTTTCCAACTGCCAAGCAAGTGGCATCACACTCTCTGCATAGAACTCGAATGTTACGTACAGATCAACTGGCAGAACCAAAGATGTCACCACCAGTGACACATTTCAGAATGTAGATCAGTGAGAGGAAAGATTTTACAATAGCAAACACTGACTAAAGCTATAAATTAATATTGTAAAATATAAGAAATTCTATTAATTATGTTATTTTCCCCACAGTTCCTCTTTAACAGTCGACGGGAAACAATTATAACCCCACGTGTGTCCATATTTGACATGCGGTGTGGTTACCAGACAGCCAGAAGCTGCAATTTTGCAGCGGAGTGTGAGCAATCGCCTGGCCAATCCACAGAAAACACAGTCAGGCTTATGGTGCCCATACATGGTCCAATTCTTCCACTTTTTTGGTGATTAGATAATTTCGATCGATTATTCAGTTTGATCAAATATAAAGATTTTCTCACAATGTCAGATCGAATGGTTATTGAAAAAAAAATGGATAATAGTTTGATTATTTTCGACTCATTAAATTTGATAGTTTTGGGGTGAACAAACAGGAAGATCAAGCTTTCTTTTTTATTGCACCGTATATGGGCACCATTAGAGCTGTCTGTACAAAACTGGTCTTTTTTTGGGTGTCATTTCAGATCACAGTGGGGACTACATAAAAGTTAGTGACATTCATGTGACTGCAATATTGTGCAGAACCTGCAGCATAAAAGATTTGTAGTAGGTTGAGAAATAAATCTGGATAGTTCTATTCTTTATATAAAGTTGCCCTGAAGGTTCTGCACATGACTGCAATCACAAGATGTTTTGTCACTTAATAATAGACATTAACAAAACAGCCCAAAGTTTGCTGGATTACACAAGCTTCACTACTCTTCAATAGTAGTAAATTTAGGGCTGCATGTTTCAATAGAAACAAAAATGAATGGTTTTACAAATACAATGGATTTGTTCTGTATTAACCAAAGGCATTTAGCAATGTGTGAAATGAATTATGGCCAAGCATTGCTGAAATATTCAGGATTTTTTTATCCACAGTAACTCAATGAGAGCACAGAACAACATTAATGAAATGAAGTCTGTTTACAGCCATGAAAACTAGGCTAAGAACACACAAGAAAAGCACAACAGCTGTCATAAACACAAAACTGCTTTGCATTGCAATATGAAATTCAAGAGCATGAGAACAATGCCTGGAAAACATCAGTGCTACAGTTCCCAGCCCACAGCAACAACTCAGCTCTGTGACTGATAGGAATCCATATTTTCTACGTACTCTATATACTCTTTAATATTAACAGTTCTGTATATGAATCAATATATTCAGTTTTTCCTTCACACACCAGAAAAATTATTTGACTCTTTAATCCTAGAGTAGAAACCTAGGTCACTACTTTTATTATCTCCATATCGCTTCTCTGGTGGTCTAGTAGCCCCCCTCCCTCATATAGTGTTCCCTGGCGTCTACTGGTCCCCGCCCAGCATACCTGGCGTCTAGTGGTCGCCCATGCATCATTCCCTGGTGGTTAGTGGTGCCCCTCTCTCTATGATAGTGTATTCCCTGATGGTCCGATAGTCGCCTGTCCGTTCTCCCCGCTCCCCCTTGCAATGTAATGGCGACAGAGGCAGTGGAAGAGTATCTAATGCAATCCAGGGCTAGATAGGAGGGTCTGCTGTGATGGGACTTGACAGGAGACACTGGCAGGGTGGACTAGACAGGAAAAATTGGACTAAACTAGCAGTAAGTAGAGGACGAACTGGACTAGCAGTGCAGGATGGAATGGACTGGCTGACCGGTTGGATAGGAGACAGAACCGACCGACAGACTGAACAAGTGCAACTGACATTCTTGGCAGTCCATTGGCAGGACAGCATGAACCTCACTATCGGCACTGTCTGCCCAGGGTCCAAATACTCCCGATGCTTGCACCAGTGGTAAGCTGCACACTGTGCCCGAGGAGCATCCCCCCCCCCCCATCTCCGTTAGGAAGAACATCTTGATCGCACCCACACCATCCTGCAGTGCTCCAGATACGGTGACGTATCACCAACTGGCAGAGTGTCTGGAGAAGTTAATGTGACATACACATCTTGTTCCTGGAATCTCTATAAAGCTTAAATAAAGAAAGATCTGGCGACCCCAAAAAGCAGGCCATTTCTTTATTATCCTAGATTTCTTCACTTTTTGTCTGGACAGATAATAGCCTAAATTCATGAAAGGCTTTGCGGTAAAAAAAATCTGAGGGAAAATACCGCATTCAGCATTTTAGACCTTTGTGTGCTAATTCATAAAGATTCGGCTCCCTGCACAGACTCACAGAGGCTTCGGCTCCCTGCACAGACTGAGACTTCCCATTGTTAAGACTTCACCAGAGGGGTCGGTAATTATCGTCTGACTTACCACTTGTTGAAGGCTTTATGAATTGACATTTGCTGACAATTAACTGACATGTGTTGGAGGTAATTACAGCCAAGTCGGTAATTTACCTAACTGCTCGGTAATGTCAGTTTTTCATGCGGTAAAAGCCTTTATGAACTGACACTTTGCTAAGTCCTCGGGAAAGTCTGCTGTTTTCAGCATTACTGCATGCGGTAAAGCTTTATGAATTGAGGCCAATGTGGGAAATTCTCTTACATGGTAACAGAGGACAGCAGTAAAAAAACAAAAAAAGGTGGTTCTAGACCAAGGGTGGGGAAACTTCAGCTCACAGGCCATAACTGGTCCTGCAACATTTTATCCAGCCTACCGATGCAGGGTTGGATTCAGTGTCCCCAGTTGGTGTACTGGCATTGCAGTGTCTAATGTACACTGCACCAGTTCTCCGGTCACAAGATCCACGGGGGCCAGGGCAGCAGCGGGAGTCTCTGCATTCCAGCAGAGGGGCTAAGGTAAAATAGTATCTGAACCCCCAGCACTGCAGTCTATTTGTGTCTGCAGTGCTGGGCTCTGGCCACCATTTTCCTGTAGCCCTGCTTGTCAGTATAGCATGGGAGATTTACAGTCAGACTCGTTGTAGTGAAGATCAGGAGCAGCATTGGAGGACAGGAAAGTTACCTGCCAGAAGAGTACTTGATTTTTATTTCCAGGAGCAACCACTGACACCAGGGATATTAGGAAGAACTAGTTGGAAAGCTACACACTGCCTAACATATTTAATGGTGTAAATGCTGTTTAAAATGGACCTGTACTCTTGCACAAAACAGAAGGAAACCATCGAGAAATGCACACTATGTATTTAGAGAGTTTAGCCTGTTTAATTCACCCTCATCTGTGTCTAATCACGAGTTGTAATTTAATCTCATCCCCGTCTCACATAACTGCCACGGCAGATAAGCTTATTTGAAAGTACAGGCTGTTAACAATATGTCTGCTTCCATGAATCATGAAGTAGAAATGGTGCAGATTTTAACATTTGTATCAGCTGTAACAAATTTTTTTGCTTAAAGGTTATTATGCCGTTGTGTATCTTTTAGAGCAGAGAGGACGGTTTCAGGTCTGCTTTAATGAATTTTCAAAAGGGAAAATGCTACTTTAAAAAAAAAAAATTAAATGTAAATATTATATATATATATATATATATATATATATATAAATTTTTTTTTTCTGGGAATCGCTGCCGCATTGTATATTTTTGGGGAAATGGTCACATTAGGCATATTTGGTGGAGAAACGCTGCCACATTATGATCATCTTGGTGGAGAAATGATGCGGTGTTGTGTATTTTGGCAGAAACTCTGTCACATTAGGAGCATTTTGTGGGAAATGCTGTCACATTATGTGTATTTTGTGGGGAAACACTACCACATTATTTTGGGGGAAACTGCTGTCTAATTGTGTATTTTGTGGGGACACCTGCCTACCTACACCGGGGGGGGTAAGTCATCGGCTACCTGAACTGGAGGTGAAACCAAGACTAGAGGCAAGCAAGTTGGCTACCTACACTGGTCCGGCCCCTCGGTCAATGTTAAGAGACTGCTTTGTGGCACACGAGTCAAAATGTTTGCCCACCCCTGTTCTAGACCCTTTAAAAAAATAAAATTTCAGCCTTTGGCTTAGCAATCAGGGCTGTGGAGTCGGTCCAAAAATCCACCGACTCCGACTCCTCAGTTTAGGATTCTATCGACTCCAACTCCTCTAATTTGCATATTACAGTTTTGTTGATTAAAAGTATGTAACATGAAATTCGTCTCTTAACTGCCAACGCTTTGGAATTTTACAAGACAACTGAAGTGAGAAGGATATGTAGACTACTATATTTATTCCCTTTAGACTAAAACTAGTCCTTGGTAAGAGTACTTGTAAAAAGGTACAAACCGGAACAAAGAACATCTATCAGGCCCTAGGCAATGTAAGTGTGGGTACATGTAAGAATGATGTGCAGGTACTCTGCAGGGGAATGAGGAGATTCTTCCTCTATTACACATTCTTCATGCACAATCTGAACAAGGTTTATGGGTGACAGACAACCAGGGCTGTGGAGTCGGTCCAAAAATCCACCGACTCCGACTCCTCAGTTTAGGATTCCACCGACTCCGACTCCTCTAATTTGCAATTACAATTTTTTTGATTAAAAGTATGTAACATGAAATTCGTCTCTTAACTGCCAAAGCTTAGGAATTTTACAAGACAACTGAAGTGAGAAGGATATGTAGACTACTATATTTATTCCCTTTAGACTAAAACTAGTCCTTGGTAAGAGTACTTGTAAAAGGTACAAACCGGAACAAAGAACATCTATCAGGACCTAGGCAATGTAACTGTGGGTACATGTAAGAATGATGTGCAGGTACTCTGCAGGGGAATGAGGAGATTGTAAACAGACAACACCTCTGTGTTCAATGTGCACAGCATTCTCAGTGGATTCCCTGCAGCTCTGTGGGGAGTGCATATGTAGAGTATAGTATTACTGTGTAACAAAGTAAACCTGAGACAGATGAAATTAAAGTTTTATACATACCTGGGGATTCCTCCAGCCGCCTTCAGGATAATCAGTCCCTCGCTGTCGTCCTCCACCACCTGGATCTTCTGCTATGAGTCCAGGTACTTGAGCCAGTCGGGCGTAGTGCGCATGCACACACTCCGCCGCCAGGAGCATACTACACCTGTGCAGCACTATTGCGCAGGTGCAGAATGTTCCAGGCTGTGGGAGCGGCATGCGGCCGGACAGCGCTGACTGGCTGAATTACCAGGACTCATAGCAGAAGATCCGGGTGGTGGAGGACAGCGAGGGACTGATTAGCCTGAAGGGGGCTGGAGGAAGCCCCAGGTATGTATAAAACTTTACTTTTCATCCGTCTCAGGTACCCTTTTATTTGTAGTCACCAAACCAAATTTTAACAACATATCAAATGATTTGATTTCATCAGCAAAGGGAGTGCATACATTTGCATAAATCAGCATCAATGCAGAATTATTTCCATCTCATTGACCATCTCTATTAGTGACACAGCTACACATCAGGCTTTATTCTTACAGCATAGATGTTATTTAGTATATATAAGAGATTCCTGTGTACACATCATATATACAGTCACAATCAGATATGTACCTTAAAAATACGGTGACTGCTTTATTGAAGCAGCACAAGTAACTAATTTTGATTGGTTTATTTCATTTTTGTGGACTAAGCAAAGCGATTACTGTATATATACTGTATATATACATTAATTTTAATGACTATTATCTGAGAAATAGAACATTTTATCATATTTTCTATTTTAATTACAGTTACAAATTCATTAGGAGTCGGAGTCGGTGCATTTTTTCCCGACTTCGACTCCAGGCACCCAAAATTGCCCGACTCCACGACTCCGACTCCACAGCCCTGCAGACAACACCTCTGTGTTCAATGTGCACAGCATTCTCAGTGGATTCCCTGCACCTCTGTGGGGAGTGCATATGTAGAGAATAGTACTACTGTGTAACAAAGTAAACCTGAGACAGATGAAATTAAAGTTTTATACATACCTGGGGCTTCCTCCAGCCGCCTTCAGGATAATCAGTCCCTCGTTGTCCTCCTCCACCACCTGGATCTTCTGCTATGAGTCCAGGTACTTGAGCCAGTCGGGCGTAGTGCGCATGCACACACTCCACCGCCAGGAGCATACTACACCTGTGCAGCACTATTGCGCAGGTGCAGAATGTTCCTGGCTGTGGGAGCGGCATGCGGCCGGACAGCGCTGACTGGCTGAATTACCAGGACTAATAGCAGAAGATTCGGGTGGTGGAGGACAGCGAGGGACTGATTAGCCTGAAGGGGGCTGGAGGAAGCCCCAGGTATGTATAAAACTTTACTTTTCATCCGTCTCAGGTACCCTTTTATTTGTAGTCACCAAACCAAATTTTAACAACATATCAAATGATTTGATTTCATCAGCAAAGGGAGTGCATACATTTGCATAAATCAGCATCAATGCAGAATTATTTCCATCTCATTGACCATCTCTATTAGTGACACAGCTACACATCAGGCTTTATTCTTACAGCATAGATGTTATTTAGTACGGTATATATAAGAGATTCCTGTGTACACATCATATATACAGTCACAATCAGATATGTGTATCTGACCTTAAAAATACGGGGACTGCTTTATTGAAGCAGCACAAGTAACTAATTTTGATTGGTTTATTTCATTTTTGTGGACTAAGCACAGCTATTACTGTATATATACTGTATATATACATTAATTTTAATGACTATTATCTGAGAAATAGAACATTTTATCATATTTTCTATTTTAATTACAGTTACAAATTCATTAGGAGTCGGAGTCGGTGCATTTTTTCCCGACTCCGACTCCAGGCACCCAAAATTGCCCAACTCCACGACTCCGACTCCACAGCCCTGTTAGCAATACTTTTACTTATCTTTTAAACAGTATCTTCATCTTAATTTCCCACCCATTTTAACAAATTTGTCGATAAACATATTTCGCAAAAGCTGTACCCTTTCCACAGCCTGTTCTACATCAACTTTAAACCAGGCACCTCAAGAATCCCAGCTATCACAAATAGCAATATGCGATATTTGAAAGAATGAATTGTGTAAAGTCCACTTTACACAATAAGTTAGGTATACTGTTAACAAATACATGCATTTACAAAGCTATTTTTAAATTTAAACATATGGTAACATTACATCAAGGAAACCACAGTATGATACAATACACAATTAGGACTGTTTAGATTTCACAGTTCCGCTCTGCCAGCCAAACTGGTTGCAGAACAGGAAATGAGGTCATTTAATAGTTTACAGTCTACTCCTATATTTATTTTTGATAAGCAGCTGTACAACCCTGTACCGCCACTACACCAAAGTTTTTTTTTTTGTTGTGTGGCAGAAGCAAATGAAAATTATCTAATACGTTTAAAAATCTGAAGATGCGTTCGATTGCTTAACGCTTCTGTATAGAGAGAAAGCCCCCCCCCCCCCCCCCCCCAAAAAAAAACACAAATATAATCTACTTTTACTTCCATAGAACCAGTGTGCACACACTAGAGTTTCGCAGCTGAAGCAGTCCTGGAGAAGGATGTAGCATGTATATAGAGGCACCCTGATTGCATAGTTGATCGATTTTAAATGCTGGTTTCTCTCGCGAAATGCTCCCTTCCTACTCACAGCCGCTTGTTTAGCATACCAAAAACACTACCGTGTTTCCCTGAAAATAAAGACATAATTTTTCCTTCAAAAGATGTGCTACGGCTTCATTTCAGGGAGGTATATTTTGTGAGGGTAGCCAGATCCCCCTTTAGTGTATATAGCCAGACTCCCCGTTGTATATAGGCAATGTATATAGCCTGTATTCTCCCCCTCCCCCCCCCCCCCCCCGATTTACCTTCTCTGCTCCCAGGCCCCTCCTCCAGAAAGTCGGATCTCCCTTCTGCATTGCCCGGCGGGACATAATTAACTCAGATCAGCGGAGAAGGCAGCTAGAGTTGCACAGTAACAGCGCCGCCACATACAGGCTCTGTTTACTTCCTGTAAACCGTGTGACTTATGTGGCCGGGCAATGCAGCAGGGGGATCAGACTTTCTGGAGGAGATGGCCGGGAGTAGAGGAGGTAAAGCTGGAAGGGGGGGGCGGGAAGAAGGTGAATACCACTGCCCCAACTTCTCCATCGCCAGCCCTCATCGCTATGTCCACGCCTCTTCCAGGAATACTCTATATGCTAAGGCTTTTTTTTCAGGGGAGGTCCTACTTTCGGGGAAACACTGTACATACCAACATGTTAGAAATAAAATGTAACCATGCCAGTGTTCTCCCCAGAATTCTTTTTCCAGCCGGGTGGCCCAGATTTTTTTTTCCAGCCGGGTGGCATGAAATAGTAGCCAGGTGGCATGAAAAAGTAGCCGGGTGGATCGAGATCAGAGAATGCAAGGTCTGTGAGCAACTCTGCTTACAGCATAGCAGGAGGTGAGCAGATGACAGCCGGATGCTCACCAAAACTAGCCGGGTGGAGCACCCGGCTAAAAGAACATGGGGTGAACACTGCATGCATTTTTTTTATTTCATTATGTAACATTCAAAAGGAAGGCCAAATATTTTCCTGACTTTTGTGCTCTGCTGTGTAAACAGATCAGTTTGAAAAATTCCAAATGCTTAATGAAAGTCACTGGACTGAAGAAAGGGCAACAAATTAGGTGCAGCAATGCTGCAAAAGGCAGCCAAAGCTCTGCTACTTAATGTGTTCAAAGACATAACTGTCATGTGTTTTGTGCTCTGACCTTGGTTAAACTCTATTCCTTTTATAAATGGAAGTTTAAAGTAGTAAAGCCTTATCAAATTCAAACTTTAATCTCTTTCACCTATGCAAAAAGTTCCTGCAGTGCTGCAGTGTGCTCCACACCTTCAAAACCAAGCTGCTGCAGCATACGACTGGTCTGGTCTGCCTTCAAGCTCCATATCTTTACATAAAATTAGCATAAAGGTTTGTAGCAACTTGAAATTTGCATCCCACTGACCATCCCCACTCAACTTTTCTTCTGAGTTTTCTTATCTTCTCCGCATGGTCTCTTCTCTACATGTTCAGCATATAGTAAGTTAAAGGGATACTGTAGGGGGGGGGGGGGTGTCGAAGGAAAATGAGCTGAACTTACCCGGGGCTTCTAATGGTCCCCCGCAGACATCCTGTGTTGGCGCAGCCACTCACCGATGCTCCGGCCCCGCCTCCAGTTCACTTCTGGAATTTCTGACTTTAAAGTCAGAAAACCACTGCGTCTGCACGCCCGTGTCCTCGCTCCCGCTGATGTCACCAGGAGTGTACTGCGCAGACACAGACCATACTGGGCCTGCGCTGTGCGCTCTTGATGACATCAGCGGGATCGAGACACGGCAACGCAGGCGCAGTGGTTTTCAGACTTTAAAGTCTGAAATTCCAGAAGTGAACCGGAGGCGGGGCCGGAGCATCGGTGAGTGGCTGCGCCAACACAGGATGTCTGCGGGGGACCATTAAAAGCCCCAGGTAAGTTCAACTCATTTTCCCCTGACCCCCCTACAGTGTCCCTTTAAAGGACAATTGAAGTAAGAGGTGACATGCTGATCCTCTGTCTCTGTCAGGCCTGGTTCACACTGCAATTTTTTTTTTTAGAGCTAGTGATTTGAAAAGCTCTTGCTCATGCAATGCTATGGGTGAATTTTTAAAATTCCATTGCTCAAGTGAGAACAAACTTATAGCATTACATTAGCAAGAGCTTTTAAAATGTAAAGCTATTGCAGTGTGAACCAGCCCTCAGATGTGTGACTGGATTAGCTGCACACTTGTTTTAGGTGTGTAATTCAGATGATAATGATCAGGATGTCAGGTATGTTAAAGGAAATAAATATGGCATCTCCATATCCCTCTCCTTTCAGTTGCCCTTTAAAGTAGGAAATAAATGGATATTGAAAATTAAAGTGGTCTGGTAATCCTCAGATAAGTTACAGGGACAGTTAGGCTGGTTCCCACTTGAATGGTTCATGACAGGTATGGTGAAAGCACACCTTGTTCAGAGTAGTTCCCTTGTATCAGACATGTCATAGATAGCATGCAATCCACGACATGGGCAACTTCTGTCTTGTGTCCCATTAAAAAAAAAAACAAAACAAAAAACATGCTTGTTGGTTTTGCCCAGGGCTGTGGAGTCGGAGTCGTGGAGTCGGGCAATTTTGGGTGCCTGGAGTCGGAGTCGGGAAAAAATCCACCGACTCCGACTCCTAATGAATTTGTAACTGTAATTAAAATAGAAAATATGATAAAATGTTCTATTTCTCAGATGATAGTCATTAAAAATAATGTATATATACAGTATATATACAGTAATAGCTGTGCTTAGTCCACAAACATGATATAAACCAATCAAAATTAGTTACTTGTGCTGCTTCAATAAAGCAGTCCCCGTATTTTTAAAGTCAGATATACACATCTGATTTTGACTGTATATATATGATGTGTACACAGGAATCTCATATATACTAAATAACATCTATGCTGTAAGAATAAAGCCTGATGTGTAGCCGTGTCACTAATAGAGATGGTCAATGATATGGAAATAATTCTGCATTGATGCTGATTTATGCAAATGTACGCACTCTCTGTGCTGATGAAATCAAATAATTTGATATGTTGTTAACATTTGGTTTGGTGACTACAAATTAAAGGTTACCTGAGACGGATGAAAAGTAAAGTTTTATACATACCTGGGGCTTCCTCCAGCCCCCTTCAAGCTAATCAGTCCCTCGCTGTCCTCCACCACCCAGATCTTCTGCTATGAGTCCTGGTAATTCAGCCAGTCATCGCTGTCTGGCCGCATGCCGCTCCCACAGCCAGGAACATTCTGCACCTGCGCAATAGTGCTGCACAGGTGTAGTATGCTCCTGGCGGTGGAGTGTGTGCATGCGCACTACGCCCGACTGGCTCAAGTACCTGGACTCATAGCAGAAGATCCAGGTGGTGGAGGAGGACAACGAGGGACTGATTATCCTGAAGGCGGCTGGAGGAAGCCCCAGGTATGTATAAAGCTTTAATTTCATCTGTCTCAGGTTTACTTTGTTACACAGTAGTACTATACTCTACATATGCACTCCCCACAGAGCTGCAGGGAATCCACTGAGAATGTTGTGCACATTGAACACAGAGGTATTGTCCATCACCCATAAACCTGGTTCAGATTGTGCATGAAGAATGTGTAATAGAGGAAGAATCTCCTCATTCCCCTGCAGAGTACCTGCACATCATTCTTACATGTACCCACACTTACATTGCCTAGGGCCTGATAGATGTTCTTTGTTCCGGTTTGTACCTTTTACAAGAACTCTTACCAAGGACTAGTTTTAGTCTAAAGGGAATAAAAATTGTAGTCTACATATCCTTCTCACTTCAGTTGTCTTGTAAAATTCCTAAGCGTTGGCAGTTAAGAGACGAATTTCATGTTACATACTTTTAATCAACAAAATTGTAATATGCAAATTAGAGGAGTCGGAGTCGAGGAGTCGGAGGAATCCTAAACTGAGGAGTCTGAGTCGGTGGATTTTTGGACCGACTCCACAGCCCTGGTTTTGCCATTGCAGACTCTGGACAGAATGGACATGTCTGAATGTACACAATGCATTACATTTCACCTGTCAGCATGTCCATTGTTCTATTCAGTTAAACAGACCATTTTAGCCTTAAGTGGAAACCAACCCTAAGGCCCCGTTCACAGTGCACGCATTTCCAGCCGCGTTTTGGAAACGTGTGCAGGTGGTTGACACGCACGACATTACACATTGCATAGAGTGCAATGTCTGATGTTCACACTGCATGCGTTCCGAAACCTGTGCGGTCCGGGAACGCATGCTGCACGCATTTTTTCTAAAAACGCGTGGCTGTCCCATTCACTTTTCAGTGATGGGATCAGCCACGCAACGCACACAAATGCGGATAGCATGCGTTCGCAAGCGTTGCGTTCCGCATGCGTGGCCATCCGTGTTTGTGATGTGAACAAAGGCTCCATTTGAAAACATTTGTGAGTCGTGGCCAGTCGACACAAGCATAGTGCGCTCCCTCCGTCTCTCTCTGGCGGAAAATAGTACTGTGCAGGTGCACTACTATTCTACGCCAGAGAGAGACGGAGGGAGCGCACTGCGCATGCGTCAAACTGGCTGCGAATGCCGAATTTACAGGACCCAGTACTAAAGAGGGAGAAGACTGAGGATGGCGGCGTGGGAACGATCCGTACGGATGGGGCTGGAGGAAGCCCCAGGTATGTATAAAACTTAACTTTACTCGTCCCTGGTTTCCTTTAAATCGTATGACCCAGGCAGTTTCCCGTCAGGTAAATTAGAACTAGCTCCGCTCCGCTGATACGCGTAGGACAACTTCCTGATGTCATGTTGTGATTCATAACAAGTGCGAAAAATCGGGTTCGTGCACACATTAGCTAATGTGAAAGAGCCCTTACTGAGAAATGCCTGCAGTCTATTGGCATTCTCCTATTCTACCAAGCAGTCACCTTCCCAGTCGCTTCCAGACAATGGAGCTGTTGGACGGAGTATGGCTATGGCAGAGCAGAGAGATTGCATTTGGGCCTACCCCAGTTAGTACTACTCAGGGATGAGAAGAGGCACCTGTGACGCAACAGCAGTCATTTTCTATTTTTAAACTGCAGAAATGAAACATTTTAGCAATATACTTTCAAATGCATTTTTTATTGCCTTCTATAAAATGAAGTTACAGAAATAAGCAGAAACTGACGCAAGGCTGCAGCATGTCTTCCTGTATCAGTCCACTGCCAGAAATTCTTGGTTTCATTCAGTAGAGTAATAATAATCCAAACATAATCTGAGCATTTGTATAGCGCTTTTCTCCTGTTGAACTCAAAGCACTCAAGAGCTGCAGCCACTGGGATATATTAAAAAGAGGCCACCCTGCATTGTTAGGAAGTCTTGCCCAAGGACTTCTTACTGAAAAGGTACGGACCCTAGCCAGGATTCAAACCCTGGTCTCCCATATCAGAGGCAGTGCCCTTAACCAGTACACAGTCTAGCCAGTAATATTATATTGTACTTGCATATATCCAGTGACATACTAAATGATAAAGAAAACGTTTAAAAAAAATAATAATGGACAATCATCAATGCTACCATTATGTCCACCTTTTTTCTACTAGATTATTGCAGAAATCTGATTTAGAACGGATCAAAACCACTACCAATGAGCAGCTGAATGCAGTTCAACACTGAGCTGCAGACAACCCCCCACTTGCTTGATGAAGATTTTCAGACGATTTTAGACGACCAAACAGGTTTGTTAGGGACAATAGATCACTACCAGTTTTTAACATGACTGAACTGATCAGAAATGGTGACCCATGCTTGGCCAGCATTAAGGCCTGTACACTCCTGCAATATTGGATACCCCAGAATCATTCTTGATCATTTCACATGACCTTTAACTATAGAAACATGCTATTCAGCTATCTGCACGATCTGTTCTAAGAAGAGGGTTAGACCATAAGCACCTGCAGCGGCATACAAAAATAGTGATGGGCATAGTTTTCCAGCTAGTCAGATAATGATTGGTTGGTGAAGGATTCCAAAGGGGGCTGTCCAAGAACGTCTGTCAGTTAAAAATCAGAGTTTCCAAGTATTAGCCAAATAGCTGTCTGCATCAAATCATGGACCACCTGAACACTTTTGTTGTTTTTACTGAATCACAAAAACCTTCTGTTAAAGGAAGGCAAAAATATATTCAGTGTTGCTTTTTAGCAAGAGAACTTTTTGGTCTATTTTAGCCCCATACACTTTCCTAGTGGTTCTGGGTCACCAGGAGCTATCTGGGTATTCTGTAATTACACTTAAGGGTCCCATACACTGAGCCGATAGCAGCCGATCGATCGAAAATCGCTCGCAAACCGATTGACCGGCCAATCGATTTGCAGACGATTTCAATCGATCTGACATGCTGGAAAATCTAGGTCGATCTGTTGATATTGCCTATTTTACATTGGACCTAATGGAAATCTGAAGGCAAAAAAATGCCATCAGATCGATTTTCAATAGATTTCATACTGAAATCTATTGGAAATCTGTTCCTAGTAAAAAAAAATAAAAAAAAAAAAAAAAAATTGTTCCTAAACACATCAGATAGATCAGAAATCTATCTGATGATCTATCTGCTGCTAATTCAACAAGTGTATGGCCACCTTACAAGGTGGCCATACATCAAGTGACTTGGCGACTGATTGACCACACGATTCAATAATTATAATCAATCGGATGAAAATCTGTGTCACCAAGAGCATGCCCGATTGGCAATGTGTTCAATTTCAGGCTGAAATTGGTCGCATGTATCGATCAGACATGCTGTAAGATTTCGGCCTGATGCACTCTGTTGGGTGAGTGGCGGTAACTGTGCAATATCGGGCCGAGGAACAAGCACAGCAGAAACTCAGGTCAGGTGCTGCCCCCCCCCCCCCCCCCCAACTGTAAGATTTGCAACTCCCCATGCGTGGTCGCTGGTGTACTATGGACATGTGTCAACTTTACCCCGGTAACCACAAGGGGCATGTGTATGGGAGGAAGAGTGTGGACACCGGCAGGTAAGGTATTCATGCACCAGGCATATTTAATGCTTGGGGTACAGCGCTGGGGCTAGAGGGGCAGCGTTACTAAGCTAATTCCTGCAAGATTTTATGCTGAAATCAATTGGGAATCGGCCTGCAGTGTATGGGCAGCTGACAGATCTCTCTCTGATCAGATTCGCTCAGAGATCTGCCTCTTAGTCGAATCTGCCCATTATCACTAGATGTACGGCCACCTTTACTAATCTACATAAGTGGACCAACGATTTTCCGAATGTGATACTTTATTTAGTCAACCTGGTAATATGCCTGTGCACCTGTAAATGCTCAGGGCTCACCCAGGACATCTAATTTCAGTTTCAGCATGACAAAAGGATGTTGTGGAGCTGCGAGCTCAGGTCTGACCACTTAGCCTGCAGAATACAAGTGAAAGACAAAACAGCCTGAGATTACACCATT
Source organism: Hyperolius riggenbachi (assembly GCF_040937935.1). Taxonomy (NCBI): domain Eukaryota; kingdom Metazoa; phylum Chordata; class Amphibia; order Anura; family Hyperoliidae; genus Hyperolius; species Hyperolius riggenbachi. The sequence goes on from NC_090648.1 coordinate 257,117,716, forward strand.
CTGCAATTATACATGAGCTGAGATGCTTGGAGGGGTGTGGCCATGTCATTTCAAATTAACCCTTTGCACTACACTACATTTTAGCAGACTCTATACATTGTACAGGTGCACATGCATATTGCCAGCTAGAGTAGGACTGACCAGATAAGGGATCCTGATGATCAAGCGTTGGTCAGCTAATGTGGTTGCCGAAGAAAACACAACCAAGAACTCTTGTTTTTGAACCAAAATGTTTTAATAGCCCCAGTATTTGTGCAGAGGCAGCTACCTAGCTAATACAATAATTTAAAAAAATCCTGGTTTTTGAACAGAAGGGATTACAGTCTGTTTTTGTGGAGAGGCAGCTGCAGGCTAAAACTGAGTGTGGCTAATTTATTTGGAGTGCTAGTAAGTTAAAGCTAATGGGAAGCAGAAAAAAACAAAACAAAAAAGAGATACTTACCTAAGGAGAGGGAAGGCTCTGGGTCCTTTAGAGCAGAGTTCCCTAATCCTGTCCTCAAGGCCGACCAACAGTACGTTTTGAAGAAAACCACAAACATGCACAGGTAAGGTAATTAGTGTCTCAGCAGAGCTGATTAACTACCTCTGTGGATTTCCACAAAACATGCACGGTTGGTGGGCCTTGAGGACACGGTTGGGGAACACTGCTGAGAGCCTTCCCACTCCTCTCACAAGTTCTAAGAAGGGAGGTAACATTCAGACCAGCACTCAGAAATGGGATTTGTCTGGTGTCTGTATCGGGACACACACACGACAAATCCAGACAGCGGGAGACATTGACTAGGGTAGGTGGGGGGTCTGGATACTAGACGAGCTCCAAGTGCCAGAAGATTACAGAGACACGTTTCGACACACCAGTGTGTCTTTGCCAAGACTTTATGACTTGATGTATGTATACAGACATGACAAAAAAAACAAACCAAAAAACACTTGTGGTGTCTGAAACGGGCCATCACAATAATTCCGCACTCGGAGCTTCCCTGGACTCCAGACCACACCTACCCTTGTCAGTTCCCCCTGGCCATGACTGATGTCTCAGGAGTGAAATATTGGGCCTGTGAGATACACTTGTACATCACTGCCATCTTGTACGTGCACATCTTTTTCATATTGCAAATAAATTAAGGGTATTGCACCATAGAAGCACTCTTCTCTTTTTCTTTAGGGAATATATACCCTGCCGGCAATGCTACAACTTAGTGGGGCGGAGGTCCCAGGGAAAGATAGTGAGGAGGAATCTCCCAAACTGAAACACAAGCAACAAATATATAATCTCATATAAAGCACTTACAGGGAAGGATGGTGTACTGCACAGCTCTCCGGGGACTTCATGCATGAACAAATAATTATGGTTGCCAGGGAAACCTATCTGTATATTCTAGAAATATGTTGTCAAAGCAACCAATCGGTTTTTATTGGTTTTGACTTTTCACAGTAAAATGAAACATTATGATGAATTGTTATAGACGGTCTCATTTTAGGTTTTCAATTTCTGTCCCACCTATATAAAATTATATTTCTATATCAGTATGTATAGCAATGGCATGCAGATATGCAGGCATACATCTTGTAGTGTATAGGTGCCTTAATTCTTAAAAGGACAACTGAAGTGAGAAGAATATGGATGGAGCCATATTTATTCTTTTTAAAGTGGACCTGAACTCTTGCACAGGGCTGAAAGAAAACAGAGAAATGCACCCTGCAGAGCAGGACCTTTTCAGTAACATGCATATTGCTGCACACCTTCTCATTGTCTTTGTATGGCTAACTCCAGTTGATAAATATGAGCATAGCAAAGAGGAGTTTCTCTTGTAGAATTCAGTGTGAATGTAAGAGACAATTTTGCTTACTACAAGAGTTTTCCGAATTAAGTTGATATAAAAAAAATATCCACTGCAATGGCAGTTCCATGCCCTGCAGTATTCTATGCTAAGGGACTTGTGATTTGTACACAGACGTGTATTAATTTTAGGACAAAAAGTAAAATTGTATTGGCAATAGAAGAGTAAAGAAACATTTCTATTGAATGTTATGCCAGACTGCAATTTAAGGCCTTGTTCAGGTAATCCACACTATAGTGTAGTATACCATAGAGGACTGTGTTTCATACACAGTAACAACAAATACTGCATGAAATGCAATAATGGGCAGTTTTACTAATCATTGATGTATACACTTCTATGAACTACTACAATGAAATGGATGGGGTCAGTATTCAGCTGATGGCACCACAAGTGGCAAGGCCGAATACTTACTTACCTGAGCGTGAGCAACCCCTTATTGATAGTCTAGTGTACATTCTCACTAGTGGTTCAAAACGGCTTTTTGAGAAAAATGCCTATATGCTGCAATTTTGTGGTGACAGAAGTATAGAACCAAATTTAGATTGCTTTCCATAGCTAACACCAACCAATGACCCCTTATCCAGTAACCTTAGACCTTTGCCTTAAAAAAAAAAAAATCAACAGGTACCAGACAAGACAGCTTCCCATCAACATCCCTTGCTCTAGAGGTACTGAAGATGGCAGCTTAACAGAGAGGAAAAAAATTGCGTAGTCTACTGCTGCTAGACTTATAAGCCCTGTTCACTAAACTATAGTGTGTCCGGCTGGAGAGAATTTGGGGAGAGATGAAAGGGAGATTCTGCATGTTAAAGAGAAACTTCAGCTTAAACAAACATACTGTCATTAAGTGACATTACATAGAGAAGAGAGTGTAGGCAGCGCTTTCGAAATACAGAAGGCTGCACCTGAATTGATTTAGCTGCAAAGTGCAGAGCTCCAATGGACTATATTACACAACATGCATTCAAACAGGTACAGCAATGGAGGGCGTTGGCTTCAGCAATAATGTGTGCACAAATCATTCCTACTAGACTTCCCCACGGCGGAGGGGGCACGTCACCGCCGTGGAGAAGTCTAGTAGGAATGATTTGTGCACACATTATTGCTGAAGCTAACGCCCTCCATTGCTGTACCTGTTTGAATGCATGTTGTGTAATATGGTCCATTGGAGCTCTGCACTTCTTTGCAGCTAAATCAATTCAGGTGCAGCCTTCTGTATTTGGAAGCGCTGCCTACACTCTCTTCTCTATGTAAAATGTTCTAAGTATACTTGTGGTAGCCTGCATCCAAATTTTAGATTAGGGACTAGCACATAAATTTGCACTTAATTTGCATAATTTTGCATCTGATTTGGATTGAAGGCATGTATTTAGCCCCTGGGGGTCTGTACACGCCCCTGATGGTTTATAAGCCAGTTGCAGCCTGTGAGCGCTGTCATTTTTGTTTGTCTGTCTTGAAGAAATGTGTATACCATTGTATGATAAGTCGCACCAGGTAAGTTATGCTTTTAATGTTAGGTTAGTGGTTAGGTCTTCCCCGAGGGGGCACGTCACCGCCGTGGGGAAGTCTAGTAGGAATGATTTGTGCACACATTATTGCTGAAGCCAACGCCCTCCATTGGTGTACCTGTTTGAATGCATGTTGTGTAATATAGTCCATTGGAGCTCTGCACTACTTTGCAGCTAAATCAATTCAGGTGCAGCCTTCTGTATTTGGAAGCGCTGCCTACACTCTCTTTATGTAAAATGTTCTAAGTATACTTGTGGTAGCCTGCATCCAATCTGCATTCAAATTTTAGATTGGGGACTAGCACATAAATTTGCACTTAATTTGCATCTGATTTGGATTCAAGGCGTGTATTTAGCCCCTGGGGGTTTGTACACGCCCCTGATGATTTATAAGCCAGTTGCAGCCTGTGAGCACTGTCATTTTTGTTTGTCTGTCATTAAGTTACATTAGTTATGTTAATTAAATAGATAGGACAGAAATCACCTCATGTTTTGCACAGCATCAGGGGGAAAATGTCATCAGTTTTCTTCTGTGCAGCTAAAAATGAGGCTTGGGTAAGAAAAACAAAGTTCTGATGCTGTGAAACTGTTAAAGAAACACAAAGCCTTTTCAGTGCTGCCAAGTAGATTTTTAGTCTGGAGGTTCACTTTAAATTAAATATACTTCAGCACAATGGGTGAGAGAAGGTGGCAAGTTATTAGGGAGTATAGCCACTTGCTATGACCTCATTCACATCTGCTGCACTGAAAAACGTGTTAAAGCGTGTGGTAAAAAATGTGCGCGCTTTAGTGCGCATTTCTGTGCGTTGCTCTGCGCTTCTTTAAAGAACATTTTGCTTACTGTACAAACAAAACAAACACAGAACATTTATATCGCGCTTTTCTCCTGGCGGACTCAAAGCGCCAGAGCTGCAGCCACTAGGACGCGCTCTATAGGCAGCAGCAGTGTTAGGGAGTCTTGCCCAAGGTCTCCTACTGAATAGGTGCTGGCTTACTGAACAGGCAGAGCCGAGATTCGAACCCAGGTCTCCTGTGTCAGAGACAGAGCCCTTAACCATTACACTATCCAGCCACCACTGTAGCAGTCAATAAAACTGTTTTTGTATGTAAATGTATTTTTTTCTCAATTTAGGGGTAAAAACCGCGTGCGCTTCGATGCGCTTGTACGCGCACCCATTCACTTGCATTGATGTGCGCTTTACAGCTCAGCGTACAGAAATGCATGCAACACTACGTTTTTGTAACGCTGCTCAGTGCAGCACATATATGTGAACCAGCTACATTTAGTTACATGGAAAAATTAATACCTTGCTGAATGCAAAGGGCAATACGCTATAAAAAGCGCACAGAAATGGCCCTGATGTGAACGAGGCCTAAGGCCCTGCGTGTCTGAAACGCGTTGGCTACCAGCCTTTTTGGATGTACCAATAAATAAATCTGGATTGTATCTTCATACGGGGTGCTGTGGGCATTTTTTTTTTGTTCATTGCCACTTGCTAATGCAAGCTAATGTAATTTGTCCAGGCCTAAAATAAGTATTTCTAAAGATATAAGAATGGCAGTTTCCCTATACCTCTGACTTTTAGGTTCCTTGAAGACACATATGGACATCAGATGATTGTTCCCTAGCCTGATTGCTCACATTCACAATGGCCACTACCCTACATTGAGAGAAAATATAGTCTAATGGACTGTATTAGCAAATCGTTATTTTCTCTCAGGGTCCCTTAAAGGTGGCCATACACTCGTTCGATTACCAGCAGATAGATCATCAGATAGATTTCTGATCTATCTGATGTGTTTAGGAAAAAAATTTTTTATACTAGGAACAGATTTCCAATAGATTCCAGTATGAAATGTATTGAAAATCGATCTGATGGCATTTATTTGCCATCAGTTTTCCATTAGGTCCAATGCAAAATGATAAGCCATCTCAACAGATCCACCCAGATTTTCCATCATGTCAGATCGATTGAAGTTGATTGAAATCGGCTGAGTGTATGGGCCCCTTAACACTTGGTGCGGTGCGCTTTGGAACAATCACACTGGAGCCAAAAAGTCAGACCACTTGTTATAGCCGAAGGGAAACCTAAACCCTCTCCCCCCCCCCCCCCCCCCCGCCCCCCCAAAAAAAAAAAACACACAACCTTGAGGTTCCATTGCATTTCCAGGATTACCACGGGAGCCACACGGTAACACACTAGCTTCTGCATTACCCGGAGAATTTTGTTGCATTGCAGGCAGTGTGTCATGTTCAGTTAACTGTAATGGCCATTGCGACGAGCTGCAGTAGAAGAGAGTACCACTAAGCATTCTGGTAAGTGTAAAAGGGCCCCAAAATAGGTTAGTGTCAACACCTTCTCACTGTAGCGCAGGCCCCTTGTTGCACTGTACTTTAGCGCTCACATGCATTATACAATATAGCAATAGATCAGACATGAGATTTCATGATAATGTTGACTCTAAACAAAAACAAACAAAATAATATGCAACAAAACACAAAGCTCTTCTGGAGCGATATTTGTTATATTGATTGAAGGCTGATCAGAAAGGCTGATCTTTTTCTGATCAAGAGTGAAGAGAGGGTGGGGAGGGGGGACATGGGAAGGCATGGTGTGCAACGCTTTGAGTCCTATGGAAGAAAAAGCGCTATAGAAAGGTCAGTGTTCTCCCCAGGCTCTTTTAGCCGGGTGCTCCACCCGCCTAGTTTTGGTGAGCACCCGACTGTTATCAGCTCACCTCCTCCTATGCTGTAAGCAGAGTTGCGCACAGAAGCACCAGTCCTGCATTCTCTCATCTCGCCCCACCCGGCTACTTTTACATGCCACCCAGCTACATTTTCAAGCCACCCGGCTGAAAAAAAATACTGGGGAGAACACAATGTTATTGTCAAATTTTAAGTTAGCCAATAAATGGTATCATCCTGAAATAGCATTGAGTCTTACAAAGGCTTCAGAGCTGAAAGCTTGCTCTTATTCTTTTAAGTTAGGCAAAAAATTGTATCATCCTGATTCAAAACTTCTTGCTTTTGCGGATGGCCAACATGGTACAATGCTCTACTGCTATTCAAAAGTGGTGCAATGAAGAAGATAATGATTATTATCTACTAAAAAAAAAAAAGGTAGGTTTAGTCTACAGTTAGATGGTTTATAAGACCAATCGCCATAGTGTGAATTATAGTTCACAATCTGGGTCCCATTAAAAAAAAAAAATAGTGTGCCATAGTCCAATACTGTGAATTAAAGACCTGCTTATCCAGCAAAAACGCCAAATACTGAAGTCAGATGTTACAGTGTGATTAAGTCCTGTTTTCTTTTATCTCTAAAGATGGCCATAAATGTAGCAATTTTGCGGGCCAATTGACCATCCGATTCGATAATTTTATCAAACTGGATTAAAATCTGTGCTGCAAAAAGCATATACGATCGACAATTCAACCATTTCAGTGGTGAAATTGGTTAACTGTATCAATCAACCAAACAAGAAAATCTCAGGCCAGTGTAGCCGATCGGGTGTGTTGTGGTAACAGGGAAGGGGGGGGGGTGGGGGGGGGGGGGGGGGGGGGAGGAGGAATTGCAGTAAGGCAAGACAAGTGCAGAAATTTCTGGAATGCATTCTGGGTGTTGTGGGAACAGGCATGGTTGAAACAGCTTAAACTGAAGCCAAAGCATCATGACTATCAGATAAATTGGCCTTTATTCAATTCACTTTTTCTCAGTTTTCTTCTAGATTTTTTTTCAAGTTCACTTTTCAGCACTCTGCCATTGAAAAGTACCAAAAATTAAGTAAAAAGAAATTCTGTTAAACATATTCAGAGTTCTTGCTTGCTGGTCACTTAAAATGCGTTTTATTTTATGTTGGGTACTTTCTACAAGTTTTTAAGTCACAAAGGGGGAATCCAGGTGTAGCAAAGGTATATATATTTAGGAAAAAATTTAACTTGGAACCAGGATAGAGGACAGAAGATTGGAGTCTAACTTATAACGACATCTGGTTACCAGCCAGCACAAATGCTCAGTAACCCAATTTTAGTGGGCATCCAGGTGGTACCAAATACCCGCAATAGGGTGGAAGCCTATTGTAAGCCCTTCTTACAAACCTTGGATTTTATTTCCTTCTTTTTTCCTCGTCTTCTCTCTTTACTGCTTTTTCTCCAATTTCCACATATTATAAAGTCATTCTCAAATATTTAGAGGCGACCTTATAAATACGTTGCTACCCGGTAGCAAGTAAAACCATGGCTGTAGTTTGGTATGTATTGAAGCACACTGTAAATAAGCAGTTCCAGCAATGTAAACTATACTGGTCAAGTACACCCATCTCACACAGAAATGAGCCAGACCACAATTTTACCATCATATCATGGAACAGCTATGTATGCAAAACAAAGCCTCATACAAGCAAATAAGGATTCCTTTCCACTGTTCACACTCTCAACCAGATTTTACTTTGCATGTTACTTGCTATCTCTGCACTGGAGGCAGAGGGGAGGGGGGAGTGAATTTTTAACAGGCTTGAGGGGTGGAGATACAGTTGCAGATTACCTGTGTAATGACGACAAACGGATCATGGCCGCTCTCGTATCACAGGATGAAATCATTATAAACTGTTGAAGCTGTATGCAGCCAGATTTGCTGTGTAAACTATCTAAACTTTAGATAAGATTTCAAGCATCACACTCCAACGCAGGCTACCGCGTTATTGTATCCCTGGATGCGGCTAAAGCGTTTGATGCAGTGGAATGGCCCTTCTTATTAGCTACACTAGCCAGATTTGGATTTGGCGACAACTTCATCAAATGGGTCCAAATACTATACACCAAACCAATGGCAAAAGTCTGCACAAACTCCTCCCTGTCACCCTCCTTTTCAATCAACCGGGGTACTAGGCAAGGGTGTCCACTTTCCCCGCTACTCTATGCTCTCTCAGCTGAACCGCTAGCATGCAAAATTAGGAATCAAAAGAAACGGATGAGCACCATCAACCATAATAAGTAATCAGGCTAAAAGATAAAGCATTCATATACGATCATAAATAACGTGTGCAGAAAGGCCAATAAATCAATGTATAGCACTGAGCAAAAGAAAAAGAATGGCCCTACAAAACCTGCACCACCAGATATGTAGAAAAATACGAAATAGCCTTTATTAAACCATACCGTAAATAAAACCATAAAAACAAGAGCACAATATTAATAACAATATCCTCAAGGGTATGGTAAATCATGAGCAATTGTATACACATAAATATTATGAGCTGTGCAGCAAACCCACCGATAAACTATAAGGGCTGGAACCCACAGGAGCGCTTTTAGCAGCGTTTTGGCAGCACTGCGATACGCTAGCAGTTTGCCAAAACGCTGTGCTAATGTTAATGGATGGGGCAACTTCCACAGGAGCGTTTGCGTTTCTCAGAAACGCAAACGCAGGACCTGCAGCATTTTGGGAGCGCTAGCGCTTCAATGTAAAGTATTGAAACGCTAGTGGAAACGCTCAGCAAAACCTAAACTGAGCGGTTCTGCTAGCGTTTTGCGGTGCAGCGCAATGTAACAAAATGAAAAATTATTCACACGACCAATCAGGATAAAACCGCAAACCGCAAAACGCTACGCACCCGCTGGGCAAAAAAATACAATGTTGCAAAACGCGACCGCAAACGCGCATGAATCCGCTTGCAAACCGCTGTTACAAATTGCTAGCGGTTGCGTTTAGCGTTTGCGGTTTGCAGTGGGTTCCAGGCCTAAAGGAGGGAGATACTGGGAGTGAAAATGGAGTGCAGCTGGTTAACCTATGGGAGTGAACAGGGTGAGTGAACTTGTGTTGAGAGGGGGGGGGGGGACAGTATCTATCCCTTGTGCCAAACCCGTCTCCCAAGGCGTAGGGAAAGTGAATAGCTGGTGCCCAAAGTATAAAGGCACCAAGTGACGTGTGTACATGTATGAGGAAAGCTTCACACGAAGCAAACAAAGAAGCCCAATGGGTGTCAGCAGTGTGTGTTCACACACACATCTATTGATCACAATGTATTCTTTTGTCATTCCTATCTTTATGTCTCCGAGTTTTGCTATTTAATATAATATATATTTACTCTATTTTGAGTCCCCTATCAGGTAGCTACATTTGTGTATCTGTATATTTATCATTATACTGAACATTGTTGTGCCATACTTGTTTTTAACACTAGTGCCCGTTCTCTCCCTTAACTAAGATGGCTGCGGCTGTAATGGGCGTTTCAGGGGTGGGGACAGCCTTACACGTCAATGTGTACGTGGAGACTGATCACCGTGTGTGGCCACACACTTTTCATTTACCCTTGACTCCGCCCTGGGCCGCCGTCATCTGACGCTATCCTGCGTCATCATATGCGACTATTTAATCCCACACTGAACGGCTTCTACATGCCCGACGGCTCTTGCACCATTGTCCTGTCCAGCTCCACCGGTAAGCTTCCCCTCTCTCTGCACTCCCACCACACAGATTTCCGTGACGCTGGGTTCACAGCCCTCCACACTCTCCTTTCCGCACTTTGGGAGTCTGACTTGGCTCCTGCATGCACGCTTCTTTGTCCTGCTTCGTGTGAAGCTTTCCTCATACATGTACACACGTCACTTGGTGCCTTTATACTGTGGGCACCAGCTATTCACTTTCCCTACGCCTTGGGAGACAGGCTTGGCACAAGGGATAGATACTGCCCCCCCCCCCTCTCAACACTAGTTCACTCACCCTGTTCACTCCCATAGGTTAACCAGCTGCACTCCATTTTCACTCCCAGTATCTCCCTCCTTTATAGGTCATCGGTGGGTTTGCTGCACATAATATTTATGTGTATACAATTGCTCATGATTTACCATACCCTTGAGGACATGGTTAATATTGTGCTCTTGTTTTTATGGTTTTATTTACTGTATGGTTTAATAAAGGCTATTTCGTATTTTTCTACATATCTGGTGGTGCGGTTTTTGTAGGGCCATTCTTTTTCTTTTGCTCAGTGCTAAGCATGCAAAATTAGATCCAATCCTCAGATCATGGGCCTCTGTGTCGGTGGTATTGAGGAGAAAAAAAAAAAAAAAATCAGCCATATGCTGATGACACTATATTATACCTAGCTGCCTCACACACTTACCTTGCTAGAGCCTTTGACCTCATTAGTGAGATGGGCAGTTACTCAGGTCTCTCTGTGAACTGGGGGAAGTCGACCATTATGGGACAACCCTAAAGTTACTTCGGCCAGTTTACCATGTCCTCTGCAAATTGTGACTAAATTTAAATATTTAGGCGTCTTTATTACAGCTAACCCGGTACAGTACTATATTAATAATGTACTTCCGTTATTACCTATGGTCCAAACTAAAGTTTCCTCATGGACCAAGTTGCCCCTATCGGTAGTCGGACGTGTTAACCTCATTACGATGGTTCTATTCCCCAAAATTCTATATATCATACACAATTCCCCTGTCTATATCGTGATGAACTTCTTTAGGAAACTTAAATCTTTGCTAATATCACTTATATGGGCCAAATCCCGCTCCAAACTTAATTATAAGACACTGCAATGTCCCTCTGCCTCAGGTGGTCTAACTCTTCCTGCTATACGTCTTTACTATTTCGCTGTCCAGCTTGAACACCTTTCCCATTGGTTCATTACCAACTCTTCCCAATCCCCCAAATTACTAGGCCACTCTGAGCTTGATAAGTCAAAAAACTTGCCCTTTGCTCTTCTTAAAAGGTACTCTACTCTTTAAGTTATCTAACAATAACATTTTAAAACAAGCAACTTTGATTTGGTGAGCAGTTAAGATCTTTCCTAAATCCTCTCTGGAATATCACACCCCTCTCTGGAATAATCCTTCTCTCCCTGAATTAGCAAAACTTGAGAATATCAATATGTGGTCTGACAAAGGCATTATATATTTGGGTCAAATTCTACGCAACTGCAGTGTCCTTCCTTTCTCCACCTTGAAAAATCAATTTTCATTGTTACCTATTCATCACTTCATGTATATTCAACTGTATCACGCTTTGCAGGCTCAATTTCCAAATTGTTTACCCCTAACCAGAATTTCTCCAATTATGGAAGAATTAAAGGATGGCCCTCGCAAACACCACATAGATCTGATGTATCAGATTTTGTTAGAACCACACACCACACCTATAACTGAAAAAGCTATGGCAAAATGGACTGACCTTGGAGAACTTGACAAGGAGGAATGGGATGACTATCATCCCCTAAACGTGTTTCTCCCTGCCTGAAAGACAGGCTAACATAATTATACACCCTACATCAGAGTTATCTTACTCCAGCCCGCATAACCAAGTACGCCCCCTCTTCTTCTAAATCTTGCCCTAAATGTTTAGCTCGCAATCCATCCTTCTTACACCTAATCTGGCAATGTCCCCCAGTCGCTAACTTTTGGAAACAAGTTACTGATTTTTTGCATGATTTGATGGGATCCCGTTTCTCTAGACATTAAATTCTGCCTATTAAATCTTTTAGCTGAAGATACTCCCAAATTTGATAAAGTGTTACTAACCGAAACATAATTTGTGGCCAAACAATGTGTTACCTTTAGATGGCTGTCTCCCATTTCTCCTTCTATAGAAACCTGGAAAACCAAGGTCAAACAAGCTCTTCCTTATAAAAAAATGTATATACGCTCATCGAAACTGTCCGGGCAAATTTAAGAAAGTCTGGGATCGCTGGATAGACAGATGTATCTCCTAATCTGTATGGATATGTCACTTCTACCCATTTGTTCTCTCCTTGATTTCCCACTTACCCTTTCCAATATGATGTGTTAGGCTATACTTGAGGTTTTACATGCTATATGCTAATACTTGAATACTTATTGTACACTGTGGAAATAGTTTGAATACTTATTATTGTACGGTTTTGCAAATCCCAATAAACACTTTTGATTGACAAAAAACAAAACAAAAAAAAAAAAAAAACACCTTAGATAAGATATATAGACACGTTACTTGTTAGTGTTAGTTTTTCATCTCAGATCCGCTTTAAGTCGGCTGATAACAGCCACCTCAGCCAACAATCAGGCTTGTGTATGGCACCAGATGAAACCCATCCCCCCCCCCCCCCCCCCGACACCCAACTCCGGTGACACAGATCCCTTTGTTCGTGTGATGTCAGGCATGCGACATTCGTCGTCCCTCGCGATGTCACCCAATGGGATCAGGTCCTGGTCCCCAACAGGCAACATAAGTTGTGGATGAGTACGAGCCCTACAAGTATTAGAAACAAAAGATCAGGAAGACAGCCAAGCAATGTTCAGTGTTTAACAAGCATTAATTGTGTCAGGCTCCATATCCCTCTAAGTTCAGTTGTCCTTTAAGTTCCCCTCACTTCCTGTTGAAGTAACCCTAATAACAGAGAGTGGATGTAAAAGGTAATCCATGTAGAATTACAGGTGGCAGAACCTCAATATCAAATCATACCAACCAGAAACACAGACTGGAGGTGTGAGAAGTTGGCTTTTCAAAAATATTTTTCCTACAAAGGGGGATGCCATAAAGCTATATAACACCTGTACCAATCTCCACTCTTGCAACATAATGACACTGGATAGCGTACTTACTGCTGCGTGTGCGTTAAATGATCATGCTCTCACTTCTGGAAAATATGCAATGATAATACTACGATGGAAATAAGAGCCGCCAATGTTTCTTTTGTACAATATTACATAGCTGGCACTATATATTTGTATACGTGTGAGCACAATACTCTTATGGTATTGATTGCAACATTCCAGGTTTCTAGTGTCAGTCACCAAGATATGATATTACTGAACACACAACAACATACAACTCAAGGACTGCAGTAACTAGCCAGAACATCAACATGCTATGCAGGCTCTGGCTTCACAAGCACCACAAGGTTACAGATTCAGTTTATTACTAGTATGATGATGATGATATATTTGAACACAGCTGACATCTTCTGCAAGACTTTACAGAGAACATTACTTTCTCACGATTAATTACGGACGATTCTTCGTATGAACATCCGTAAATGATCATTTGGGACCACTAATGGACAAAAATCTCCTAACCAATCCAATCAGATTAACGAAATCGATGCAAATTTTGGTTCGATCCCATCAAATCAATCTGATAGGTTAGAAGATTTTTGCCCATTAGTGGTCCTAAACGATCATTTACGATCGTTCATAAAAAGAATCGTTCATAATTGATTGTTCGCCAAATTGTATTGTTAGTGGCCACCTTAAAGAGAGTCTGAAGCGAGAATAAATCTCGCTTCAGACCTCATATATAGCAGGGGCACGTGTGCCCCTGCTAAACCGCCGCTATCCCGCGGCTTTACGAGGGTCCCTGTCCCCCCAAATCCCCTCCGTAATGCGGGGGAGCGCTTCCTGGTTGGGGCAGGGCTAACCGCCGCAGCCCTGCCCCAAACGCGTCTGTCAGCGCATATCTCCCCCTCTCCCCCGCCCCTCTCAGTCTTTCTTCACTGAGAGGGGCGGGGGAGAGGCGGCGATGCGCGGCTGATAGACGCGAATGGAGGCAGGGCTGCAGCCGTTAGCCCTGCCTCCAGGAGCGACCAAGCCTGCGACCAAGTGTCGCAGTGGGGGTTTTGGGGGTGAAGGGACCCCCGTTTAGCGGCGCGTATGCGGCGGTTTAGCAGGGGCACACATGCCCCTGCTAACTATGAGCTCTGAAGCGAGATTTATTCTCGCTTCAGAGTCTCTTTAAAGGAATCAGTCAAAATTATAGCAAATCCGATTTACTTACCTTTGGCTTTCTCCAGCCCCTCGTAGCAGTCTGTCCCGGGGTCCCCGCACAATGCGAAGTCGTCCTTACTGTGCCTGCTTGAAGCCCCACTGTCAATCAAGCCCACGTTGTCCACGGGCGCAATAGCTCCAGTTCCACACCTCCGCAGTATGCCGCAGACAAAATGGGCTTGATTGACAGCGGCACTTTACGCAGGCGCAGTAAGGATGACCTCGAGGTCGTCCTCTGCACCGTGCGGGGACAGACAGCAGCGAGGGGCTGGAGTAAGCCCTAGGTAAGTAAATCGGATTTGCTAGAATTTTGACTGCTGATTCCTTTAAGATGAGGAGTGAAACAATCGTACCTGAAGTAAATCCATGCCAACATAGGGAAAACATACAAATGATATGCCTGCGATGTATAAGGCAAGATACAAATCTGGGACTCTAGCAATGCAAAGCAGTCTATATAGTCAACGATTTTCCTATTCAATTTCCGGCACATTTGATTAATCAAATATGCTAAAAATCAAATACACCAACCTGTCCAATTGATCGAACAGGACAAAAAATGTAGGTCGATCGATGCAGTCTAATGCTGAGGCCCAACAAACAGTTCAACACTGTGGTATAAATCAATTTTCAATCGATTTTCTGCTGAAGTTATTGAGTATCAATGTTTGTGGAATCAACAGATCACAATCAGATTAGATTCTGTTAGGAATCATGTACGGTCATCTCCTGCCTGCTTGGTGGAGGTATCGAGTTGGACAGCCCTGGACTTCCACTATCCACCAGCAGGTGGCTGGTCATTGTATACAAGGACTTGCAGTTCTGTGTCTGACCTGCAGAGGCTTCTAAAGGAACTCTGATCATTTACCACCAGCTGTATTCTGTTACATGGACTATATAAGGACTGTTTCTTCCTCCAAACAATTGCCAGAACTTCGCTCTGTGTAGGCCTGAGTTCCTCGACACTCCTGTTACCTCATTCCTGTAGCCAGTTTTCTGATCGGATTGCTTGCTGCTGAACCTTTGCTTGTCCTGACTGCCATTGTATGTTCACTGTAATACCGTGCGGATTTGTATATATTGTATGTTTGTATATACCGTATTTTTCGGACCATAAGATGCCCCTAGGTTTAGAGGGCAAAAACAAGGGGAAAAAAATGCTAAACCTCGTGCGTCCATGGCGCAGGGGCATCTTGTGGATCTTCTCCCCCCCCAATTATTATGTCCCCTTTGTACCTTGTGTTCCCTTTGTACCTTTAGTGTCTCCCTTGTGTACCCCTCTGTCCCCCGTGTCCTCTTAAATGCCCCCCCCCTTACGTGCCGTGTCCTCATGTGCCCACTGTGTCCTCATATGTGCCCCTCTGTACCCTTATACATGCTCTTCTCTGCCCCGTGTCCTCATATGTGCCTGCCTCCCTGCGGCAATTACCTTAGGGGTCGCATTTCCAAGTGTATTCCTGTGTCCCGTCCCGCTCATAGTCCGCTGGCTTAATCCAGTCTCCTGTCCCCGCGTGTGCAGGCTGCGGCTTACCGCTAAATGACGATTGAGTGCGGCGATCTGAAGCAGTAAAGCCGCTGGGTGGTCCATGCGTGCAGCCAGTGCTCTCTCTCCCTTCCACATATGTCACCAAATCGGAAGTGAAGGGGGAGAGAGAGCATCGGCTGCACACATGGACCACCCAGCGGCTTTACCGGTTCAGAACGCCGATCTCTACCGTCATTTAGCGGTAAGCCGCAGCCTGCACAGTGCCCACGAGATCCACTGAGAGACATTTGGGGAGCAGGAGACAGAGGGGGAAGAGTTAGCGGACTACGAATGGGACAGGACACAGAAATACACTTGTAAATGTGCAGGGACACAGGCAGGCACATAAAAGGACAGGGGCACATAAAACGTAATGTGCTGACTGCGGGTACACAGGTAGGCACATAAGAAGTAATGTAGTTGCCGCAGGGAGACATAGGGGCACCAGGAAATTAAATTACCACACAGGCACAGAGCATCTGGACCATAAGACACAGTGACTCCCCCCCCCCCCCCATATTTGGGAGAGAAAAAGTGCATCTTATGGTCCGAAAAGTACAGTATTTTTGTTATTTGCACTAGTTAGGTTGGATTGCATGTGTGTACATTGCACATTCTCATTTGTTGGTGATCACCTGTATATGTGGGTTGAATGTGATTGCATTTATATTTGTATGCACTGTATGGGTTACAATAAACACTTCTGCACACTACTGTTCCTGTCTCAGTGTCAGTATTTCTGCATACTGTGGTCATTCCTTGCAATACCTGCTTGCTAACCTAACAGATTCTGATCAGAGATTGATTCATTGGCTACATGCAGTGTCCTCCACAGAGATATAATGGATGCAACTCACATGCGGTGCTTTCTATGTGTTATCAGTACATTAAGAGGTTTTATTGACATTGTATTGGTCTGTACCATTTTAAGATTTGTGTCTCTCTTTAAGGGTAACAGCTATGGGTGTACCCATTCTCCTATATAAGCTCTGCAATACATATATTTGTAAGCTATGATTAAGGAGCCATCTGCTCCGATACGCGTGAGCTTTTATCTGTTTGCTGGATTAAACAATAAAGACATTTTCTCCTTTACCGAATCATCTGGTGCAACGGGATCCTTTTCTGGTTGCTATTGGACTTTGGTGCTTGGCTTCCCAGCTCCCATTTGTTTGGTGAGTGCATGTGCAGCGGCCTTTCCTTGCGTGCTCCCCAGACATTTTTCCCAGCAATGTGGGGTGCTACAGAGGAATGCAGGGACGACACAACTCTGCTCACAGCATAGGAGTGGAATGAGGAGGCGAGCCAATGACAGCCAGGTGCTCACCAAAATTAGCCAGGTGAAGCACCTGGTTAAAAGAGCCTGGGGAGGACACTCTACATGCACCAAGTGAGAAATTGAGGAGTGTATGTGCACCTTAAGACTCCTTGGACAAATATCCACTACAAAAGAATCTCTTTATATTAAACTCCAAGGGAAGGGAACAGTAGATTACAATATCAGAAGTTTACTACATCGGAAATTGTCATACACAAGTAAATAAAGTTAACTTTAGTACTGAAACTTAACTCAGTCAATAATTGGGAGTAATGTTTTATTTTTAATTCTTCAAAAGTACAGAATGTTTAAGCTAGACCAAAATGCACAGTGCTCAATTTGTAGGGATTTGCATCCAATAAGCATGCAACAGCTTACACAGGAAGCATAGGTCTCACCAGTTAATACAGGTACAGTACTAATGGTGTGCTCCACTGACCAGACTTCTGTACAGCCTGGATGATACCTTAGCCCATTGCAGCTATGCACAAGCCAGTCACAGAAGAAAGGCAATACCCTCAATTATTATTATTAAGTATTTATATAGCGCCGACATATTACGCAGCGCTGTACAGTGTATATCTATCAATTATCAGGCAGCAGCTTACAAAAGAAGCTTAGGTCTCATTACCTGATGCTTACGACGTAATCCATGCAGGTCCAGAGTAGTGGGCAGATAGTGAGCAGGTACAAGTGGCCACCAACCCGAACCACTAAACATGACTCTCCGACTGACGAATGACACACGTGCCCGGCCACTTTCCACTATAGGTGGACTCAGCATACCGCAGGAGCCAAATAACAGGTTTTCTATAGCAGAAGTTCTATTATATTGGGTTTACTCCCATTTACTTATACCATATGGCTCGGCCCTGGATATTTGGTTTACTAGAAGAGTTTACTAAAGCGAGATTATACTGTATTAACAAGCTTATTTTACAAACATTTAGTGCATTCAGAATGTATTCCCCTTTCAGCATAGTCAATTTTTTTTAAATCAGCTTTTATTAAGACATTAAAGCAGAAAAATATTTTTGATGCAGCAATGCGTCACCAACCAGCACAAGATACAAATTACGGATATTAGCAATGAAAAAAAAACAAAAAACAAACCCTCTATGCATAAATTACAACATTAGAATGTGCAGAACAATAAACCCACCAAGCACCCAGATACTTTGTAAATTATTGAAACCTTCACATTAAAATATAAGGACTTAAGCAGCATAGTCAATTTAAACAGTAATTAAGTTGTAACCGTAGGGCATGCTGCTAATCGCTGTGTAAACCTAAGACAAAGAAATAAACAAATCACTTGACTGTTTACTAAAGGTTGGTTTACCTAAACTGCTACAATCAGCCCACTATGTACCTGGTGTAAAAGACACTGTAAATGACTTTTTCCCCATGTAACTATCTCTAAAGGTGGTCACTAATAATACAATTTGCCAATAGTTTACATACTATTCTTTCTATGAACGATCGTAAATGATTGCTTGAGACCACTAATGGACAAACCGCTCCCAACCAATCCGACCAAAGTAATGAGATTGATCCGAAAATTAGATCAATTTTATTAATCTGATCAGATTGCTTAGTAGATTTTTTTTTTCCCCATCAGTGGTCCCAAACGATTTCCAATCATTCATAAGAAGAATCGTTCGTAAACGATCGTTCAGCAAATTTTATCGTTTTTGGCCACATTAAGGCTAAGTTCACAGTGGGAAGTTATGATGACATAATGGATGCATATGACACAAACTGTTGCACTGCGATGTTATGTGTCCTATGTGTCGTGTCCTATGTATGATGTCCTATGTGTCGTTTACAGCGCAGGCGTTGCGTTGAGGTGTTACCTGCTGCGTTGAAAGTAGAGCATGCAGTGCGTTGAACATAACTATTGGCAAGGCTATGATGTTTGCACATGCGCCATGAAGTCAGCAGCAGGTGCAGAGTAATTATCAGTACCCACCCATTAATTCAGTCTGCATTTACTGTATATCATCACTCTCCATAAGGCTACTGTGAACACATTGTACAGCAGCATGCACTGCATGACTAAGTGTTGCGTAATAGTTCCGTTGTACATCCAAAACGTCAAACCACAACGTGATGTGCCACTGTGACACTTAGCCCTAAGGTGGCCATACAATGGTCGATTTGCCATCAGATTCGACCAAAAGATAGATCCCTCTCTGATCGAATCTGATCAGAGAGGGATCGTATGGCCACCTTTACTGCAAACAGATTGTCAATCGATTTCTGCCTGAAACAGATCACAATCTGTGGAGCTGCCACCCCCTCCCCTGCATACATTACCTGCTCCGCTGGCTTGAGTTCCCTGGTCCACCGCCGTCTTCTCCGCCTGGTCCCGGCATCTTCTCCACATCGGCTCCCGGCTGGAATCCACGTATAACTTTGTCACTCCGGTGACAGCGAAAGTTCAAATAGAGCGCCCTCTATTTGTACTTCCGCTGTCACTGCAGTGACACAGGAAGTTATGCCTGATGCGGAAGCTGATGCGGAGAAGATGCCGGGACCAGGCGGAGAAGACAGCGGTGGACCAGGGAACTCAAGCCAGCGGAGCAGGTAATGTATACCCGCTGTATTGCGTCGGTCGTCGGGCATTCGAACGCCGCTATCGACGCACTCCAGACCTGCCGGCGACCGAGAAAAATCTTCCGCACGGGTGGAACGACAGGAGTCGTTGGGAATGATGGATTTCGGACGGAAATCCATCGTTCTGTCAGCGGTGTGCGCGGCGATTTCACGGCCCTTTCGATCACTGTGATCGAAACGGCCGTATTTCAGTGGGAAAATCGTTAGGTGTATGGGCCCCTTTACATACGGGGGGGGGGGGGGGGGGGGTCTTCAAGGTTTTCTAAATTCTTTTCAAAAGAGCTCCCTGGCATGAACCTAAAGATGCCTGAGCAGGGTATAGACATACAATAAATGGATCACTGAAAGCATTTGCATGTTTTCTTGCCATTTTCTGCTGCTTCCTGTGCTTAGTTTGACACCCTCACATGTGTCACTCTAAAACACCTCTCAAGTTTACTACTACATTAACATGAAAAACGATTTCACACAAGAGTGTTTGGGGAGCTTTAACATGTGGCATTTAAAAACTGGGAAACCATCTGTGTAAACAATGTCTAATATGCCAGAAGAAAGCAAAACACATTAAATAAACCCATTTAGGTCAAGCCTAGGTTTTTGCCCTAACAAAGGATTAACTATTGACCATCTGCAAAGCCACCAAATTATGTCAGTTCCATTCTTTAAAGAACAACTGAAGTGAAAAGAATATGGAGGCTAACATGTATTTCCTTTCAAACAATACCAGGTGCCTGGCAGCTCTGCTGATCTATTTGGCTGCAGTAGTGCTTGAATATCACAAGAAACAAGAATGCAGCTAATCTTGTCAGATCTGACAATGTCAAAAACACCTGATCTGCTGCATGCTTGTTCAGGGTCTATGGCTAAAAGTGTTAGAGGCAGGGGATCAGCAGTATAGCCAGACAACTGGTTTTGCTTAATTTCTTAAAAGGAAATACATATGGCAGCCTCCACATCTTTCTCGTTACAGTAGTCCTAAATATATATATATATATATATATATATATATATATATATATATATATTTATATATTATTACTTAGTATTTATAGATTGTGGACACTTATTTCGCAGTGCTGTAAAGAGTATATTGTCTTGTCACTTAACTGTTCCTCAGAGGGGCTCACAATCTAATCCCTCCCATAGTCATAGGGCTATGTATGTATTGTGTAGTGTATGTAATGCTGGGGATACACGGTACGCTTCTGTACCGTGTATCGACCAGATGATCCGGCCAGCTGATAATATTCAGCTGCCCCGATGAAGCCGATCGACCCGCGCCCGCTCGATTCCCGCCGGCGGACAATGGCAGGGAATCGAGCGGCTGATAAGGACCGCCGGTGGGGACGAGCGGGGATCAATCCGCGTGCACGCGATCCGGCGGCTAATCGGCCACTGGATCGACCTATGTATGCCCAGCATAATGTAGTCTAGGGCCAATTTTTTGTGGGAAGCCAATTAACTTACCTGTATGTTTTTGGGATGTAGGAGGAAACCAGAGTGCCCAGAGGAATCCCACATACACCATGGGGAGAGCATACAAACTCTGTGCAAATAGTTCCCTGGCTGGAGGCAGGGGATCAAGCCAGGGACCCAAGTCTGCAAGGCAAGAAAGCTAACTACTATGCTACCGTGCTGCAAATTCAAGACTTTCAAATTCCTTTTGCTCTACCAGTTAAAGCGACAGCTTCATTTTCTCTTAAATTTTCATACTACAGAAGTATCTAGTAGCTCTAGTTGCAAAACTCCATAACCAGTAGCATTGCTGCTCGTCGCACACATATCTGTTACAGCTCCTGATTATCCCATGCAGTGCTTGAATTACTTAGACTGGTGCAATCATAACACAATATCACACATATTATATGACAGACTGCACAGATATTCAGCATACGTTTGTAAACACTTGCAATGAGAAAAAGTAGTGTGCAACTGCAGATCAGGAAATGTGGAGGCAACATGTTTCAGAGGTATCAAGCTTCCTAACATTTATTATGTAAATATCTTGGGAGTATAACTTTAGTTAAACATAAACCATACTTAATTACTATTTAAGGCTTACTTGTTAAAAAAAAAATGCACTTGCTGTAAGATGAATTTGACTTTACTTCAACAATAACATGACCTACATTTCAGAACACAAGAAAATTATAGTGGAAAAATACAGTTAGGGCCCTTCTACACTTAAAGGGAATGTCAAAGCAAAATAAAAAAAAAAAATGAGTTTCACTTACCAGGGGCTTCTACCAGCCCCATGCAGCCATCCTGTGCCCTCGTAGTCACTCACTGCTGCTCCAGTCCCCCGCTGGCAGCTTGCCGACCTCAAAGGTCGGCAGGACGCATTGCGTACATTTTTACGCATTCCCGCTAGTGCAGGAACATTAACACATACATTTTTACGCATTACTGGTTCAATGCGTAAAAATGTACGCATTGAACCAGTAACGCTGGTTTTGTGAGTTAGGCCCAGTGCACACCAAAACCGCTAGCAGATCCGCAATACGCTAGCGGTTTTGGGAGCCGATTTCAGAGCGATTCTAGGTATGTTTAGAGAGGTTTTCTAAACATACCTAGCGGTTTTGCGTGCGTTTGTGTGTAGCAGATTACACATATTGTTACAGTAAAAGCTGTTACTGAACAGCTACTGTAACAAAAATGCCTGGCAAACCGCTCTGAAGTACCGTTTTTCAGAGCGGTTTGCATTTTTCGTATACTTTACATTGAGGACGAAACGCTTCCGAAAACCGCAAACGCGCAGCAGGAGGCGCGTTTGCGGCTTGGCAAAAACCGCAAACCGCCGGTGTGCACCATCCCATTGCAATACATTAGCCAAGCGTTTTTATAGGCGGATGCGGCCGGCGGATCGCTCCAAAAACCGCTCGGTGTGCACTGGGCCTTAAAGTGATCCTTAAGTCTAGGGGAAAAAAAAGATTTTTTTGAGAAATCTCATTTTTTTCCCCTAGATTTAAGGATCACTTTAAACCTGAAAGAAAACGGATTTTCAATGCAATGGCCATGTGTTCCTATGGTTCAGTTCACACTATACGTGTTTTAACAGAAAGCTTTTTCACAATGCACTGCTATGGGAAAAAGCGCATACCAACGCTCACTAACGCATTAGGTGTAAAAGGACTCTTACACTTTATCCCCCCCCCCCACACCAAAACAAAAAAATGTAAATGTAATCAAATCATTAAAAATGTATGGTTACTATTATCCGTTAAGAATGTTTTATTTTATTTTATTTTTTACAGTGCCTACTAGTGTTTAGGTGGTGCTGTCCCGCATTTCATCACAATCCATGGAGCCACAGTCCAGTTGCATAACAGAGCCCCGGTTCTGCACACCTCACTGCCCTTTCGTCCCCTGTTGTCAGTATGCATATCACAAGTCTGGGGCCGACAGGTGACCCTTGTGTCAAGCAGTAACCATCCACTCTGCGATGCAAGTGACTAGTGAGAAGGGCTGGGAAGTCTGTGGACATGTAAGCCTATGTCTGTATGACTGTGAATGGGGACCACATCTCTTAATAATGCTGACCCAAAGCACAACTGAAGAAAAAACAAAACTTAGAGCTGGTGTACACAAAGAGCGTTTCTGAGCATTTTTTAAAACGCTTGGGGGTAGAAAACCGCTTTGCTAATGTATTTCAATGGGCTGGTGCACACCAGAGCAGAATAAAAATCAAATTCCACTTACCTGGGGCTTCCTCCAGCCCATGGCAGGCAGGAGGTGCTCTCGCCGCCGCTCCGCAGGCTCCCGGTGGTCTCTGGTGGCCGACCCGACCTGGCCAGGCCGGCTGCCAGGTCGGGCTCTTCTGCGCTCCAAGGCTCGGAACTTCTGCGTCCCACGCCGGCGCTCTGACGTCATCGGACGTCCTCCGGGCTCTACTGCGCAGGCGGAGGAGGACGTCCGATGACGTCAGAGCGCCGGCGTGGGACGCAGAAGTTCCGGGCCTTGGAGCGCAGAAGAGCCCGACCTGGCAGCCGGCCTGGCCAGGTCGGGTCGGCCACCGGAGACCACCGGGAGCCTGCGGAGCAGCGGCGAGGGCACCTCCTGCCTGCCACGGGCTGGAGGAAGCCTCAGGTAAGTGGAATTTGATTTTTATTTTTTACCCACCCTCCCTGAACCTTTCCTTTAAGTCATAGACTAAAACTAGTCCTTGGTAAGAGTACTTGTAAAAAAGGTACAGACCGGAACAAAGAACATCTATCAGGCCCTAGGCAATGTA
Organism: Hyperolius riggenbachi; assembly: GCF_040937935.1. Taxonomy (NCBI): domain Eukaryota; kingdom Metazoa; phylum Chordata; class Amphibia; order Anura; family Hyperoliidae; genus Hyperolius; species Hyperolius riggenbachi. The sequence continues at coordinate 257,141,511 of NC_090648.1, forward strand.
ACTGTGGGTACATGTAAGAATGATGTGCAGGTATTCTGCAGGAGAATGAGGCAATTCTTCCTCTATTACACATTCTTCATGCACAATCTGAACCAGGATTATGGGTGATAGACAACACCTCTGTGTTCAACGTGCACAACTGTCACGGACGGTTGCGGGGCCGCAGGCGCGTCCTGTAACCGCCCGTGAAGAAAAAGCGATCGCACTCGATTCCCTGCATCGATTGCGCTTCAGATCGATAGAATCTGGGTTGATTGTGTAGGAGGTCTGCAGTCTTTTCTCAGCAGAGAGAGAGCACCAGCCCAAATGCTGGATGGCTCTTTTGATATGCTAATGAGCCTGAGCCTAATCTGCCCCAGAGAGTCCCTGGCTTCAAGCTGTGCTGATGGCCCATCCATCAGGTATAAGGTGACAAGCACCATGGCAGAAGCAATCTAGTTGGGGGAAAACCAGACCCGCTGGCTACCTCCTAGCAGGGGAGGTGACACCTAGCTGGCTGCCCCAAACTTCAAAGAGCCTTTGCCTGGGAATAACCTGAGTCTCATAGCATATCCATAACTTCCCAGATCTGTCATATTTCTGGGGTTCCTGAGATGGCAGCTTCGCCAAACGTGGGGGAAGTGTAGCATGAGCCCCGGTGCTGGTTCTGAGGAAGTTTCAGAACATTCTGAGGTAAGGACTGCCAGTTAGGCAGTTTGAAAGTGCCCTGATGATACCACAGGGGTCCCACCCCTCATGTCTGGTATCAGGGCGCTGGGTAAATCGAGACAGACCTGAAAATGTTAATAAATCTGCCCTGACCTGTACGGTTCTGTGAGATAGAGCCCATATATGGGTAGATATGATTTCTAGTCCCCAGGACAAGGGGAGGGCATATCTCATCTTCTAAGGGGGTGTGTGGCTCCCCGCCCTCACTCCCTCCTACTGAATCAGGGGCATAAGAATGGCAGAGGACCCAAACTCAGTTTCCTCCACCCTGAAAACATCTTGAACTCATCGGTGCCAGCTTGAGGATATGCTGGCATCCACCTGGTCTGAACTCTGAACTTTGATTGAAACCCAGAACTCTGTTTTTCCCACAAAAAGGACATCTTTCCAGGAACTAAGTATTTTTCTCCCTTCTTTTATTTTTTATACTGGCTATTACTGTTTTAATAATTGTTGATTTTAATAATTGTCTGTATATATCAATTATTTATATTGTGTGAATAAACGACTTTCTCCAAGTCATTCACTGTCCGCTACCCTGCTTATCAGCACACACAGAACTGATCCCGGGTCTCTGAAGATACGCTACTGTTTGTTTGTTGTTGGCTAGACAGAATACCGTGTGTTTAACCGTTTTATTCGCAGGACTAGTCAGTCAGTTAGTGGGCTCCACGGTCCCATGGTAACCGCGGTGGTGGCAGTTTACTCTGAACCAGTGGGTGAAGTTGTAATCACCCGTGTCTCACAGGCTCCCTTCGGAGTTGTCTGCGGCTAATTCTGAACGGTTCCTGCGCATTGACTGCGACCAGAGTTCGCACGATCTGTGCGCTGGCACCGTTTAGAAGGCTAAGTGCGGTCAGCCACTAGGGCTCCTGTGACAACAACTTTCTCAGTGGATTCCCTGCAGCTCTGTGGAGAGTGCATATGTTGAGTATAGTACTACTGTGCAACAAAGTAAACCAGAGACAGATGAAATTAAAAAATCATACATAGCTGGGGCTTCCTCCAGCCCACTTTAGGCTAATCAGTCCCTCGCTGTCCTCCTCCGCCACCTGGATCTTCTGCTATGAGTCCAGGTACTTGAGCCAGTCTGGCGTAGTGCGCATGTACACACTCCGCCGCCGAATGCAGAATGCTCCTGGCTGTAGGAGCGGCATGTGGCCGGACTGCACTGACTGGCTGAATTATTTGTACTCATAGCAGAAGATCCAGGTGTTGGAGGAGGACAGCGAGGGACTGATTATCCTGAAGGGGGCTGGAGGAAGCCCCAGGTATGTATAACACTTTTCTTTTCATCTCAGATAACCTTTAATTCGTAGCCACCAAA